>NW_012134525.1:3919567-3932867 GCF_000956105.1 Propithecus coquereli | reverse complement strand
CAGCTAATTTTTTCTATATATTTTTTTTAGTTGTCCAATTAATTTCTTTCTAATTTTAGTAGAGACGGGGTCTCGCTCTTGCTCAGGCTGGCCTCGAACTCCTGAGCTCAAACAATCCGCCCACCTCGGCCTCCCAGAGAGCTAGGATTACAGGCGTGAGCCACCGCGCCCGGCTGGTTTATCTTCTTTTGAAAAGCTTCTGTTCATGTATTTTGCCCACTTTTTAATGGGGTTGTTTGACATTTTCTTGCTGATTTGCTTGAGTTCTTTGTAGATTCTGGTTATTATTCCTTTATTGGATATATAGCATGCAAATATTTTTTCCCATTCTGTAGGTTGTCTATTTGCTCTATTGATTTTTTCCCTTGGCTGTGCAGAAGCTTTTTAATTTAATCAGGTCCTATTTATTTATTTTTATTGTTGCTGTGATTGTCTTTGGGGTCCTCTTCATAAATTCTTTCTTCGCCTAGGCTGATATCTATAAGAGTTTTTCCAGTCCCTTCTTCTAGAATTCTTATAGTTTCATGCCTTAGGTTTAAGTCTGTTATCTATCTTGAGTTAATTTTTGTAAAGAGGTGAGAGGTACGGATCCTGTTTCAGTCTTCTACATGTGGCTATTCAATTTTCCCTGCACCATGTATTGAATAGGGATCTTTGACAATGCAGACAAAAACATACACTGGTGAGAAGAATCACTTTCACTTTTTAAGGAACATTCAAGCCTAGTCAGTACCCAGTGTACTCTTTAAGAGGGACACTTGGATACTCTGAATGACTAGGTTTATGAGATTTTTATGTCTGTGTCTCCCATGATCATATAGTTTCATAAGTCTTGAGCACAGCTCTCTCTCCTGTTATAGCCCCTCCCTTTGAAAAGTTAAGTCCTTGCAGTTTCAACATGAGGCTGTTGATAGTACTAGTTACTTGACAAAATTTGGCATACATTATCTCATTTAATTCTGATAGAACTCACCAAGAAGGGTGTTTTATGGGTGGGAAAATAGATTCTGAGAGAGATTCTGAGACTTGCCTGGAGGCACACAAGTTAAATGATAGGTTAGGATGAAAACTAGGTCTGTCTTACTCCAAAGTCTGTTCTGTCCTCATTGGGTCACTTTCAGAAACAAAACCATGAGGACTTCAGGGATCCAGAAGTAATACTCACTGCTAAAGTTAGTCATTGCCACACAACCCAGTACCCAAAGGCTTGATGTGGGGAGAACGAACCCTCCTATTTGTATAAGCATATTTTTTAGGCATTTTTGTGTAACGGCCTATATCTGTATGTCACCTATTTATGTCGCATATGTTTCCAAGAAAATATGGTAACACCATTCTTTTCCTTTCTCCTTTCTCTGAAATGCCTATCTCTAATTCCTTAGGAATTACTTTGTTCTATCTCCCGAAGTTACTTCACTCTTGTGTGTGTTTTTATTTCAAAGATTTTTAACCCATTTATATTTCTCCCTTTTTTTCTTCCCCTATTTACAGATCTTTTTCTATTTCTTCTATGCCTAGTCCTTTGTTTCTGTTTCTTGTGATTTTTCTTAATTGCTTCCTGTACTGGTTTTGTCAAAATCCTTCCCTTTTCCCTTCATCGACTTCAATGTCATAAGGTGTTCTTTCCTCCCATCATTTTTCTTTTCTGGACTTCAGATAATCCTACTTCCTCTGAAAGGAGCTCATCCTATCTCCTTCCTTTCTCCTTTTCTCATTCTTTGGCTTTGAGAATCAATCAGTCTTGGAGTTAAATTGTTACCACTAGAATTGAAATCCTAGTAACTGTGGGGCATTTGTCACATTACCTAATTTATTTAACCAAAGGTACTGCTTGAATAAAAAAAAGAATATATTTACTTCATAGTGTCATTGAGAGTATAAAACACATAACGTATGCAGTGTTTCTGGTTTCTGGTAAGATTTCCACTGTTCTTCCCTATGCCTTTCCTTCCTTATTTTTATTTATAGTCTTGAGCTAATATTTTAACTTCTTTCTCTAACTTTGCTTTTTTCCTCTAGTGATAGCTGACCCTGAATGTGATCTAAGAAATAGTTTTATGTTTTGCATTGCTGCTCTGAGCATGGCCTTTCTATCATTTTCTATTGCTGATTTTATAATTTAAAAATTAATTCAACTGATATTTATTAATTTTTAAATATATAGCAGGCAGTAAGGGTACAGCAGTGAACAAAACAAGCAAAAATCCCCTACCCTCTTGAAGCTTGCATGCTATTGGAATAGGCAAAGGAAAGATGACCAATTTAAAAAGTGTTAAAAAGGTATAGAATGGAACTTCTGGACTGGTGCACCCATCAAGGTGCTGGGAGGGTGGCATGCCCTGAGAGGGCATGGAAGATCTATGCCTCCCCAGCCCCCACACCTTGTCCTACATATCTCCTCCATTTGGCCATTCCTGAGTTATATCCACACACAAATAAATGAATCTAGATATAGACCTTACACTCTTCACAAAAATTCACTTAAAATTGATCAAAGACCTAAATGTAAAGCTATAAAACTAAACTAAAAACAAAATTATAGAACTCCTAGAAGATAACATAGAAGAAAATCTAGATGACCTTGGGTTTGGTGAAGACTTTTTAGATATAATACCAAAGGCATAATCTACGAGAGAAGTAATAAGTTGGACTTTATTAAAATTAAAAACTTCTGCTCTGCAAAAGAAACTGTCAAGTGAATGAGAAGATCAGCCACTGACTGGGAGAGAATATTTGCAAAGGACATCTAATAAAGGACTATTATTTGAAATATACAAAGAATTTTTAAAAGTCAACAAAAAGAAAACAACAACCCTATTTGGAAATGGGCAAGAGATTGGAACAGACACCTCAAAAAATGATATACAGATGATAAATAACCATATGAAAATATGCTCAATGTCATATGTCTTCAGAGAATTGCAAATTAAAACAACGAGATACCACTACATACGTTTCAATGACAAAAATTCAAAATACTGATGCTATCTTGCAAGGATGTAGAACAACAGGAACTCTTGTTTATTGCTTGTGAAAATGCAAAATGGTACAGCCACTTTGGAAGATGGTTTGGCAGTTTCTAACAAAACTAAACATACTCTTATCATATGATCCGGCAATCACACTCTTTGGTATTTGTGCATATGGGTTGAAATATGTTCACACAAAACCTGTACATGAATGTTTATGGCTGCTTTATTAATAATTTCCCAAACTTGAAATCAACCAAGATGTTCTTCAGTAGGTGAATGGATAAATAAAGTGTAGCATATAAAGACAATAGAATATTACTCAGTACTAAAAAGAAATGAGCTTTCAAGCTATGAAAAGATATGGAGGAATCTTAAATGCATTTTGCTTAGTGAAAAAAGCTAGTTTGGAAAGGTTACATACTTTGTGATTCCAACTAGATGACATTCTATAAAAGGCAAAGCTATGAAGACAGTAAAAATATCAGTGGTTGCCTAAGGTTACTGGGGAGGGAGGAATAAATAGGCAAAGCACAGAGAAATTTTAGGGCAGTGAAACTGTTCTATATGACACTATTATATAATGATAGATACATGTCATTATACATTTGTCAACACCTGTAGAATATACACCACAAGAGTGAAACTTAATGTAAACTATGGACTTTGGGTGATAATGATGTATCAATATTGGTTCATTGATTGTAACAAATGTACCACCCTGGTGTAGGATGCTGATAGGGGAGGCCGTGAGTGTGTGGGACAGGGGGCATATAAGAACTCTGTACTTGCCACTCAATTTTGCTGTGAATCTAAAAGTGCTCTAAGAAGTAGTCTATTAAAATGTATAGTGCATATTTTCTGCATGTCTTCTGCCTATATTCTAATCTCACCTGTTTTCTGACCTGTTGTCATGAATGGCAATAGAGTGTAGACACCCTACCATTTTTATTGTTGATACCAGCAATGGCCAAATGGTCTCCTTCTTGGCAAAAATTGCTCTTTCAACTTATTCAGTGATTTTGTAAAATGTATTTAGGGTTCACAAAAACTCAATAAGGCATATAGGGGCACCACAAGAGCAGAAGAACGGGATCCATTTGTACTCACCATCAAATTGGTATTAACTAATCAACACATAAATGCACATATAAGAATAACATCTATTGGATGTTGGGCAGGGGGGAGAGGGGTGGGGGGCGGGGGGAGGAGGGAGGAGGGGACGGGTATATGCATACACAAAGAGTGCAATGCGCACCACCTGAAGGATGGACATATTTGAAGCTCGGCCTTGGGGCGGGGGGGACCAAGGGCAACATGCGTAACCTAAACATCTGTACCCCCATAATTTGCTGAAATAAAAGAAAAAAAAAAGAACATCTGATTTTTTTCTCTGGTCAAGGAGGAAACTGGTTTGCAGAGAAGTTAAATAACTTGTTGCAGGTCACACAGATTGTTAGGGGAAAAGTTGAATTAGACCTCTAATTCTCTTATCCCTGTCCTTGGCTTTTTCTCTCAGATTTTGCAGTAAGAGAACATTTAGTAAATTAATCTTATCTCTGCATTTCTATAGAATGTGGTATAATTTATAATTAGTGCTTTTTTTTTTTTAAGACAACACAGTCGGAATGTTCAACAACTATGTTCAGAAGGTTTGGTTGATAGTAGCATAAGAGGGTATTATAACTCCTGTGACTTTTATGCAAGAGGTGAATCTTCAGATCCAATATGTATATCGTTCTTCTTTGCAAAACTATCAATATTTTCTGCTACTGAAGGTCAACAGAAATTCTTAGAGTACTGGAAGTGGAAAGCACAGCCTGAATATGTAAGTAAAGAGAGGACGCTCCAATGTAATCCTCCATAATAACACAGATAAGGATTTAAAGACTGAATTTTGAGCAATTGCTGACAAAGGAAGGGTATTTATGCAACAAGAAAATGAAGAAATATTAGGAAGTAACTATTTTAATTCCAACTCTTAAAACAACAGCACAACAGAATGTCAACTACATCAACCCAGAAACAATTCCCTTAGCAACACCTTCTGAGGATTTTCACCTCTTTTTTTTTTTTCTTAGTGTGGCAGAATTGATGGTTGTAGAAGAACATCCATTCTTCTATAATAGAATTTTTAGCTGGGCACATGGTCACCTGATTAAAGACACCATTTCCCAGCCTTCGTTGGAGGTGTCTGTGACCGTGTGAGTAATGTCTGGCTAATGGGGTGTTACTGGAAGTGAAATGTGCAAGTTTCCTGTTATGCTTGAAAAGGAGGAGATTTACTTCCCCTTCTCAGACCAGAATGAATGTGTAATATAATGGATTCTGGAGCAGCCACTTTGGCCACAAGATGAAACCAAATATTGAGGATGGCAAAGTGACAGAAGTCCACCCACTTACTTTTTGATGTGAGAGAGAAATAAACTCTGCCTTCTTTAAGCCACTATCATTTTTGGTCTCTCTGTTACAGCAGCTGAACCAGTTTCTAATTAATACAAAAGTTACTGTCAAAACTACGTTATATTCAATATATAATTTGTTACATATTGTTCTGAAACTGACAATGATAGCCATGTATATTGTTCTCTCTCCAGAGTTTAGTTTCACACATTCTCGTTCTTTTTGATGCCTTTGTAAATGTTAGAGTTAATAGGACCTTGCATGTATTGTTATAAATCTTATTTGGATTGAGAGTATTCCAAAAGAGAGACAGAGAAAGAGAAGGAGAGAGAGAGCACCCGCGAGAGAGCACTTAAATGGCAATAGTACTGAAAATCTCCCTTAAGTGAGAGTGTCAGCTTCTAGTGGTCCATACAGCATGGGGTGGTACCAAAGCCAATTTTATCTAAATGATCCAAATGTAACACTTCCATTTATTTCTTCATTTAATTAAGTCCCTGCTCTGTTATGTAGTTTCAATTTAAATTATGTTTCTAAGATTTTATTTCCTTATCTTTACACTGGAGATAATACCTTTCAAAGGTCCTTCAAGCACTGCTTGGTATATATTTGATGCCACAATAATGTTAGCATCTTGTGAGTCTAAAAAAATCTAGCCCTCAATGATAATACCAAAAGAAAAAAAAAAAAAGTAAAAGGTTAACTATGTTTTTTTCTATTAAAACAGAATCGGTTTATAGGAAAAAAAGTCAGAGGGAGAGAAATGCTTGCTACTAGTGCACAAATGCAATTACTTTTCCACTTTTGTGCTAGAACTTTGAGCCAGGCCTCATTACAATAGGCTGCCAGTTCCATGAAGGGAAAGTAGACACATTGTGGAAAAGCTTTTCCGTTTAACCTACATCTATTTTGGACGTGTTAGAGCCGAAAGGAGTATGTACTTAAGCTGAGAACCTATTGAATTCAGCAATACTGTTCTCATATGTTCTTTTTCTTCCTACTGCTTCCTTATTATTCTTGCCTTTTTCATTTGCTCTTCAGACCTCTTACTTAATGAGTTCACATCATCATCGAATTCTCCACCAGGATGCTTATTTCCTGATCCAGGAAGTTCATTAACATGTACCAATAATAGAGGCTTGGGGTAGAAATGTCCAAAGCAATGGATTGGCTCCTTGTCACAATTTCCAAGTCTTTCCTGTCTCCTGACCTGTGTATTATTTTTGCTTTTGAGAAAGTGTGAGAAGCAGTCTGAAGAGAGAAAAGCAGCAACGAGCTGGAGGGTATTGTGTAAATGTACAGGGTCCCTTTGAATTTTAGAATAGAATTAAAGTTATAGCTTGAAAAACTTCAAATATATATAGTTTTTTAAAAAGTTCCCTCCCCACATTTTGAGATTTCACACATCAGTAAAATTTAAAGAGAAATTTGGGGGCTGGCACATAGTCATCAACCCTTTTTTCTTTCACCGAATGACTCTGACAACCATGATAAGAATGCAGAATAAGACTTTATCATCTTAAGGGACAGAAACTCCAGACTGGTTACAGCAGAATGGACAGGCTATTAGAGCATTATTTACTCTAACTGTTAATAATATAAATGGTCAAAAAAATAAGAAAGATATAATCATATCAGAATAAAGTATAGTTCTTTGAGTTGAATGAATTTATTTCTATGAAAAACTCCATATGTGGGTCTTATCATTTTTAAATTTTAGCCAGGGACTGGTGAAATATTCCCATTATCCCATAACCGGATTATGGACAAACATTATGGTTTGCCAATGTTATTTGAGAGTTATTTGTCCTCTTTTACTGGACAATTTTGTCCAGTTACTCAAATTTGTATTCTTTCTAGGACCACACACTTCATTTTGGCCTGGACCCAATCTCCAACTGCTGGCACATTTTGCCTTCTTACTTTCAGGGCTCCTTCCTTGTCCTTGGGGTGTTAATAATGATATTGAAAACCATCACACTATAGTCCAAGTGATCCATCAGCTGAACCTTACATCTTCAAAGAACCTTTCCTGAGATACAGCCCCACTGAGCTAGGGCTTAGAGTCAGTTTTTACAAATCACTGTGATCGGTTACTTGCTAAGGTAGGGGAAGCTTGACAGCTGTGACAGAATGCTTCTGTGGATAAAATGCAGTGGGGGAAATGGCTGAGACCATCTTTTAAAATAGAATCAATGTTTGCCGACTGCCTCACCATCTTGTATGAGTATTACGTTGGTGGCTGGAATTAAGGTAGCTTATGATAAATACCTCTCCTAGGACCTCTCTCCTCCAATACATATCTTAAAAGTAATGCAAGAACAGTAATTCCAATGAACTATGTTAACCAACAACAGAAATATCATCTTGAAAATTTTCTCTTTATCCCTATTAATTAACTGAAATTCCTTGTTGGGGAGTTATAATAGGCAAAATAGGTTTTAAATGTAAGAAAATACTTATTAGAATTCTATTGCTCAATAAGTTGAGGTCACAGGTTTACTTGTATAACTATTACATGATTTCTGTACTTTCTTTTAATAATGCATCTTTTTTTGACCAACAAATGGCATTTCACTATTCTTCCTTTCCATGCTGTTTCTTGTTTGGTACTAGTATTAACCATGTGTATATTGTGAAACCAGAATATTAGGGACTTTGCTAACTTCCATTATAAGAGTTCTAATAAATAATGCAGAAGAGTGATTGTGATCATGGCAGACAAACACAGCAAAACAAATTTCAGGATGAATTCTAGAAACACAAACGGACAGTTATTTTGTCACACCTGGAGACTTTATTCAGAGGAAAATTAATTTAGAAATTAGTCTTCTTACAGTCTTTCCCCTTCAAGGGAAAAGGTGGTGAAAATCATGTCTTGGGAAATTCCAGACAAAATTTCTTTCACTTGCCCAACTTAGAAATTTCTCACGCCCTTGCTTGCTGTCTCACACCTAATGGCAAGAAAGTAATTAACTATTGTGATTTTAAAGAAAGTACTTCAAACATTGTCCTTTCCTAGCTATTGGCCTATAAAATTGAAATAGGATCATCAACAAAGGTATTGTTTAAGAAGGAAAAGTTAAAAGATTATGTATTAATTTAGTTAATTATTTATTGAACAACTCACATGCTAGTTATTTTTATGGTTGATGGAGAGACAAACACATCTAAAGTACACTACCTCTCCCCTCAGTGACCATGGATTCTTTTTTTTTTGAAGTTGTCCAAGGATGTGGCTCCAGCAAAGCATTCTTTAGAATTAATGATATTTTGCTTTATCACTCAATTGACACATTTATTGCATAAAGCACCTGCATAAAGTATCTAGATTTTATAGGAATGACTTAACTTGGGTTCCCTTGAAAGCAGAGCTTGAAACAAAGGCTTTTATGCTGACATTTTATGGGGAAAGTGATCGCAAAGAGCAAGAATGCATGTGATAGGGGAGAAGCCCCTGTAAGGATGGCCCCTGCTACAGTCAACCACCATGGTATCCAAAACAAAGGATGTGTAGAGGAAAGTGATGTAGCACTTATAATTGAGTACTTTATAATCTAATTAGCTGAGGGCATAAAATTACTGCTCTAAAACTACAGTGAGGAATAGTGACGGTATATGATTGAGGACAAAATTGTTTCATATGGACCAGGAGTTCTCAACTGGGGTTGATTTTGCACCCTCTGTGAGTGATACTTGGCAATGTCTGGATACAGTTTTTGTCACCATGTCAGGAGCGTGGTGAGGCGGGAAGGTATGCCACTGGTGTCTACTGGGTAGAGGCCAAAGATGCTGGTAAACATAGTGCACAGGACAGTCCCCCTCATAAAAACAAAGCCTGGCACATGATGTCAACTATGCTGCTATTGAGAAATCCTCCTCAAATCTTGACATACCTACGAATCGCCTGGGAATCTAGTTAAAATGTAGATTCTAGTCAGTAGGTCTGGGGTGGAGCCTGACATTCTCCTTTCTCTAACAGGTTCATAGATGCTGCTGATGCTGTCAGTCTATGAGCCACACTTTGAGTTGCAGGGCTCCAGACAGTGAGTGTTGGAAAAGATTAGAAAAATGAGAGATTAATGCCAAGTAGAGCGACTTTTCTTAGGGTAAAGCCCTTAGGAAAGGTGAAATTCATGGTGGCTGAGATGTCTTAATGTCTAGGATGGTGAGGAAAAAAAAGAACAACATGAGCGAAGAAGTGAGGGTGACAATTTTCAGCACAAAATAAACCTGGCTTAGGAAGGGAGACAGTGTGAAAAGAGAATGTGGTGAAGGAACTTGGGTTGCAAGACTGTTTCATCCATAACGTTGCCCTGTGGCCTTAGGCAAATTGCATATCTTTTGGGCCTCAGTTCCTCATTGTAAAAATACTTCAGAGGGTTATTATATGAAAGTTAAAGCAAAATGAAACCAGATGTGTAAATTTTATTCTTTCCACATGTAATACTATAGCTGGACTGCCTAGGTTTGAATATTAGCTGTACAATTCTTGCTGTGTTACCTTGAACAATGCTTTATTTTATTTATTTATTTATTTTTGAGACAGAGTCTCACTGTGTTGCCCAGGCTAGAGTGCCGTGGCATCATCCTAGCTCACAGCAACCTCAAACTCCTGGGCTCAAGCGATCCTCCTGCCTCAGCCACCCGAGTAGCTGGGACTACAGGCATGCGCCACCATGCCCGGCTAATTTTTCTATATATTTTTAGTTGTCCAATTAATCTCTTTCTAATTTTAGTAGAGACGGGGTCTCGCTCTTGCTGAGGCTGGTTTCGAACTCCTGAGCTCAAACAATTGGCCCGCCTCGGCCTCCCAGAGAGCTAGGATTACAGACATGAGCCACTGCGCCCGGCCCGAACAATGCTTTATTGGTTTTTAAATTTTCCAAGACAGAAGTTCCGTAAAACTCCAATTCCATATGGGATATAGGATCGTGCTTTACAAAACTGCTCATAGATAGCATTTATTCATTTTCTTATGACGTACCACTGTTCCAAGTGCTTTATGTGTATTCTTGAGGACATTTTAAAGTTCGGCCAAACTACTGGATGAAGGTAATTATTTGGATCCTCATTTTACAAATGAGGAATTGAGGTTAAATAACTTGCTCAAGATTGTACAGTTAGTAAATGGCATAGCTGAAGTTCAGACACAGGTCATCTGGTTGTAGGGTCTGTACTTTTAGCAACTATACTGCCGGAGTTTTCTAAGACATCAATATTCTGTCTCTCCTTATCTCTAGCTTCTAGCTTTTGTTTCCTATAAGACTTTTGCTGTGTAACTGGCTTGCTCAAGAAACTTTTGGTACTTCTATATTTTCAGGTTACTAGACAGGATTCAGCAAATGGGCTTCTTAACTTGTTGGACATTTGTGGTTTCTTTACCTATAATGTGGTTTCTTTACCTTTACCTACGGGGGTGAGAGGAAGGATGTCCCCCTGAACTCTTCTAGATTGATTGCTCTTAGTTCAGTATCCTAAGATCCCACTGAAATAGGTATCTACCACCCATCCTCAGTATTGCAGGATGCCTAACGTACACCATATATTGACCCTGTGATAATATGGCTCCGTCCTACAAAAAATATCAAAGCAATGTGTTTTTGAATGGCAGTATACAACTCCATAGGTTCACAATATATAGCTCATTCTAATCACAAAATAATAATAATACAAGTTCTTGTAAAAGGTTTGGGAATCATTGATCCATAATGCTGTCCCTCTCAGTCATGACTGTGTAAGGTCAAACCTTACATAGATGAGGTTTTGCTCTCATGAAACAGAATCCTTAATTTTCCTGCCTCTTAGGGACATTTTGAATTCATCTGAGAAAACCATCTGAGTTGACAACCTCTTTAACTCAGACCATTTCAAACTACGTCACACTACCAGTGCCCCCACCTCCACTTCCCCTAACATGGCAAGTGCCTGGTTTTCTTGTCAGCAGCTGGGCTTGTGCTTGGGCAGAATGTGACATTGCTGATTACCTATTTTTGATATTCTCTGAGGGGAATGTTAGTAGGATGAGAGCATACCAGGAATTTCTTTTTAATAAACGTGTCATGAAATCCATTGTGACAGATTTTAAACAAGTCCCTATAACTGGGCAAGATGAAATGGCAACACTGGGAGACCGGACAGAAGCACATCAGCCTCACAAATTTCTTTATTCTGTTGCCTTTGTCTTTCCTGCTGCATTGAAACACTCCTCCCATGGAGCCTGTAAAGCTTGCCTAGTGCAAGGTCTGTGGCATTCCAAAGCAAATATCCTCTACCAGCCTCTAGTTTTTAAACAAGAGGCAATTACAACCCCCCTTTCCTGGGAGGTGTCAGTCATAAAGGTAAAGGAGCCTTTGGAGATGGGTTGGAGTGTGTCAGTCAGTCAAAGAGTAAACTCTGGCATTGAACAAACGGTGTGTTCCTGCATGCAGTGCCAGCAGGCAGCTTCTGGCTACAAACTCTTTTGCAGGGATAAAAGCCTTCCTAGTGGAGTTCTAGCAATTCTAAATATTTTATGCCTGTGCTCAAACAAAAAGTTGCCATGGGAAGGCTGGCTTGAAGATGTATTATCAGCTTGGTATTTTCCAAGTTAAAGTTTCTCATTATCTTGTCCTTCTCTGCCCCATTCCCACCCAAGTCTGAAATTCAAACTGCAAATATTCTTTAGAAATTACGATTTCTATCTTACTTATCTTCTCTATTGAAATCTGTCTACTCTGTCTTATGAGTTCTGCTAAACATATCACACACGCCACATGCTAATAGGAGAGGAAGCAGAAGCTGCTTTATCTTACGATGTCGCGAGAAGTATTTGTGAAAGTCAAGTTGTTTTAGTGATCTATTGTTGGAAAACTATTCCAAAACTAAGTAGCTTAAAAAATAATGAGTATTTATTATCTCTCACAGTTACTGTGCATCAGGGATTCAGACAGGGTGCAGTGGAGATAGATATCTTTGTTGCAAGGTGTCTGGCTCCAGATGGAACACTTCAAGGCTGGGGGCTGGCGTCATCTGAAGGCTTATGTCTCCACATATCTACCAACTGATGCTGCCTTTGGGCAGGGAGCCTAGCCGGGCTGAACACGTAGGTTTGGCTGCCTTGTAACAGTGTGGCTAGATTTCAAGGGCAAGTGTATTGAGAGAGATATTGATTTTTATGACCATGGAAGTCATGTAGGGTCACTTCTGTACATTCTATTGGTTCACACAGTTATAAAGGTCTGCCCAAGTTCAAAGGGACCTCAATAACACATTGTAAGAACATGTGGGACAGGACATATTTTGGTGTCATTTTCTTTGGAGAATACAATCTATTTCTCAAATGCCATTGAGAAAAGTTTACCTATACTTTGGGAGTATTGTCTATGCTTCATGGCTGTTTGGCCATGTAATTTATAAACTGAAGGAAAGACTGTTACAATCTGTCGTATCTATGTAGTGCTTTATAATATCTCAGTTGCTTTTATATTTAAGTATCACTTGAAGTTGGGTAAGTCAGGAATTCTTACCCCCACATTATGAACAAAGATGCTGATGCTCAGAGAACTATAGGTATCTTAAAGTCATCCAGATATTTAATGACAGATTTGGGACTAGAACACAATTTCTCTAACTCCTAGACCTTTTCATCCACACTTATAACATGTACAATTTTTAATGTCTTCAGCAAATGAACATTTATTGAATACTTTCCATAATGGAGGCACAGAGGTAGAAACTGAACCTATAAAGATGAATATGATACAGTCTCTACCTTTAAGAAACTCATGGTCAAGTGGAGAAGATAAAAATATACATGCACATGTTCAAAAAAGTGGGACAGGTGTAGTAATCAAAGTAGGCAAAGGTGCTTGTTGAGCATGGAGAGAACCACTTAGTTCATTTTGGGATTCAGGGATGACTTTTTGGGGGTAAAGTATTTAAGATTA
>NW_012134525.1:3916508-3918632 GCF_000956105.1 Propithecus coquereli | reverse complement strand
GGCCATTAGTCTTCTTTTGAAAAGTTTCTGTTCATGTCTTTTGCCCACTTTTTAATGGGGTTGTTTGATTTTTTCTTGCTGATTTTCTGGAGTTCTTTATAGATTCTAGTTATCAGCCCTTTATCAGGTGTGTAGCATATGAATATTTTCTCCCATTCTGTAGGTTGTCTGTTTGCTCTCGTGATAGTTTCCTTGGCTGTGCAGAAGCTTTTTACTTTGATCAATCTCATTTATTTATGTTTGTTGTTGCTGTGATTGCCTTTGGGGTCTTCTTCATCAATTCTTTCTCTAGGACAATGTCTGTGAGAGTTTTTTCAACATTTTCTTCTAGAATTCTTATCGTTTTAGGCCTTAGGTTTAAGTCTGTAATCCACTGTGAGTTGATTTTTGTGAAAGGTGAGAGGTGAGAGGTGAGAGGTACAGATCCTGTTTCCGTCCTCTACATGTGGTATCCAATTTTCCGAGCACCAATTATTGAATAAGGATTCTTTTTCCCAGTGTATGTTTTTGTCTACTTTGTCAAAGATCAGATAGCTACATGAGGATGGTTTTATATCTGGGTTCTCAGTTCTCTTTCATTGGTGTGTGTCTCTGTTCTTGTGCTAGTACCATGGTGTTTTAATTATTATAGCCTTGTAGTATAGCTTTAAATTGGATAAATGGATGCTTCCTGATTTGTTCTTTTTGCTTAAGATTTCTTTTGCTATACAGGGTCTTCTCTGGTTCCATATGAAGTGCAGAATTATTATTATTTTCTGACGATATGATCTTATATCTAGAAAACCTCAAAGATTCTGCCATGAGGCTACTGGAATTGATAAACAAAGTCAGCAAAGTCTCAGGTTACAAAATCAATGTACAGAATTCAGTAGCATTCCCATAAGCCAACAACAGTCAAACTGAGAACCAAATCAAAGATTCAATAACCTTTACAATAGCAACAAAGAAAATAAAATACCTAGGAATATATTTAACTGAGGAGGTCAAAGACCTCTATAGGGAGAACTACAAAACACTGAGGAAGGAAATAGCAGAGGATGTAAACAGGTGGAAAACCATACCGTGCTCATGGTTCGACAGAATCAACATTGTTAAAATGTCTGTACTACCCAAAGTATTCTACAGATTCAATGCAATCCCTGTAAAATTTTGATTATAGGTATGTCTTACTTTTCTTCTATTTTGAGTAGCATTGTTTTTAAATATTGTAGTTTCTGATTGGTAGTTGCTGGTATATAACACTTCCAGTGTTTTCTTGTATAAATATTTTATACAATAATCCTACTGCACTTTTCCTACCTTCTTGAGTAGGATGCAGATGCTTAGCTTATTGATTTTCGGCTTTCCTTCTTTCCTAATGTATACATTTAGTACTATGTATTTCCCTTTCATTATCACTGTAGTTATATTCCACAATATTGATATTTATGTTTTTATTTTTGCTCAGTTTATGCTATAGTTTTCTTTTTTCTTTTTTAGCATGTGTAAAAATTTTATCCCTTTTCAAAGTTGAATAATATTCTACTATATGTGCATATCACATTTTGTTGATCCATTCAGCTATTGATGAACATTTGTACTATTTCAACCTTTTGGCTATTGCTATAAATATTGATGTACAAATATCTGTTTGAGTCTCTGCTTTCAAATCTTTTGGGGATATACCCTGAAGTAGAATTACTGGGCCATATGGTAATTCTGTGGTTAGTTTTTTGAGGAACTGATACTGCTACTGTTTTCCATAATAGCTGCACCATTTTCCATCACCACCAGCAAAGTAAGAGGGTTCCAGTTTCTTAATATATTGAGTATATGACCATTTAACACAACACTCACTGTTGCTGTTCTCATCCAAGTCACCACTATCTCTCTCCTAGATTATTTTAATAGACTATAAACTCTCTGATTCCAACTTTGCCCCACTAAAGACTGTGCACTTCCCATATAAGCCAGATGTTTCAGTCATGCATTAGATCATGTTATTCCTCTACTCAGGCCTGCAGAGGCAGGTATACTCTCTCCTCGGGGTTTATGCTCTGGCTCTTGCTTCTTCCTAGAAAGTTCCTTCACCAGATAGCCACATGATTCACTCTGTCCTTCCTTTGTTCAAATGACATCTTTTCA
>NW_012134525.1:3902302-3904193 GCF_000956105.1 Propithecus coquereli | reverse complement strand
AATCACTTACCATGCCTAATTTATTTACTTATTTTTTATTTCAGAATATTATCGGGATACAAATGTTTTGGTTACATAAATTGCTTTGTACCATTTGAGTCAAAGTTATAAATGTGCCCATCTCCCAGATAGTGTGCATTGTATCTGTTAGGTGTGAATTTACCCATCCCTTCCTCCCACCAAACAGTGCCATAAGAGGGGCAACAAATCTAGGTTTGCCTAGATAACAAAGAGTTAATTGAACCTCTTTAGGTAAATACATGTGGAGAAATTATGATTGGGGTACTTACGAAAATAGAAATGCACACTTTAAACATTCTAAATAAAAATATAATTACTAAGTGATTCCTCTTGATTAACACCTCTGTTCTTATGATGAGCTAGGATTCTGTAATAATGTTAGAAGAATGACACTTAGTCAAAAGTTCAAGTGATATTCTGTAAGTATAAGCAGTACATTCCGGATCTCTTCAATTAAGTATGTTTAGCAGCAGGGAGGTTATTTTTCTACACAGAAATAGAAATGAAAGCCTTTCCTAATGATAAAACTGATTGTTTTCTTAACAGTCTATCTAAAATACCTTACTTATAAGGCCCTAATATCTAATGTTTTATTCTTCCATGTATCATATTCAGGAAGTTACTGGTAAATAACCCCTCTCTAATAAGATTATTGGATTGTTCTTATATGTCATATCATGGAACTATGCTGTTATTCATGGACAACAAATACCCTCAAATCACTGAGATGAAATGATCGTGTTCAAACTGAGTTTCTGTGTGTTTTTTTCCAACTCCAAGTGACTGTGACTTGAATTAACACTGACATTATATTTTTAGCATAGATAGATCTGGCCTTAATGGAGAATCTATTGATTAGTAACCTGAGGGTATGGCTGGAATTTTCTTCAAAGGCTTGATCAGCCACAAGCTTATTGTGTCATGTTACAGACAGAATGTGGAGACTTAAGGGGCTGCTTTGAAGGTCAAGGTGCATCTGATTTTGGTGTAGCCCTACCTTTTACAGATAACAGAATCTTAACAGAAAAGAACTTCTGTTCCTTCACTTAGGAAGATATACCTTAGGAAATTTCCTGCTATAAAATATATGCCTCCCACGTTTCTAGCTACTTTCTGAGACCCACATTCTGTCTACTTTTTTGAGCTTTCCTGAGACTTAAACACTGTGCTATTTCTATTGGCAGTTCTTGGAAATCCCATTGATGTCAAACAAGGCACATGTAATTATTTGTAAATGGCTTATTACAAATCTTTATGTCAAAATGCAACATTCAATCCAACAAACATTTATTGATAAGCTAATATATGGCAGGAAGCATCACTGGCCCTGGGAATATCAAGTTGAATAAGACTCATTTATTGATTTCAAAAAGGTGACAGAGTATTGTTATTATATTTAAGTAATGCTGAAGTAGTTTGGTTTGCAGATTGCAGATGAGAATTATAAAATCTAGGAACAATCCCTCTGAATGTTTATCTATCTCTATATCATTAGTACCCACCAATTTGAAGGTAGTGGGTAATGACCAAAAGGAGATAAAATTGTAGAGGATGCTACCCTTGAAAGATGAAGTATAACAGGTGAGATGTGCTATTTTGAAGATCTTAGCTTGAGGTCATGCCCACAGCTACCTGAGGCTCTGAAAGCAGAAAGCCACTGTTTTATGGGCTCAAAGTATCAGAGAACAATGTTTGGAGCTAGAAAAATAGCCAGAAATTTAGGGAGTTATACTAGAAGGAAGAGAAACAGAGCCCCCAAGTCTGTACATAAAATCCACTAAAATCCTTAGCTGTGTGCTAAACTGGCAAAACTAGCTGGCATGCGTGGAGGAAGTTTTATGGGGCTGAGCAAAAAATCAGCATCTGGAAA
>NW_012134525.1:3900691-3902252 GCF_000956105.1 Propithecus coquereli | reverse complement strand
TTTGTTGTATGAATTAAGAGAAGACTATAATCCAAAGAATTGTCAAGAAATTTTCAGACTTTCCATTTTTATTATTTGAGCCTTCCATTTTATTATTCTGGAAACTGAGGATCAGAAAAATTACATGCCATACCTATGCTTATATAGCTAGTTAAACGTCTGAACTGGAACTAGAACTGAGGTATTCTGAGGGTAGGTTGTTTTTTTACTAACCAATTTGACTATGATTATTGCTTTTTAATTGAGGTAAAACAGTGAAAATGACATGTTTTAAAAGTTAAATTTTTTGCAAACACCTCTTTCAGGAGTTAGTTCGGTATTTTCAGGATAATATTCATTAATGCCAATTATATGTCCCAAAGGTATGTTTCTCTATAGCTTTTTAAAGATCATTTTCATTTCGGTACACTGGCAAATAAAAAAGATAAATGTCTGGGTTCTCTTTTCTGATCCATTGGTCTATGTCTCTATTCATGTGCCAGAACCATGCTGTTTTAGTTACTATATTCTTATAGCTTGAAGTCTGGTAAAGTGATGCCTCCAGATTCGTTCTTTTTGCTTAAGGTCACTCTGGCTATTGGGGGTCTTTCCTGGTCTGTACAAAGCATAGAATTATTTTTTCTAGATCTGCAAAAAATGATGTTGGTATTTTCTGGGGATTGCACTGATACTGTAAATCACTTTGGGCATATAGATATTTTAACAATGTTGATTCTGTTGATCCATGAGCGTGATATGTTTTTCCATTTGTTTACATCCTCCATGATTTCCTTCCTCGGTGTGGTGCTGGGAAAATTGGATTAGCCACATGTAGAAGACTGAAATAAGATCCGCACCTTTCACCACTCACAAAAACTAATTCACAATGGATAACAGACTTAAACCTAAGGCATGAACTATAAGAATTCTAGAAGAACATGTTGGAAAATCTTTTAGAAATATCAGCCTGGCAAAGAATTTATGAAAAGGACCCAATGGCAATCATAGCAACAACAAAAATAAAAAATGGGACCTGATTAAATTAAAAAGCTTCTGCAAAGCCAAGGAAACCATCAATAAGGTAAATAGACAACCTAGAGAATGGGAGAAAACATTTGCATGCTATGTATCCAATAAAGGGCTAATAATAAGAATCTATAAAGAACTCAAGCAAATCAGCAAGAAAACATCAAACAACCCCATTAAAAATTGGGCAAAAAACATGAACGGAAGCTTTTCAAAAGAAGCTAGACTAACGACCAATAAACATATGAAAAAATGTTCACCATCTCTAATCATCAGGGAAATGCAAATCAAAACCACAATGAGATATCACTTAACTGTATTGAGAATGGCTTTTATGAAAAAGTCCGAAAACAGCAGATGCTGACATGGATGTGGAGAAAAAGGAACACTTATACACTGTTGTTGGAACTACCAACTAGTTCAATCTCTAGGAAAAGTAGCATGGACATACCTCAGAGAACTAAAGGTAGACCTACCATTTGATTTAGCAATCCCACTACTAGATATTTACCCAAAGGAAAAAAAAGACATTTTATAAAAAAGACACTTACACTTG
>NW_012134525.1:3854324-3897844 GCF_000956105.1 Propithecus coquereli | reverse complement strand
AATAGAAAGCATCAATGTGAAGAACAGAAAGAGGACTTGAAAAAAATTAACAGTGCCTTAGGGACATGTGAACAGTAGCAAGTAGTTTCACATACATGAAATTGGAGTCCCAGAGGAGAGAAAGCGAATGAGACAGAATAAATAGAATGTAAGTTCCACATTTAGGGCCTGAATCTGTCTTATTCACAGTTGTATCCTCCATACCTAGCACAGAATAAATATTGTGCAAATATACATTTAATGATTATTAACATTTCAATGAATATTTGAGTAAATATATATAGGACCTAGGCAAATACGTTATCTAAGTACTTTTTTTTATAAAATCATGGTGAATAATGGGTGACTAGTATAAGCAGGGATGCTGATAAATTGAGGTGGTACGTGGGGTTCATTAACATCTAACTCTTTAGAATATAAAGGAGGAAATGCTAAATACTATGGAGAATTCTACTGGTTGATTTCATGGTTTCAAATAATGACTCCTTTATATTTTCCCTGGGTTTTCAGTGATCAGCTTTATTTTTCCTCTCATAGTCTATTTCCAAGGCCTAGGCTGGGTGACAAAATAGAAGCGTACCATTAATTATTGAGTAGCATTAACTATCAGGTCAATAGAATGACATTGAAATTGCATGGTCTTCACATGCTTAGGTCAAGGACTTTTAAAGCAAAATAAGTTAAATATGGAGTAGGGACACTTTATAAGGGCAGAGACTGATGGGAAAAGGGACCAAATACATTGTCTTACTGTCCCCATATTGAAGATCTGGGATCCTTACTTGGATTGGTTTCAAGAATTATCGTTTTAAGTTCTGGACATTTCTAAGTACATATGAGTGCTAGAAAGATATGATGAATCCTGGTGCCTCCAGCTCTGAGCAAAATCAATGCTTGGGGACAATAATAGACCAAAAGAATGTATGGTCCTTTCAATGGTGATTGGATGAATACAGGATAACTGAAGGTTCTGAGAGGAATACATACATTTGTAAAAAGGAACTGAACTAGCGATAGAATTTTTATAAAAGGAAGTGATTTCTTTTTTTGGTGAGTTTATATCTATGTTATAGTTCTATTCAGAATTTCCAAGATCCAGTCTGATAGTGAATCTTTGAAAATCCAAATATTTTGTAATGCATTTGTTATGCAGAAAAAGAAGTAGGGAAAAAGAAAACTTTCACCCATGGTAGAGTGAAAATAACACTTGGCCTCAAGCCAGGTGACCTAGGCCACATACATGTTTTTCCCTTAATCAACATCCTTTTCTTGGATTTAAGTTACTCATGCCTAACATTGGGTTTCTTAAGTCTCTTTCAGTTTTGTGAAAGAGGCAACAGAAAAGGATATTATAAACATCTACAATTATTTTTTTATAATGAGAATTACAGAATTACTCTATGGACTGCTTCTGCTATTATATGCCCACCACTACTACTATTATTATGTTCAAGCAAAAGCATACATGGCTAAGGGATAGACTTCATTGATTAATATTGTGAATATTTGGTAAACTGAGTATGTGAGGGAAAAAATACAAATATTTTAAGTAGCAGGAAACCTAAGGATATTGAGAAGATATTGGAGAATATCTTTTCCCCTTCATTCCACTTCTGTAGACAGTAAAGTGAGACATGGAGAAGAGTCCTTATTTATTCATTCAACAAGTATTCACTGAGCACCTGCTGTGTTTTAGGTGCTTAGAAATTGAGCAGAAATGCCTGCCCTCATCACATTTGTAGTTTAGGATTTATTCCTTTTAGAATCCCTACCTGTTTAATGTCACTAATTGATCCGTACTCCTTTTAAAGAAAAATAAATTCCAATGTTAACACAAACTAGGGAAAATATTTAGTACTGAATAAAGAAATATTCTGCCTGAGAAATAAAATGGCAGCAGACAAATCTGCCCGTCTGCAAGGAATCTGAGAGGATCGAATCACATTTTGTGCCTTTGGGTAGAAAGAGCCAACACATTTAAAGCCAAACCCATCCAAAGTCACCCAATCTTATATAAAGCCATCTAGGGCAGACACAACTGTCGTATGTTACAATGTTCCCTGCCAAAAAATTAATTGGCTCAGGCTGGCTTTTAATTCATCTCAGATTTGCACAAAACTTGCTGAAAGGTTTGTCTACCTCAAAAAAACTTTTCATGAGCTCAGTTCCAAGTTTCAAATTTTTACAAAAACCTGAAACCAAGGAAGATTTTCTTGGTTTCCTGTTTGGTGCAGAGGGACCACTGGCTCTAATTATCAGGCCTCAAGGGAACACAAGGAAAGATAGACACAAAACGAAAAATCTTTGAAACAGGTAATTAAGGAGGAAAAATACTTTAAGAAAATAAATAGGAATCAGAAGCTTAATTTGAAATTATAAAATTATTAGTAAGATATATACATTGAAAATATTGATATGGTGTAATGCCACTTTAATTGTACATTTCTGGGTGCATTTTATTGCTAAATGTGAGTCATTTTCAGAATAAATGCCAAACCTATACAGAGGGTGATTCATAAATAGAAAATACAGATCAGAGTACTCTCCATACTGCCTTCAACCCTGTAAAGTTTTGTATTTTTTTTCCTCTTGTTTACTGACATTCAAAGATGAGTTAGCATAAAATGAAAAAATAATTCAATTGGGAACAGCATTTGAGTCATATATAGGGCATACTATAGAGTTGAGATTTAAATGATCAAATTAATTTGCCCTTGGGTGACTTAATCAACAGAATTAGTCCCAATATTTGATTTCAGTCTTTTTATTCCAAATGGTGCCAGATAATAAAATTGTGTTATGGTATTTCCCCCACTTACCTTTTGTTTTAGGTCACGATATATCAAGAGAGTTGAATCAGATTGCTTTTGTTCTTGACTCTGACTTTGTAAGATCTTTTAAATTTGAGGACATTTGAACTGTTTTTATTTTAAAGAGAAGCTTATTTCCTATAAGTGTTCTTTTGAAGCTGAAGCTCCTTTGAGTTTCTCATTGAAATGGAAACTTCTGTGAATATGCTGTTATTTCATTAATGAAGTGGGTTTTGAGCACCTACTATACGCCCACTCTCAGGAGGTATATAAACTCAAGGATTTACTCACTTAACACAATGAGAACAATCATAAAGCATAAAAGCAGTTGCCAAATTATGTTGAACGTACACGTGGTTTAAATAAAAATTACAGAGGGAGGGCTGGGCGCGGTGGCTCACGCCTGTAATCCCAGCACTTTGGGAGGCCGAGACGGGCGGATTGTTTGAGCTCAGGAGTCTGAAACCAGCCTGCGCAAGAGCGAGACCCCGTCTCTACTAAAAATAGAAAGAAATGAATCAGACAACTAAAAATATATAGAAAAAATTAGCCGGGCATGGTAGTGCATGCCTGTAGTCCCAGCTACTCGGGAGGCTCAGGCAGAAGGATTGCTTGAGCCCAGGGGTCTGAGGTTGCTGTGAACTAGGATGATGCCACGGCACTCTAGTCTGGGCAAAAAGACTGAGACTCTGTCTCAAAAAAAAAAAAAAAAAATTATAGAGGGAAAAAGGGGAAGTATAACTGAGGATGGCTGCAATTTATCTGGATGGCTAAGGATGCACATAGGGCTTGGAAGGAAGTGATCAAGACACCAAGTCAAGAACATGATAGGGTTAAAGGGAAGAATTAAGAAGGAAGAAGAGTTAAGGAGGATGATATGACTGTTATAAATGTATTTACTAAAGTTATTTTTAATTTACTCAGGAAGTGTCTGACTTGCCAATAGGTTACACTTGGTGCATTTGGTAAGATGGGGGAGCCATTGTGTGTTTGACAGCAAAGCATGGAAAATTTGTATTTGGTTGATTTGTCTTTGTTTTGCTCACCTTTTAAAAATCATTATGTTTTTTTCATGATATATGGCAATGAAAGACAGACAGAAGCAGTGTAGTGTAAAGAAAACTTCGTGAAAGAGAAATGTAACAGGCAGGGAAGAACCCTGACTCTGAGGTCACCTGTCTGCCTTCTAACCTGCTTTTGGCAATTAATAACTGTGTGGCATTAGCCAAGTTACTTTATTGTTCATGAAAAAATGGGCATGGTGGACAAACCTCATAGTTTTTTTTAAAATGAGGAACAAAGTTATTAATACATGTAGAGCCTTGTATTTTATATGTAGAATACCCCATATCTTAGCTATTATACTATGATTGTTATACCATCATCTTGAATCAAACAACTTGGTTTTAGTTGTTATAACTAACTGCCCTTGAGCAAGTCACTTAACCTCCGAACCTCACTTATCTCAAAAGTAAAATAGGGATGGTGGTAATACTATCCACCTCAAGGTAGAGGCAAAGAATTAATGCATGTGGCAGCACATTGTTACTTACAAAGTACAGTGTTGATATATTAATATATTTTTCACTGCTATTGACTTATTGACCTTGATATCTATAGCCTTCTCTAAATAGGTTAAATTATTAAGGATAAACACAAGAATAAATCTTGAAATATACCAAAGTTTAATAGAGTTGTAATAAAATGACAATGTTAGTGATCCAAAAGTAATGAGCTAATATTAATATCATTTATTTACAAATGTTTGTTTCCCATTTGACCATAAAATTCTTGAGGGCAGAAATCATTTTTCAATTTTGTTTTCTAAAGGGTCATTCAAGGTCTGGCTTATAAATTGGCATATATTAATTAACTTATAGGTACAAAAAGGAAGCATATTTGTAATCAGGACTGTGCTCCAAAATTAGGAATTTAGGGTCATGATCACTAGGAGGTATCTTCGTCTCTCAAAATGGAGTCTTAATTCTAAAGCTGACCATGCTATGGATTTTTTAACTTAGCAGACAGAAATTATAAAATATGGAAGAAGAGGATCACTTCTTGGGTTTAGCACAAGTTGCCTCAACTTTCTTATCGTATTATCATGTGAGTGATTTTTGAAAGGTAGGATGTTTACTTCAAATAAAAGAGATTATCATGAGAGTTTTAAAAGACATCCAAGAGCACAGGTACTGTGGCTGTATGAGAATGATACATTCTAGATTTAAGTTGCTCTCAGTTGGGGATCACATAATTTGAAGAACTTCCCTTTCTACTGTTTAATACCAATATCTGCCAATTTACTAGGCAAAGATAAGCAGTATTTCCATTTACATATGATTTTGGGGGGTTAAAATTTCAACTAAAATTGAGCTCATCCCAGATGGTATCTTAAAGTCAGGATTTTATTATCAAAATGCCTATAGGAAAGACTGAGGGGCTTGAAAAGAATGTCTAATATTTATATTTTCTGGTACCTAATATGGTATTCTTTTTTTTTTTTTTTTGCCTGAAAATACCTTTCTGTCCTCAATATAATTTATGAAAAAATTGAATGATAACTTATGGCCTTTAATAAGAGTCTGTGGATTGAGGGCATGAGCATCTGAGACCGAGTAAATAGCAAAGAAACAGAGAAGGCTCAATTTAAGTTGAATATAAATTAAAGAATAAGCCCATTGGAAGTAAAACTTGTTCTCCAAACTAAACTGGCCTTCTAAGGGGTAGTGGTGTGTTATCTCTCTTCATGTATGTGTGAGCTTAGTGTTATAGGATGAAGGATGTGAAGGTTTTCCGGGTTGTATCCCTTCCTACAGGGCTCATTTCTACTTGTCCTTCAGGCATCATCTCCCACAAGAGTTTGATTCCACTTTCTTGTTTTATGACTTTACTCCAAGCTCCCAAAGCACAGTTTTAGTCAGTTTGGGCTCCTATAACAAAAATACCATAGAATGGATGGCCTAAGCCACAGAAAGTTATTTCTCATAGTTCTAGAGCTTGAGAAGTCTAAGATCAGAGTGCTGGAATGGTTGGGTTCTGGTGAGGGGCCTCTTCCTGTTTTGTAGTCAGCCATCTTCCATCTTCTTATGTCCTCACGTGGTAGAAAGAGATTTTACTTCAACAATTATTTATTATTTATCAGACTTTTTAGAACATAGTAGAACTTGTTTGTCCTGGTTCCCTGGTGCGAAATTCAGAGCTTATAAAATTTAAGCATGTCTTTACAAATAAAAGCTTATTTGCATAAGTTTGTGTAACAAATGACAAATGGCCTCAGATGATAAAAGTGAAAAACTCAGTGCATCCATTTACTTTTTACTCTCTTAAAAGTAAAGACATATATAGATCATGCCTTCACTACTTGAATTATGTGAGTTTATGGGTATAATGTATGTAAATAAGTATTTGTAAAATGCATAGATATGCAATTTTAATATAGTGGGTCAAGAACGTCATTAATTTAGCAATGAAAGATATAGTAGAGTCAGTTTTTTTTCTTTTCAATGCACAGGACTTACAAACAGATAGACATGGGCTTGAATTCTGAGTCTGTAACTGATCAGCTATATGATTTTGGGCAAGTTATTTAACCTCATCCTCAATACCCCTCACATGTAATATAGAGACAATAATATGTACTTTGCAAAATTCTGATTAGGATTGATACAATGTTATACTTAAAGTGCTTAATATAATTCCTGTCATCTAGCAGATGGTCAATAAGTGGTGGTCTTATTATTTTTGTGGTTGTCATAAGAACAGACAATTTTATAACTTAATTTTCTTTGCTAACTTTAGTTTCTTCATCCGTCAGATGGTAATCAGAATTCTTTAACTCAATGGTGGTTACGAAGGTCAAATGGGATAATGTCTCTGAAAATGCTTTGTACAATGTAAAGTGATATTACACAAAATGAAGTAACAGTTAAATTATTTTTGCTTTGAAGGAGGTAGAGTGCTGGCTAGAGTACTCTTTAAAAATGCTACTGAATTGTAGTTCTGTAAGTCCTGTAAGTTACAAAAAACCTCTCTAAATTTCCTGCCTCACTTCATTTTCATTTTCTAGTATTTGGTTACCAGGACTCCTTTGGTTTCCTTCATTTCTCACTGTGTCGGAGACCTAATCAGTATTGAAGCAGGCTCTGCCAATTAATTGGAGGAAGCACTTGTCTCTTTTTCTGATTGTGTACAAAACACCAGGCTTTGTTTTATCAGTTTGAACAGGTTTCCTACATGACTGCATCTTCAAAAATGCCAATAAGTGCGCTTAGACTTAAAAAAATGTCCGAGTGAAGGTTTATTTCTTCCTACATTCTTTCCAACGCTGCATGTGTCACTTTTTGTTGTATTTCTAATCTTTCATTCAAACTTGGTTTGGTCCTTTAAACCCTTCTCAAATTCATTCTTCTTCCTGGTATTAGTATTTATGTAATCACACTAAGCCTGAGCATTTCAGCTTGACAAAATTCTACCCTGAAAAACTACAGCCCTAGTTATTTTTGAGAGCTGTTTTTTCCTCCCAGAGTTTAATAGCACAATTTAGTGTCCTTTAAAGGTCTGCTGAAAACCTTATATAGCAAAGAGCCAACAGATCTTATATTTATACTTGTTTCTGAGCAAGAAAATTCTCAGAAACTGGAAAGTAGCTTTAAAATTATTATTGACTATTATTTCTTAGTAATTTCCTTCCAGATATCACAAGATACCATAACACAATTTTTATTATCAATTTTTCAATTGCATCTTTTTTCCATATATTTGTAAATGGGGAGTAAAATCAACAAGATCTTGACTTTACTTTCTTGACCATTATTAAATACTCCTCTTTGGATTGCCAAACTGGATTCTTATGTTCACTGTTCAATAGCAGGTCCTCCATTGGTCAAATTTTCATACCTTTCCAAAGAACCAGGTCTAAAGAAAAACACCATGAAACTCCCACATGTGAATTACAAGTTGTTTAGCAAAAAATTCAGGAAAGACCTCTTACCCTTGGGGAGGCCACAGTTAAGAGCATGGACTTTCTTTAGTTATATAAAAATAGGTTCAAAGTCTCGCTTTAGGTTTTAGAAGCTAGAAGACCTTGTGCAAATCATTTAACTTTTCTAAATTTCAGTTTCACTTTCTGTAAAAATAGGAACAGTAGTGCCTATTTTACGAAGTCAAGTTATTATGAAATTAAGACAATTAATGTAGATCCTCATTACTATGATTATTGATTGCCCATATTTAAACCAGTGAAATGGGATTCCTTTACATTCCTGAGTAGTTCTAAAATCCAACATTTCCAAGTGGCATCTGAATCAGTTAGGGCTACTTTTGGCTCCAACTAATGGGAAGCTCAACTGTTCTGCCTTATACAAACGGAAGTGCATTTATTAATGGTTTTCACAAAACAGTTCAGAGATAGACACTTGTTGGTATTGATTTAGGCGCTTAATGATGTCAGAATTCATATCCCTGAAAAGCTCTTATACATTTCCTCATATTATAAGAAGGTTGTTGTAGCCCCAGCTATCACATAGATGCAAAACTCCTTAACCTAATATTACCAAGGTAAATCCAGTACAATATAAGAATAATAAAACATAACGATTAAGTAACATTTTTCCAGCAATATTTTTATATGATACACATGTACATATACAATGATAATGTAAGTGACCATATTAAATAAAACATTTAAAAATTATGCAGAATCATCTTAATATGTGTAGAAAAAGTATTTCACAAAATTTAATATTCAGCAAATCAGGATATAAAAGGAAACTTCCTCAATCAAATAAAGGACATCCACACAAAATCTCCAGTATATCATGCTTAATAGTAATAAATACTAATCCTCTAACATTGAGATTAAGGCAAGGATGTTTATTCTTACAATTTTTATTAAAATTGCAGAGGAGGTCTCAGCCAGTACTATATTGGAATAAAAAGAAACAAAAGCCATATAGATAACAAAAGAAGAAATAAATTGTTCCTATTCACAGTTTATATAATTTTTTATGTAGAAAGTCTTAAGAAATCAACCATAGAGCTGCTAGAACTAATATGTAAATTTACCAAGACCCCAAGATACAAAGACATAAAAAAACCAATTGCATTTCTGTATACTAGCAATGAACAATTGGAAAAACAGCACCATTTACAATAGCATCAAGACATGAAATACTCAGAGATAAATTTAATGAAATATGTATTTATCCAAGAGAAATGAAAATATATCCACACAAAGATTAGCACATGAATGTTCATCACAGCTTTATTCACAATAATTCCAAACTAGAAACAACCCAAATGTTCTTTAGCAGGTAATTCATAAACAAATGGTGAGATATCCAAACAACGTAATGCTATCTGGCAGCAAAAAAGAAGTGAACTACCAATATTACTCAACAACATGGATGAATCTTACAGACATTATGCTAAGTAAAAGAAATCATATACAACCGAGTACATACTGCACAGAGCTATATTTACAAAAAGCAGATCAGTCATTGTTCAGGATGAGGGATATGGGATATTGACTGTTAAATGGTACAAGAGAACTTTTTGGCACGGTGGAAATGTTTTATATTTTGATTTTGGTTATATTTGCAAAAATTTATTGAAGGCTTGACTTAAAATGAGTGCATTTTTCTATGTGTAAATTATGCCTTAATAAAATATAAAAACAAAATGTTAACCTTTCTAGTTACAGTTGTTTATAGAAAATATTCTACATAGAAACTATGGGGGCAGTTGTGCATGATTGACTGGAAGTGACATAACTATCTTCAGAAGGTAGGGGGTTAATAATGATGCTTATGTGCTAATCAGAACCTGTCCAGTCTCTTAAGAGAACAAAACACTGAGAGGTAAAATTCTAAAGTGAATGAAAGTATGTCCAATTTATGATAAAATAAAAATGCTGTGGGCATACAGCCAAAGAATATTCTTAGATTGTACTTGTTTAGCTTTCTAAATTTAACCAGCTGGAATTCTTTAAGTACATCCTTATTCAACATTTTGAAGTGAAGCATTTGCTTTTTATTTGACAAACTCTTTTTCTGAAAGACTTAAGTACATTTTTCTTTGTAATAAAGAATACGATGGTTTATTATAAGTTTAAAATGTAGTGAGCACAGATTGCAAGCCCCCCCAAAGGGAACAAATTTGTGGCAAAGCTGGTGAAAAGATAGAGAATATATTTTGAGCTATACTTATGGAGGTAATATTGTTAACCTCTACCTTGTGAATAGACATATATGTAGCTCAAGACCACAGAGCAACAAAAAAGAACTTTATAATATATGATATAATATTTTAATTGTTAATAGTGAAGAGATATGGGAAATTTTTCAATAATACAGCACTCAACAATACATCTTACATTTGAATAAGACTGTAAGGCTCTCATACCTTTTTCTGTTTTTCAAAAATAAATCTTTTTTTCCCAAGTAAATAAAACGTGTATTTAAAAACATGAACTTCCATATTTACTGACTCGATATTCATTCTGTTGTGTTCGTTTTTTCATAGATCATCCATGCCAATGAAAATTCTTTCCATAGTAGGACTTGACAAAACAATTAAAGCAGAATATTGAACTAGTTTTAACAAATTTGGGGAAGCAGTTTATTTCCTCTATCAAGCGATGTTATTCCCTTAGGGAATAGAAAATCATGTCCAAGATACTAATTTCCTCATAAAGAGATTTGGAGGGATTTTTTCTCCCATAGAGCCACTATCCCAATTAATTCCTCCAAAGAAGGAGATTTCTCGTGTTGAGCCAAACTCGAAGCACCAGAAAATGATATCATGAATTTTAAAAAGGAAGCCAGTCTGCCAGATACTTGAGGCTCCGGTACACACCCTTGGTGCTTCAGAATTAGGGTGATTGACTACATGAGTTGTCAGACAGTCTTTCTGCTAAGTAAACACCTTTCACTGCTAAAACCTTATCATTTTGCTTTTCTTAAAATTTTTTTGGGACAACATTAGATGAAATTCTCCTTCTTTAAAGCATCTGATCTTTTTGAAAAGGCTCCTAAATATTCTTCGCCTCAAAGGAGTGCTGAGAAATGTAAGACAAGATGAAAGCTAGATAATACAGGAGACTTACATGGTTCATATGCTTATAAACACTTGCACTGACATGGGTTTGATATTTGGTTATGTAGTTCCGATCAATTCAGGTAGACTAAGTATTGGTCTGGGTATGACTCTGTAGGAGAACCATGAAGCACCAGAGTGTTACATTTCACTGGCTGGAGTGAGGACCTA
This sequence comes from Propithecus coquereli, assembly GCF_000956105.1. Taxonomy (NCBI): domain Eukaryota; kingdom Metazoa; phylum Chordata; class Mammalia; order Primates; family Indriidae; genus Propithecus; species Propithecus coquereli. Next base: position 3,886,769 of record NW_012134525.1, on the reverse strand, counting down.
TGTGTCTGAGGCAGAGGGATGGCAATTAATAAAAAAATGAGGGCAGTAGTATTCCCACTTAATACATTGAATATTTCCCCACTTTGTTTCCTAGAGAGAAGTTGAAATACGAAGTGATCTTACTCAAAATTTAGCCCTTAAGGACATAGTACCTAGGGGAAAAGTTACTATACCAGTTAAGGGATATTAAGAAGAAGGATACAAAATTATTTACAGCTAAGACAAGAATAAAAAGTATTAATGAGTTTGTGAGACATGTTTTCAAGAGTCTTTCATGTCACAAGACAAAAGCATAATTCATGTTCGTTCATTAATAGTCAAATTTTTTATACTAGAATGTGCTGAAGTGAGGGATACATACTGCTGTTGTAGGTGGTTCTCAAAACATATTTCATGAAATAAATGTACAGCAACCAACAGAGCTTCTAGTCTAAAGGGAGTTTTGTGTGGCCACATGCAGCTTACCTAAATGTTACTAAGCTTATTGGCCAGGCCCAGTGGCTCAAGCCTGTAATCCCAGTGCTTTGGAAGGCCAAGGTGGGAGGATCTCTTGAGGTCAGGAGTTGTAGACCAGCCTGGGCAATGTAGTGGGACGCTGTCTCTACAAAAAACAAAAACATTAGCTGGGCATGGTGGTGTGCACCTGTAGTCCCAGCTACTCAGAAGGCTGAGGTGGGAGGATGGTTTGAGCCTAGGAGTTCAAGGCTCCAGTGAGCTATGCTTGAGCCACTGCACTCCAGCCTGGGCAGCAGAATGAGACCCTGTCTCTTAAAAAAATATTACTGTGGTTATGAGTAGCATGTATTGACTTGTTTTGAAGTTGCTGATTAATATGCAGTAGCAGTGGCAAGGCATCTTTTCAGTGATATATTTGAACTGTAAGGTCATATGCTGGAATTTTAAGAAATTGTGAGCGAAAGGAACTGTCTTTAGGCACTGAGTATGTGCAATCATTGGTATGGGTATGTTGCTAGGTTGGTCTCATTTGACAGACTGAAAATACATTTTATAGATACTTAATGAGAATGTTGTATTTAGGCTATAAAAATTGATCTACACTTTTTCAGTAACACAGGTTGTAACTGAAAGTAGTCATTTTGAACCAACTGTGTGTTTTAAAAAATAATTTCTTTGAAATTTGGTGATAATTAAATGTGAAGCCATTTGGTCTGGAAAGCAAGTATAAGTCTACAATATCAAGAAGAAGTGGATAAATTCTTAGAAACAAATATGGCCTTTATTATGTTGAGGTACATTTTCTCTATACCTAATTTGTTGAGAGTTTTACCATGAAAGGATGTTGAATTTTGTCGAATGCCTTTTCACACCTATTGAGATTACCCTTCATTTTGTTAAATTATATGATTTTTATTCTTCATTCTTTTTGTGGTATATCACATTTATTGATTTACATACTTTGAACTGTCCTTGTGTCACAGGGATAAATCCTGTTAGATCACAGTATATATATCTACAGTATATATAAATAATTATATTTATTTGGGTTTTCTCTATTTTTTCTTAGTCTAGTTAAAGTTTTGTCTATTTTATCTTTTCAAAAAGTCAACTCTTAGTTTTGTTGAGTTTTTTTATATTACTTTTCTAATATCTGTTTCATTTATTTCTACTTTGATCTTTTTTTTTTTTTCCTTAGTTCAACCTGGTTAGAGATACTGAGGCTCTTCTAGACTTTTTCTGTGTATGTACCCACTCCACCCCTCTTGTTCCATCTTGTGGGGGATAGTTCTTAAGATTCTATGGCTTCTCTTGATTATGCAAAGTCAGGCTGGGTGCTAAGAGCCTCCACTTTTTTCCCTTAGGGTAATGCCCTAAAACGCTCAAGTTCATGTGCCCTCTCCCAATCTCACAGAGTTGAGCTGGCTGGCTGTGTGTGCTCCCAAGCCATTTTTAAATGCTCATACTTACTGTCTCTGGATGGGGCCATATGTGGGGAGTTGGCCACAGGGCAGTAAGGGAGAAGAGTGAGGCATGCAGAGCTTTGAGGGTGCCTGTGGGTCATATATGAGGGTCTATAGGCAAGGCATTCTAAGCCCATCCTAGGTGGGATTCCTGGTGGTGTCCAAGAAGTGTTTAGTAGGATATACAGTCTTTTTTGAGTCTCAAACTGTGATTGTTCTGAGCCTTTGCCTCTCTCCCCTGCTGCTAGCCTCTCCCAGCCATTTAGCCTTGATGACCCCCTCCCTATTCTGGATAGGATGAGCAAGAAGTGAACTTCTTGTGCGGCATCCTGCACAGCCGGGGAACCCAGGCACTTATTCAATACATTCTCACTTTCCCCTGTGGGGGAGTTATGGGCTGATGCAATCTCTCTTGGTACTGGGCTGTGCTACTTTGGGGGAGAGGTGGACAGGTAAAGCAATACTTTTTTTTTTTTTTTTTTTTTTTTACCATCTTCAATGTGTTTATTCTCAGATTTTTTGATGCAACAGTGTGTTACAACTCCTCTGCTGGATTCCTGGGCTCCCACAAAGGTACCCTTGTACATGGGTGGTTGTTGAAATAGCTACACTATTGGGGAGATGATGGTTGAAAACTCCTATTTAGCTATCTTGCTGATGTCACCCCTCCTGATTTGATTTTCTTATAAATTCCCAAATTAAAGAACCTGTCATATATATAGTTACCTGTACTATGAGGACTTTGATGAATAAAATAAATCGTTGTGCTCAGAGTAGGTATGTCAGGCCCCTTTAAGAGGGTTGCCTTAACACATTCTGGGTATGCTAGACTATGCACAGAGTTTTTTTTTAAAAAAAGGGAATCAAAATATTTTTAATAAATTATAATACCAAGTTGAAATTATATATTACTGTTCAGAGTTTGTTTTAATACAATCACATATTTTTGTAGAATTTACTTATATAAATTCTAGAAATTTGCAGAAGCATATTATAGAATTTACTTATAACATGTTGTAGAATTTATTCATATAAATCCTAGAAATTTTATACAAATAAATTTCTATAGGCCTAATTTTATTTTACTAATTTTTACTAATCTTTTTGACCAAGAGAATAAGCAAGATATGAGAAACAAAGTGGAAAATTTGAATGTCAAAGATATTATTAAGGCAACAGATATATACTGAAATAAAAAAAGAATAATAAAGCATATGTTCAATTTTTTTATTTCATTGTTGAAACGACCACACAGCAATTCCAAGGATAAAGCTCTTTAAGAGTTTCTGTATTAAGAAAGACAATTTTATTCCCATGAAATTTCTATTTTCCTAGGTCAAGGATATGCCCTTTGTTGGCAATATCAGTTCTTTCGTGACTTGGTAGCATGAATCTGCTTACATACTGTCTGGAATCTTCTGACACTTTCAGCATGTAATGTAGGAGAGTGTTGGAGCAATAGTCATGGAGCTGATGACTAGGAGGCTGTGGGAGGGAGCAGAGGAAGCACACGGAGAATTAATAACTTTGCAGAGGATCAAGGTGATATGTGAAACACACTGTGACTTCTATGGAGACCATAAAATGCTAAGATTCACAAATTACCAACTGTAAAGTACAAAGATAAATACAGTCATGAGGTGCTTAAGAATGAGGATTTGTCCTGAGAAATGCATCGTTAGGTGGTTTTGTCGTGCAAACACCATAGAGTGTACTAACACAGACCTAGATGGTACAGCCTATTGCATACCTAGGCTATATGCCTGTTTTTCCTGGGCTACTAACCTGTATAGCATGTTAGTATATGGAATACTGTAGGCAATTGTAACACATGGTAAGTATTTGCATATCTAAATGTATCTAAACATAGAAAAGGTGTAGTAAAATTATGGTATAAAAGATAGAAAATGGTACATCTGTATAGGGCACTTACCATGAATGGAGCTTGCAGGACAGGAAGTTGCTCTGGATGTGTCAGTGAGTGGTGAGTGAAGGTGAAGGCCTAAGGCATTACCATACACTACTGTAGACTTTGTAAACACTGAGCACTTAGGCTATACTGAATTTACAAAAAAGTTTCTTTCTTCAATAATAAATTAACCATAGCTTATTATAACTTTTTTACTTTATAAATTCTTTTGTAATAACACTTAGCTTAAAATGCAAGCACATTGTATAGCTGTAAAAAAATAGTTTCTTTCTTTATATCCTCATTCTATAAGCATTTTTCTATTTTAATTTTTTATTCTTTGAATTTTTCAATTTTTTGTTAAAAAATAAGACACAAACACACACAAAGGCCTAAGCCTACACAGAGTCAGGATCATCAATATCACTGTCTTCTACCTCCACATCCTGTTCCACTGTAAGGTCTTCAGGGGCCATGACACAGGTAGAGTTGTCATCTATGACAGCAACGAGTCCTTCCTCCTCGTATTCACACCCTTGTGTAATCTCCTTTTCTTGAGTATAGGCTGAATTTAATGACTTACTTCTAACAAATAGATTGCAGCCAAAGTGATGAGATGTCACTTCTGACATTAGGTTATAAAAAGATCGTGGTTTTCTCTTGAGTGCTCTTCCTTGCTCTCTCTTGGATACCTCACTCCAGGAGAAGCCAAATGCCACGCAGTAAGGCAGCCCCACGTGGAGGCCCATGTGAGTGGACTCAGAAACAAATCATCTGAGGCCTGCCAGTAGCCACATGAGTGAGCTTTGAAGTGGATCTTCCATGGCCTGAAAACTCCCATACAAGTGAGCTTAGAAGCAAATTCTCTCCACGTTGAACTTTGAGATGACTGTAACCCCAGCCAAGGCCTTGATTATTGCCTCTGTGAGAGACCCTGTCCAGGACCATCCAGCTAAGTGACTCTGAGATTCCTGATCTCTAGAAAGCGTGAGATAATGAATATCTGTTGTTTCTGTGCTAAATTTTATAATAATTTATTACACAGCAATGGATAATTATTATAGTTTTTCATAATGATGATTCTCTGTTTTATTTGTCTTTGTACAATAACATGGGGTCATTGTACAAATCACTTGATTTCAGTCATATACAGTTATTGTCATACTTTATAGTAAAAAACCCTGAGGTTTGAAGTCTTGGGTCGAAATTTCAAAGGTAGAATAAATTAAATCAAGATGTGAATTTATTCCTTCTGACTCTAAATATAATGTTTTTTCAACTACAACCCTGTTTCCCTTCTCTCTTCACTAAATGTTGGCAAAATAGGAAACAGCGATGAAACTACTTAACTTTCCTGAATATATTAATGGATTGTGATTTTCTGTCCTAAGCATCCACTGGTTATTATGTTATAAGATCAAATATTGACCTCTATATAATATTAAGCAGTTAGACTCTGAAGTAAGAGGTTATTGTCATACATGATAGTGAAATCTAGAGATGAATCAATCCCTAAATTCCATGGGAAATATGTGAGCCCCTTGATTTGGTTAAATTAGCTCTTTGTTCTCCATTTCAACAAATTATGTGGCCCCATTTTAAAGGACTTTAGTTTGACTTATCATTATTAAAATAGCCGTCTGCATGAAGGTGACATTTTGTGCTGTCTCTGTGGGTTCCCCTGGCCACTGGCTTCCATCATAATGTCCCTAGTGCTTTTCATCTCCTCATTCTAATTGCTGTACTTTTGGATGCTGGCCCTGATTGGGACAGGCAGTTGAAATGGCTTGTACTGGGTGATTGACACTGTCTGTATAAATACCTATTCTCTTAAGCCCACACCATGTCACAGGCTGTCAGAGCTAGTCTACTGCCAGGGTCTTTTCAAAATCATAATTAAAGCATGATGCTCACTAGTCAATTATAAGTTCATAAATTAGGCTCTATGAAAAAAAAACTGCTCTTAGGACTCTACATATAAGAGTTGAATACTCTTTTCCTTTCCTTCTGTTTTTGAATATAGTTGATATTTGAGTCCATGGTTTCTGGATAAAACTGGCATTTGAGTTCATCATATTTGAGTAGCTGTAAAACCTGCTAGGATGCCAAGTATTCTGCTCTGTCCTCAGTAAAGATTGTTGATGGATGGACAGCTGTTTAATATAGAGAGGAGGAGGCTTATGTGGCTTGTAAGAGCATTTTTATTAGGTATGGAGGATGAGCAAAGATCAGGTGTGTCAGATAAACTTATGAACAATTCTGAAATAATTCTCAGGATGTATCATGATTATTTAATTCCAAGAAGTCAGTAGTGAAAGGGAAGGGCCTATTTCTAAATGTGAAGTGATCATATACAAGTTAAATTGATTGCAAGATGGCTTAATTTTAATGATTTCTAGTTAAAGAGAAATTTCTAGAAGATCCTGTGATTGCATTTTGATTTTTCTTCTCTCTGTTATTTCTTCCACTCACTCTCCCTTTACTCTGTGGCCTTAATTAACTCGTTCAGTTTTCTTCTTGATAACATTGGTACTCTCACTGTTCCAGGGTTATGAGAATTAAAAGAGGTATGTATATAATACACATGTCACAGAACCACACAGAAAGCGCTCAATAAGTAAAATTTATTATTGATTGCTTTTTGAGAATACCAATCTTATCTCAGAACCTCCATTCTAGGTGTGGGTCTTGACTTATATTTCTATAAAAAACCATGGTAGAATTGAAGGGGTTCTTCAAAAAATTAGAAAAAGAATGACCATAGGATCCAGCAATCCTACTTCTGTGTATATATCCAAAAGAACTGAAATCAGGATTTTGAAGAGATATGAGCACTATCATGTTTGTCACAGCATCATTCACAATAGCCAAGATATGAAAACGATTTAAAGAATCATTTATGGATGAATGAATAAAGAAAATGTGGTATATTGACCTTAAAAAAGGAAGGAAATCCTACTGTCAGTGACATCATGGATGAACCTTGAGGCCATAATGCTGAACAAAATTAGCCAGTCACAGATCAAATACTCTATGATTTCACTTATATGAGGTATCCAAAATAGTCAAACTCATAGAAACAGACAGTAGAATGGTGTCACCAGATGCTTGAGGAAGGGGGCATTTGCTGTTCAACAGGTATAAAGTTTCAGTTATACAAAACGAATGAGTTCTAGAGATTTTCTGTACAACTTCGTACCTATAGTTAACAATATTGTATCATGCACTTAAAAATTTAAGAGGGTAGAGTTCATCTTACATTCTTACCACCACAACAAACTCAGCTATCATAGTAATATAATTATTTTAAGATTTACCTCCAAAACTGGCCTTCCTGTTATTCTCAAAATATGATTATTCTGAAAAAAAGATATATCTTTAAAATCTAAGACTGACTTACTCATAAAGTCAAATTTGAGAGATAACAGAATCTTGATCAAATCAGAATTGTCCTATAATTTGGTGAGAATTTTAAATTTGCATCCTTATCTGAAGTCAGATTGCTAATAAATTTTTGTAGTAAATAGTTTTTAGGTTATAACAATAGAATGTCTAGGGTGAGTAATATTTATTAAGTACTCAGGAGAACCGAGCACCCACTTTTTGGTAAATGCTGAAGATTTTCACAAAAGGTACCATTTCCTGAGCACTGACTATATGCTTAAAATGGTGCTTATTTCTAAGTAATCCCCAAACCCTGCAAAACACATGTAATCAGCACCATTTAAAAGCTGAGGAAATTGAGGAAGAGAGAATTTTAGCAACTTGCCTAAGGTCACCTGTCTTTCAAGGAAAAAAGTATTATGTCAATTTGGGTGAGTCTTACTTCCAAACCCATGCACTTTCTACGCTATTTTGCTGCCCTCCTGGAACTCATGATCTAGTACTGAGAAATTTTCTTTCTGAGGTAGGATAGGGTTCCTGAGCTTGAGACAAGGGTTTGAGAACACGTGATTCATGGAAGGCATGCTCTAAGGAAAAAGAGAATGAGCAAAGCAAGACAGGATAGGAAGTAAGCTAAGTAATGATGCCATCTCAGCTGGAGTCTAGCTTCCGCTTGATTCCACCAGGGGCTCAGGAGCAGGAATTGTACCATCATGTTAACCACATCTCAAGGCAACCCTGTAGGTGTTGCTTTTATCAGTTAGTCATAAGGAAGGCAGGGTGGATATCTCTCCACATGGTGGCGCAGTTAGTGCTGAGGGCCATTCTCTAGAGATGGGGAAGCTGTGAGTCATTAGCCTCTAACACTCACAGCAATTGAGGGACAGTTTGCAGTCTGGTAGGAGGCAATCTGTCTTGGGCACTACAAAGAACCACTGTACTCACCTTCTTTAACTCACCGTGATGGAGAAATCAATCAGACAAAGCGACTGAAGAAAGCTATATTATGTGAGTGCATGTACTCTTCAGATTCAGCTAATGAGCTTTGGGGAAACTGGCCCTTTAAGGTAAGAGGATGAGAATTGATTTCGACAGATTTCAGACCTTGAAGCATCCAGCAGCTAACCGTTCAGTTATGGAATGGATTCTGCCACAGATTCCTTTCCCGTAGCAAAGCCATGGTGCTGTGGTATAAACATGGCCATAGTAAGACTGCCAGCATCCACTCTGTCTTCCTTCAGCAACTTTTCCCACTCATGCTTTGAGATGCGTCACGCAATGGCAAGGAAGATGTTGGTTGAGAACTAGAAGATGGAATCGTGAAGAATAACTCCCTATGGCTAACAAATTTTGATAAAAATGCTAATTGTTTTCTCTGATATGAGTCACCAATACCCCAATGTATGTTTTTTTATTTGGGGTTATATTTATAAAATAACTCTCCTGGGAAGAAATAATCTATTGTAGGGTTGAATGTGCTAAGTATTAAATAATATTCATTATCATCATAGTAAACTTGTACTTGTTAAAGAGTTTCAATACAGAATAAGAAATCCAAAACACTGTATATGGAAATGATACAGGTAATAATTTCTAATAGTGTTGCTCTAGAATGGAAAGATTGTCTCCACGAATCACAGTTCAAAAGGTATAAGCACCAGCTTCAGTAATAAAGTAATTTTTTCTTCAAAATTGCAAAGAAAATTATATTTGATTGGAAATTATTCTCTAGGCTTCCACTACTGTAGTTACTGTACTAGATAATAAAAGGCTTAAATTACAGTTTAAAATATGTGAATAGGGAAAACAGCAGCATTCATATGAGGGAGGCCTTCATATATCCCTCTCATATATGTTCTGCCCTATAGTTTGTTTCCTTAGAATCACTGTCAGGGCAGAATTTCAGAGTAAGTTCGGCCATACATTTCCTATCCTGCCCAGAGTTCCCTCATGGCAGCCTTTTGCAGTTGCTGCTAAAGTTTCCGGAAGGCACGTGTGTAAAGGTAATTTTCTAGCAGATGGAGAGCCTGTTGCCAAGGGGTCTGTAATTTTCCTCATGTGAGCTCTGATCTTGTTTTGAGAGACCTATCTCTTCAAGTGTAGGGAGGAGGGCAAAATAAGACTTAAGTGTCACTTTATTGACCTACTCAGGAATCTTTTTCTGATCCTGTTCACATTTTGAACAGTAGAAACCTGTTAGAAATATGTCAGAAAGCTGTGTTTCCCCAACTGTGCTCTGTAAGTGATCCACCTCCAAGGTTCCTAGTCAAAATATTTGGGTACCACTATTTGATCCTTCAAAAGCATTACAATACACAGAAGGATAGTAAATCCTTTAGGTAATTCAGGGTCATCCTAATAATTTAACAACCAAGCTCTTTTACCTTGAAACTCTAATGCATCCTTGATAAGATGGAGACATACACACCTTAGAAAAATGTTTTAAGAAATGATGGGCAACAGTAAGGAGTCTTTGTAAAAAGGACAAATAGTTAGGGGCACCTTTTTGATACCCTTCAATACCTTGTGCTTTTCTCGTATCACTTGTCGATCCCCTCTGATCCCTATTGCCTGTTGCTCTTGTAGCATCTCCTTCCTTTGGAATAAAAAAAAAAATGTGGGAAAAATAACAGACTTTTCAGAGATACACTGTGGAACTGTTGTGAGACACAAATAAAAGGACATCTACTTTCCCTATATTTGGGACTTGTATCTTCTTTGCTTTTCACACGTGAAAAATCTTAGGTACCAAAAGAGATAGAGAAAGAGAAATAAAAATTATATTTACTAATTTTCCTTCCTAGAGGTACCTGAACATTTAAAACTATATGCATATATGTGTGTGTACCTGCAGGCACACACACATATATACATATATATATGTACACGGTCAAACAAGGTTATCAGAGATGAAGTAGTATATTTAAACATTTGAACATTTGAACATCAAAACCTATTAAATGAAGGCTTTGATGGAGAAATACCCAAAACATTCAATAAAGCTTTTCAACCTGAATATAGAGTTACCATGACAACGCAACTCAAAAATCTCTCTTTTTCATATAAAGTTGCTGAAAATATGCCCATGGTGGAAGCAGCATGGAGTACTCAAATTTATAACTACTGAACAGAGGTACAAAGAATCTCCAAGACATTTGATAAAGCTTCAGGGTGAACATTTTAATATACTCCTTTGAAAAAATAATAATAATAAAATGACTCAAGCCATTTCCACACTACTTCATTTTTTCTTTCATCTAAACCATTTTGAGAATTTCATGCTATTTTTAAAATCATTTCCTATGAAAGAAAACAGTGTAGATTACGGTGGCCTAATGAGGAATATTAATAACATTGATCTTAAAATGGGTTTGGAGAATACCAGACATGGTGTGGAAGGGGTTCCTGCACAAAAAAAGCAGCAGTTCTCAGATGGGTGCTGACTCAGTGCTACGGGGTGTGACTTACCCTCCCTGCATGTTCCTTGGGAAGCCTTGAAATATGCAAAGGCATACTCTGCTAGAGAAAACACAAGCAAGATGCCTAATTATCTTATTTTCAAACCTCAAAGAGTTTCTTAGAAGAACAATATGTGCACAAACATGTATACATATATGTGGGCTTTCATCTCATGTTTATGTCTACATGTGCATGTGTATGTATATATGTATGTGTGTGTGCATATTTGTGGATATATTCCACTGTACAAGTCAACACAAAGAAATCATTGCACACTGGACTTGTTAGAACCTAAATTTTCTCTCAATATGTGCTATAAAGGAAATTAAGATGATAGATTGATCAATATCTAATAATATATAGTTTCTCCTATTTTTTCCATCTACATAAAAAAGGTAAAATTAAGAAAGGAAAGATTTAATCATAATGCCTTTATGGGGAAGCCGTAGAATCAAGTAATCTGTGTCTAAATGGTCTGAATAATACACATCAAGGAGGAATGTGTCAGATCATGGGTATCATTCCTCATTTTCTGGAGGTAATTTATGACTGTATAGTGTGAGCAGGTGTTTTTTAAGTGAACAGATAGTGCTGTTGGATTGATTTTGCTTGTATGTGGGTTTGTTTGCTTGCTTATGCTTTCGCCAGCTCAAGCCTGCTTTGCAGTGAGTAGTTCATCAAATCAAGGGGAATATTGCTTCATTTAACCTGTTTTTTTCTGGAGGAGGGTAGCAATCCTATAGTCTCTTGTAGATGATACCAAATTGCATGCACATGATGACAAGCAAGGATACTTTCCTCCAAATATATTGATCTCTGAGGTAGGTCAGGGTAGAGTTTTCTGAAAACACACATGTAAAAACTCGTTAATATCCCTTAGGCAATGCACTTTCTGGGCAAATGCTTATTGCTTTGGAGTTAAGTGCTCATTTCTTTCTTCCCATCATGCTAATTACTTCTTAATTCAAAGTATTCTAATTTTGCTTATATCAGTGGTCTAAGTAGTGGCTTTCAAACTGTGGACTAGACTATCATCATCATCATCACCTGTACATTTGTTAGAAATGTAAATTCTTAGGCCCTACATCAGACCTACTGTACCAGAAACTCTGGGGATGGGGCTCAGAATCTGTGTTTCAGTAATCCTTACTGATTATTTCTATATACACTGAAGTTTGACAACCGCTGCTCTTCAGGGGAATATTTGAGATGATAATGTTGATGATATTGACAATGACAATGAAGAGTAGGATAAAGGGGAGGAGGAAGAGAAGGAGAGAAATTTAGGACATTAGAATCCAAAGGGAATGTGAGGATTATTTGATGGTGTTCTTTTATTTCATGCCTGGGCCCCAGAAAGATTTAAGCAGCTTGCTCAAGATCAGAAGCACAGTAAGAAAAAGAAATAATATTTGCTGATTCTAAGATAAGTAAAAGCTGAATATCAAATGAGAAACATAGAAAGAACTTTTCATATTTGTGATGTATAACACCGTCTTCTTTGACAACATGGCCCTTTCATATGTAGCATTGAGTTCAGCTTCTAGTGAATACCCTGTTGGCTAACTGAGGTTTCACTCTAAAAGGCCATTTTGGAGATGGAGCTATGACTAATCATGATGCTGTTTTCCTATTTTTATATAACTCAAGAGCAATCATTGTTGAAAAAAATATGCACATCTAAGGTCCATAATACAAAGGCTAATGTCCTACTACTGCACAGAACATACAAGTTATATAAGAGACACTTACAATAAAATTTTATACAAATAGGATCAGACCTTTTAGAATGTAAACTTCTGTAGCAGTGGTTTTCAAAATTGGATGCACATTAATATCACCTGAGAAGTTTTAAAATTCTTGCTACCTAACCTAGGCCAATTAAACTGTGATCTCTGGCAGTGGGACCCGCACATCAGTGTCTTTAAAAACTCTCCAAATGATGCTAAGGTGCAGCCTGGGCAGTTGGAATTCTATGGCCATGACACCAAAGCGTTGTTCTGGGATTGGCAACATTCGCATCACCTGGGAAATTTTTGGAACTGCAGCATCTCGCGTCCTACCCTAGACTAGTAAATCAGATTCTGCATTTTAACAAGATCACAAGTCGATTTGTATGCATGTTAAAAATTGAGAAGTATCAGCTTCTCTATTTAAAATGTAAAAGAAAAGAACTCTTTGCTGATACAGGTAATTTTTTAAGATATTGAAAATAAATACAAAACATCAAAACTATTCAGAAGCTCGCCATTATTAATTTTTTGCATACCTCTATAAATACACTATGTATACTATATGTGTACTTTGTATTTTATAGACAGTTTTCAAATCATTTTCTTTACACAGTTACATGTTATGCCTTTTAATTGTCGCATCATTCAGCATTACCCTAGGAGAATTTTTCTATGACAATTGAAAAATTATTGGTAGAAAGTCCTACAATGTGTTTATTATTCACGTGTAATAAAAATCAGGCTGGTTATTTTACTTTTAATAATTTATTTGAAATTGCCATATATTAAAGAATCTCGCTCATACCTGGTTCTAGTGGGATATAAGTGGGACTGGTCTAAGCCTCTTGCTTAAGTGGACCAAAAATATATTGAGGAAAAGTCTTTTTAGATGAATCAAGACAAAATAACCTCAATCTGCAAATAAAAGTTATGGAGAAATAATTTCCATTTGTTGTGCTTTGTTATTCTAATTCTTAAATCTGTACATTAAATTTGTTTTAAAAATGACTCTTAAAGTTTGGTAGAATGAAGGTGAAAGGGGTTAATATTGAGCAGTTTTGGTAAAAAGAGTTTTATAAAATCAAGCTGTCTATTTTTATGGGCTGTTGAATTTTATGGACTTATAAAATATGTGTCCAAGGAATTATGAAATGAAAGAAAATTGTTTGACTAACACTTTAGACTGGCACTCATTGCTTCATTGTGCTAAGTAGAATGTGGCCTCTTGGGCAGTGTGGGATAGTGACAGCACTAGTCAACAGAAAAGGGGACAGAGGGTCATAGGATTTGGGGATTTGTAAGGACCATTAAGTCCTGGTTTGCTAAGGACAGTGCAGGTTGTTGCCTGTTGCCATGGAATAATTTTAACACTTTTCTCTTTCACTCTCAAAAATTTCCTTATTTGGGGATAAATGATTCTACCCACAGAATACCAAATCCAACTCTATCATGTTATAGAGGAGGAAATTCTAAAGTGGCTGACTGCATTATTTCTTGCAACCACAGCAACAGCAAACAAAAGTTTCAGTGGCTCTCCATTGTCCTCTGATCAAGTCCAAAGTCTGTTGCATGATCTACAAAGCCTGCTGCATGAGCTGGGCCTTCTGGCAGTGCGACCCACACATCAGACATATATTTTATGTCATATATTCACACATACAAACTGAGGCAGTTATTGGTGCTATTTTCCAAATATTTCCAGCTATTCTCCTTTTTAGGTACATGATAAGATTGTACCTACAAGCTTCCTGGTGAACCAGTTGATCACACTGAGTAGCAAGGATGTCAGTGTCTGTGTTTCCTTTTCAACCAAGCGTCAGAAGCTCGATATAATTCCATCATGGAGGTAATATTTTTATATAGTAATATTTTCTGTAGGTTAATCTTATTTTTCTTATTCTCATTTTTCTTTAAATCCAATTGTCTTTATGGGTTATTTTTCAGACCTTAATGTCACCATAAATCTTTTTAAAGGTGAGGCATAAATAGATATATAAATGTCAAGCATGGTTCCAAGTACTGAAGGCCCAAGAATCGATGAGACAAGGACCCTGACCTGAAAAACCTCATGATGAAGAGAATCATATTAGTAACCAGAAGTTTTCCCATACTGTATTAGGTGTTATCAGAGTACTTTCATAATTTTCATTAAGAATGAATTTTCTCTGCAATATTCTATACTTTCTCTTCCCCTTTACTCTGCCTCTGGAGATTTGAAATGACTTACATGATTGGTACATTTGGGTGATACTTGAGGGCAGGGGAAACCAGAAGTGCTGTATCTAGATGGATAAAACCTCTCTAATTGCAGGATTCACTTGGAGGAAAAATGTTAGAGGCTCACGCTAAGCTACGTTCTCCATCTTGGCCTTTATCAATGAAAGTCATGACTATTTTAGTGTCCTGTTTGTCATTCCGTGGTTTTGTTTCTCAGTTTGTTCAGAACCTGGGTGAGAAAGAGGTGTGCTATTTTTGGGGGCCCTCTTGGAGACTTTAGCATTTGGTGCACTGCCTGGAACCATGAGAATGAAAAACAAAAGACTTGAAATTAGGGGAGCAAAATATACTTCAGAAAGACTTTTGGTGAGGCAGGCCATCGTGACCTTGGTAGTTTGCTGAGGCTTATAGTAGGCCAAGGGGAGTTTTATAGTTGTGCTGTTTGCTTTTAACTGCTGTGGCCTGGGCAAGCGGCTTTAAACCAGTCACATGGTATTCTGACCTTGGTGATTGACTGTAAGTCAGTGGCTATCCTAAAAGTACTTGGCTGTGGCCAAGGTGTGCAGAAGCCCCACATAAGTGCTGTGTGTGAATGGACTATGCAAAAGCCAGAGAGAGGCTTACTTGGGGCCAATGGGTCATATGGGCCTTAGCGGACAAGCATAGTCGAGGCAAGGATTCAGTTAAAGTATGCAGGTCTGATCACCCTGTGCAGACAAAGACTCAAAGACATGGGCCACAGGACCTCAGCAAGAGAGGCTTTCTGAGTGGAGCTACAGCTAAGGCCGAGGCAAAAATATTATCATAGGAAAAAGCCTTCAACCCTTTTAGCTATAGGTGAACAGAATAATATTTGCTGTTTTGAAACTGGAAGGCACCTACCTGGCTTCTACAGGGACCTCCAAACACTAGGAAGTTTCAAGTCTTAAATTGTTTGTGCAAGACGTAGGGAGGTAGGGTATTGATGGTCTGTCCCAAATGCCAGTCGGTATTTAGGGCCAAGGAGTAAAATGGAGGGACTATGCTTCGAATTTGTGATTTTAATTTCCTTGAACTTTAGTACCTTTAGAATTGAACTTGCAAGAGGATTTAGGTTTTTAACTATAATTTCTCCCTGGGGATTTTGTAATGGAGGGGACTTTACTGCAAATTTCTGGATCTCTATGTTGTTTGCATTTTGTTATGCACTTTATTTCAATATTGTCATTTGAATTAATTGTAGATCTGACAGGCAATGAAGATAATATAGCTGGACAAATTTAGAGATGAGTGATCCAGTATGGACAAAATTTTCAACCCTATGTATATAGTAGTCTTGGTGTTTATTTAATTAATAATATGGCCCAGAGCCTGCTGCTTGCTAGTGGCTGTGAGAGAATACACCAGCGTGCTGGGGCTGGTATTGGGAGAACAACCTCATGAAGGCGACAGAACACGATCACCTCCTCCTGGAGGATAAACACACCCCTGGTTTGCTATAGATTTAGCGGTTAAACCAAAATAGGATAAGAGGACAAAGCTAGGGAATTTCAGAGTTAAACATTTTCCATTTCTTTGGTTTCCATGTGAAGAGATTTGTAAACACACTCTAGGCCTCGCTCTGCTCTTTACACTTGACTTTATGTGTGTGAAGGTGGAGTTACTTATTTGATTAGTTAATTTGGGAGGATAATCTGGGAATGTTCAGTTGAGCCCAGCTCTTCTTCCTCTTGGGAATGAGCTGCCCATTGTCAGCCATTTACCTCTGCTCCTCCTGGAAAAGGCTTTTGATTTGTTCAGAACCTTTCCTAGGAACAGGGTAGCTATGTATTAGAATACCCTTGGCTATCTGTAGAGCAGATGGGGCCATTATAGATCTGTTTATAAGATGAATTATCAGATTTTTTAATGTAAGTCGGTCCTCAATTCTAGTTGTTAGTTAGGATTTTCCAGTGGATATATTTTGTTTAGAATTACTAAAAAGTATGATAACTCTAGCAACAAATGCATCACATTGTTGAAGGCTGCTCTGTAATTTGGAAGTTGGTTTTCTCTTCCCGGACTCAAATTGAATTGAACAAACTGAGGCGACGTTCACATTACCATTACATATACAGTATAATAAAAAGCATGCTGTGAGTTTATTTTAAAATTGAGTCTATGACTGCAGTCAGATTGCTCACTAAGGATTTTAGCATAGCTGAAAATCCATTCTCTAGAGAGATTGTTTTATATTTCCCTTGAAGATTCCACATGAGCTTATTTGAGTATCTGAATAACATCTGTATATATTCTATTGCATTTTCATCATGGCTTTGTTTAGCAAATGCCATCACTCACTCATTAACCTATACATGAATGTCTATTTGGTTACATTTTTTTTTCAATTCATTTGTTTGTGTTTGAAACCTGCTCCTTGGAGTTGGTAAGAACCTGAGGTTGGAACTGAATCTCTGGGTCTATTTGGTTTTGCTTAACAGTGCTATTAGGAATTAAGTACTTACTATGACTTTAAAATTGTTAATACTTAAGGCATTAGAGTGGCAGCATCAGACAACATTATGCCAAATATAAACTTCATTGTTCCTTGCTTTCCCATTCTCATCAGAAGCATTATAGTCCTCAAAGCCAAAAGCCGAGCAGTATATTTTCAATTCCTTTGCAAGTAGGAAGTGACCCTTTTCAGACTTACAGGGAGGGAGTCAATGATCCGCCTCAGCTGCTTTTGACAATCACAGTGAGGGTTAAAACTACAAACAGAAAAGTTTTAAAGTAAAGCCTTTTGTTTGAACAAAATGTGTGTCTTTTGTTTCCTTAAAAAAAAATCTCCTGCAAGGATCGTATCTGGAATAGGCTTTGTAGCATTAGATTTTGTGTAGGTCTCTTGTTATTAATTTCTTTTCTTTTACTCAGACTAGGAAGGAATGGGTCTTTGAAAGTTTTAGACAGGAAATTTACCATTTTTCCACCAATTTTACTTAAGTGCTGCAGCTAATCCTTAGGTGGGTCTTTTCTGCACTTTTTGCAGAGTGGAAGTGTGCCACTTCACCAACAGAGGGCAGTGTGTATTTGCTAAACAACGAGAGCTCTCACCAAGTCCCAGGGTTGGGAAAACTGTCCTTTGCAAAGAGTAGAAAGGACACTGGGAAAGAATTTCTTTCTTTCAACTCTGGTAGCTTTGACTACGGATTCCACTTTTTGATGAAAATTATAAAAAATATCTTCCCTGACCCCCAAGGAAGAAATGGAAGGAAAAAACAAAACGGCAAAATGGATAGAGAGAGAGTCCTAGACACCCTGATCCCAATACTACAAAAATTTTCCTACAGCTGCGTCAGTCCCACGTTAGTTCTTTAGGTAGACTTTTGGCCGTGAAATAAGAAAGGGGTCCATGATTAAACAGACTGTGTCAATGCTGGAATTCCTTTTGTATGTTTTCTGTGTATTTTGGATGCTTTTGGTTCTCTGACAGAAAAGCAGCTTGGTGTGGTTTGTAAACTGTGATATAAAATTTGAGGTACATAGTTTTAAAGATGGTCACGTAAAAGATGCTCAATTTGTCCATGTAAGGTAGGTCTTGAGCCTACCTTCTTGGCCAGAAATCCTTGTGAAATTATAGTTGGTCGATATAAGAAAACTAATATTTATTAAATGTTTATTTTATACCGGAATTACAATGTTATATGATTTATCCTGTTTAAAGTTTATGACATCTTTAAGAGGTAGACATTGTCAATATTGTTTTATAGAGGAGAAATTAAAGTCAGAGAGGTCAAGCCACCTCCTTAAATCACCTAACCAGGAAGTAGCAGAGCTAAGAATTGCACTCAGGGCTCTCTGATGTTAAAGGCTGGGTTCATTCCAAATCTCCCAGCGTCACAAGACTTTATTGACCCTCTGCTAAAAGGCCAGCTCTGGAAATTCTTGAGTATTCAAGCTACAGCAAGTTGGAATCATAGAAAGCTATGACTCAGCATATTGAGAACATAGACATATTAATACATATGTAGGGTGGTCAATGGTTTTCTTCTCATCTAATTTTTAAATTTTTCTTTGCCCTTAAAAAAAATGCACTTTTTTGGTAACTTCTTTTCTTCTGTGTCTGGATGAAAAGGCTAGACAGGCACGAAATTGAGGCTCTGCAAATAGACATAGAAGTCCCCTGTTTATATAATTGGTTGATACCAATTATATAAATACATACACCGCCTGAAAGAAATAAGCCACCAAAAAGGAGGCCAGCAACAGAACCTCGGAAAATTCTTGAGAAGGAAAGCTAGTGAGTAAGTGAGGCACAGACAGGGGAGGCCTTGAATTTCAGAAGGAAATCAACGTGATCTCACTCAGACATCCTCAGCAGACACCAGACCACCAGACAGGGTGGGTGCAGATTGCATTAGCCTCTCCATTACCTTAATTTCTTTTTCCCAAATACGGCAGCCTGCCTTTTGAAGAATATTCTTATCGTCACAGAGAGCCTCTTGTCTTTGTCTTTCCTTTTTTTTCCCATAATGAGTAAACACAGAGGTCCAGGCAGTCAGAGGTGGAAGCCAAACACAAGTGTTTTCAAAAAGATCTCTGAAATAAACACTGAAGTGCTGTATCTCATAACCTTACACAAAACTGACAGTAGCCAGCTGTTGTCTGAGCTAAACACCGTCCTAAAGAGCCAAGAGCCACGAGGCGAAAAGGGAGAGAGTGAAAATAACTCCTCTCCTACCGAACCATAGATGACAGATCAGCCAAAAAGGACCCTGGAGGAAGCAAAAGTCAATGAGGCGAAAGTCCTTGCAGATGACCCCTTCCTGCTCCCCTTTACCACTCCAGAAATCATCCATCCAAATGGCCTTTTATTGGTGCAGCATCTGAACGTAATCTCCTCCAACACAGTTCTATGTGTTTGCTCTGAATCTTGCAGCAATTATATTTCATAACACGAAGTTTCCCAAGATTTGGGTTTTATTCTTACAGCTTTTCTCTTTCCATATTTTCTATATTTCTATCTCTCCATCTCTATATCTCCCCCCAAATATGGAAAGTAAAAAAAAAATAAAACTTAAGACCTCTTCTTGTTCTTACCCCATGGTCAGAAAAAATTTCTCAAGCACTCGTAGACTTTCTAGACTAATCTTGTGAATTGTTCTTCTCAGAGCTAGAATTTTACTATTGTTTCAAATATGAGTCCTGGTTGGTGGGAGAGAAAACTCCGAATAAGAATTTAATTTGGCCCAAGGTAAAATAAAAAGCTACTTTTAAGGCTCTATTTCATCTTAGTTGTATTATATTAAGAGTGGAGATGTGTTGTAGGCGGTCATTTTATTTAGCAAAACACCATAAGGCTTATTTTTCAGGTCGTGTATGTAAGGGTGCATCTCAAGTCTAATGTGTGAAAGGGTTTGAAAGTTGTGTGCGATAAAGAAACATCGTCTTGAATAATTCCGGCAAAGAGGAGACATAAGCTTGAAATGTGGGGCAGAGGGGATATGTCTTCAAAAATGGGGTCTACAACCTAATAATAGGCTGGAGCTTAGTGAAAAATATGACTCTTAAGTCATAAATCTGGCCAAGGAATGTTCAGTGTTATCTGATATTGAATTTTATGTTGGTTCCTATTCTATGCTGTAGTTTAGTCAGCCTATGATGTCTTTAAATCTTTGATGTAAGTTGATTACGTGTGCTGGCCTTGTAGACGTAGTGCTTTGATGGGTGAAGAGGAATAATAGCCACATTTAAGTAACAGTGGGTCCAAAAGAGGAAAACAGGCCCAGGATCAAGGACAATGGGAAAGAACCAAGAAATCATTGAGTACGGAAATTCTGAAAGAGAAATGCTGAGAACAATGAGCCCCACCCTCACCCTAAATCTACAGATTCTTCAAGAGAGTGTGGACCGTATCACAGCACACAGAATAGGGAATCAATTCATTTTATTTATTTATCAAGGGTAAAAAAAGGCCCTCTGAGGGCTGTGGATTTCTAATTATGTTTGTTTGCCCTTTATGTTGAATTCAATTGGATTTTATATGATGATTTTTTTAAAGCTTGACGTGGAGTTGTTCATAATCGCTGTGTATTTGTTCTGGTGAAGGTTGATCTAAATACAGTTAGATATTAAACTTCAGGTAATTTTCAGTTTGACTATCGTTCAATTTTCAGACACATACTTTAGCCTTCATTCATTTTGCATTTTTACTAAAAAATATTGAATATTTTTTTGGTCAGCGATCTATACTTAAATTTACTTTTACATACTTTCTGAATAAAAAAACATGTAAGTTGTCAACAGTCATATATTGATAATTTATAAAATTCCATCCTTTCCCTCTCTCCCATTTATTTCCTAGGATGTACATGATTCTCATAATACCAATTACTGTACCTGTCATTTGCCATTACTTTTCCTTCTATTACTAAACAATAGAAAGAAAAGCTTGTCATTTCTCAAACACCGGTTAGTGTGAAAACAAGAATGATACAGGTATGGAAAAGATAAACTGTTTTGTTGAGCTCCCACATGGCCCTGCTATGGTGCTACAAAGAAAATATTTTTAGAAAAAAAATTGATGTGCTAATTACTTCTTTTTATTTCATGAGTTTAATCTCTTTCTTCATCTTCATACCTTAATACATACTCCTTTTCTTTTTCCAATTATGCCACAGAATCAGTCGCTGAGATCAGTCCTATGATTGCTTCCACCTGAACACATACACTAAACTGGCAAAGGAGGTTGTTTTGATTTCTTAATATTTGTTAGATTTGTTTATTTTGTATTAGAATTTTAACTTCAGTGTTGCTTAGTCTTTCTTTAGGGATTTCCTTTTTGGGTTTGAATCTACTTAATGCTTCCTTTTTGCCACTTGTCTGACTCCAGTTTTAAGTGTTTGTGTTTTCCAGTTCTGCTTGGGGTTGGCAAAGCAGTAGACAGTGACAACTGCTCACCCTACTCGGTGTAGCTATCTGGGTATCCTATTCCTGGCACGGCAACTTGCATAGTTTCAATCTTTTCTTTCGTTTCTTTCATTTCTTTCTTTTTTGGTAGACATGCCAGGGTGCCAGGGTGAAGGCTCCTCTTGAGTTGACAGAAGTCTGTCTCTTTGTTTCCCGCCCATTGGCATTTCTCACTGGTGTGTTGTCCATCTCACTGGCTATGGCTATGGGCAGCCCTGCCTATCTGGCACTCAGTTGTGTTCTTACTGGGCAATTCTGACTCCTGCACCTGCCACTGATCTCTTGTCCAGAACATTGAGGTTTTCTGTGTGGTGTTGGCAGTGATCTCCCGTCTGACTGGGGGCAGAGTTGCCTAGCATAGAAGGGTCAAGTATGGCTCTCAGTTCCCTCTCTACAGTGTATTTTGGTAACTGTTCTTTCAGAGCAAGAAGAGAGGCAGAATTCCCTTGAATTATATTGCATATCTTGCCACTGGATACTGTTGGGATTCTGTATTGGAAGCAGCGGTGAATGAAACAGTTCAATGATGAATCCTTTTAACCCTTTACTCTGCAGAACTTGTTTGACTAATAGGTAGAATAATTCACTTGGGAGCTAATTTTACCTTTCAAATACTTTCAATTGGGGTAAACATTTGTTAGGGCATCACTCTAATAGTCAGGCACTGTGAGAATGTGTATGATCTGAATCGTGGATTCCTATCCTAAAAAAGAATCCTGCCCTTTTCTGGAATGCAACCATGAGACTTTTCAAATACACAAAATAAGCTTTCCACATTGTCTAGTTTTCTGGAGGCTGACAGGGCAGAGCATGGTTCTGTTCCTGTTTTACTGAGACAAATGCTCTTCATCCCAAAGTGTAGGATTGACCTCTGGCAGGACAAGCTGGGTAATGGAATTCTTTGGGTTGGCTTGTGGACAGATGAGACTAAAAATGCACTATTTAGATCTGAAGTCTATGGGTCATTTATTGCCCTTCCCCACTCCTCTTGAGTACCAAAAAACATTCCTTTAAAATGGAATTATATCCTTTAGTAAATCTCAGCACAGAGGTGGCATCCAATCCATATTCAGGAATATTCTTTCTATTTAATAGTATTGACAGTTATGGGAAGAATCTCATCTTCACAATTAAAATTATGTCTTTTCTCTGTCAAAATGTCATTCTATAAAGGGTGACTCATGTGAGTTGTCATCTAAAACAGTACACTTTTTAAAGTAAAAGAAAGAGCTAAAATACCCTGATGGTATAATTGTTAAAATATGATTATATATACAAAAAGAGGTTGGTCTTGCTACATTGGTGGATTGATCATAAAATAATTCTATTCAAAATTACTTTCAAAAATAAAATTCTTTCTAAAAACTAAAAATAACATACATCCACATCAATGGCATTTCCAGTCAACACTTTGTTCTTCAACAATTATGTCTTTTTTTAAATTTCAGAATATTATGAGAGTACAAACATTTAGGTTACATATATTGCCTTTGCACTGCCTGAGTCAGAGCTACACATGTGCCCATCCTCCAGACAGTGTGCACCTCAGCCATTAGGTGTGAATATACCCATCCTCAACGCCCCCCCACCTGCCCAACACCCGATGAATGTTACTTCCATATGTGCACATTTGATCCAGAAATCCCGCTGCTGGGCATCTACCCTAAGGAAAAAAAGACATTCTATAAAAAAGACATCTGCATTCGAATGTGTATAGCAGCACAATTCACAATTGCAAAGATGTGGGAACAGCCCACGTGCCCATCAATACATGAGCGGATTAATAAAATGTGGTATTTGTATACCATGGAGTGCTACTCAAGCCACAAAAAACAATGATGAACTAACACCTCTTGTATTATTCTGGATGGATCTGGAGCCCATTCTCTAAAGTAAAGTATCACAAGAATGGAAAAACAACTGTCTTTAAGAGTGTTATTTCTTTTACCTGAAATTTTATCCTTCACCATCACCATCACCATGGTTCTTTCTCATCAAGCTATTTTAAATGTCATTTTGAAGATTGACAAATTTTACTCATTTCAGTATACCCTGATATAACAAAGTACCTGGCACATAGGTCAACATTAAAAAATATTGAATAAATGAATCTTGGAAGCCACAAGTCAGGTAAAGAATTTCAGTGAACTTTTATAGGATTTATGCTCTGATTCCTAGAGCCTTTACTGGTAGGAACCCATCATTTGCTCCATAGTTAGGCTTATATTACAAAACCCCACAGTTCCCTAACATACCCTCCCCAACCTAAGCCACTTTCCCAAGAGACAATCAGTTTCTTCTTTATTTAAAAGTTTTGTCTTACATTTTTTCTATATTGATATTATATTTTTGAAATTTTAAAATGTAGATGTGATCCTCAGCTAAGCCAGTTTATAAGTCAATTGTTATAAAATATAGCCAATAATTATTAATATTTTGGCTCTCTAGTTACTTGATTTTATATATGCTTATCATTAATTCTTCCTTCGAGTATTATGTAAGAATGTAAAAATCCCATTAAATATGGTCAAAGACATCAAATAATACATCAGTTCCGTAAAGACAACAAGTAATATATCATTTCCATTTCTTTTTCTCTTGGAGATCTCTCTCCTAGTTCCCAGGCAAGGCTTGTGACACCCTATGCCTACTGAGTAACCATTATCCTGGGATTTCCCTTTCTCACCATCCTAGAAATTTTCATTTTCTCTATTATGTTCATTTCTCTCTTTTTTGAATTTCATGTATTCTTTCCTAGTGTACTCTTCCTTTCATTCTCAAGTAACTTTCTGAGAGGTCACTTTAAAAACATGATATATCTGAGTATAACTTTAAGTCAACTCTCATTCTTGGTTGATAATTGATTGGAAATCTAATTTGGATACAATTTTCTAAATTTTGAAGGAATTGACAACTTGTAGCTTCTAGTGCTTCTGTCTAGAAGTCTTTTTTTTTTTTTTTTTTTTTGAGAGTCTCACTCTGTTGCCCAGGCTAGAGTGCCGTGGTGTCAGCTTAGCTTACAGCAACCTCAAACTCCTGGGCTCAAGTGATCCTCCTGCCTCAGCTTTCCAAGTAGCCAGGACTACAGGCCTGTGCCACCATGCCCGGCTAATATTTTTTTTTTTCTACTTTTAGTTGTCTGGCTAATTTCTTTCTACTTTTATTAGAGATGGAGTCTCGCTCTTGCTGAGGCTGGTCTCGAACTCCTGACCTCAAGTGATCCTCCCTCCTCGACCTCCCAGAGTGCTAGGATTACAGGCATGTCTAGAAGTCTTATGTCATTATGATTATTGATCTCTTGCGTGCAACCTACTTTGTAATTTTAGAAACTTTTTGGAAAATTAATTTCTCGGTGTACTGAAATTTCAGGTGATTTGCTTTGGTGTGGCTCTCACATTCATTAGTTTAGAAAAATCTTGTATTTTTTGTGGTAGTTCTGTCTTTTTGAAAAGTTGAATGTTGAACTTGCTAGGTTGATTCTTTAATTTTCTTAACTGTTATTTCCCCTTCTCTTAATATTTGTCTCTGGCTTTTTTTCCTGCTGTGTGATTCCTCAGTTTTATCTTTTAATTTCTCTATTAATTTTTATTTATATCATTTTTTTTAAAGTTTCCTCATGTTTTCTAAGTTTTTGAAAATGTAAAATCCTTTTCCTATTGTATAGATGCAGATAATCCCTCATCTCTCTGGGTATATTAATTATAATTTTTTCATCGTGTTCTCTGCATTGTAATTGTTTCTTTTGAATACTTTTTTTTATTTGGCTGTTGTATAATAGTTTCTGTCTTCAATATTAGACATTTAACTCAAATATCTGGAACTCCTTTGTTGTCCATTCATATTTAAATAGTGAACTACTAAACAGTTGATAGGACACTTGATGTGTATGGGAGAGGCTTGTTGGGGTCTGAGTCTCACTGTAGGCTAAAAGGCAAAGGATCCCTAGACATCAGTACCTATAGATCTTTTCTCTAGATTCTTTAATTCCTCCTTCTCTGGAATTAAAGACATCCTTCAGCCTCTTTCACTGGGGATTGTGAGTACTGTGTAAGCCATTTGCATGGAATGGGCAGAGCTAATCATTTAAATGCTCTTTAAACAAACTTTTAACAACCCTCCTTCCACCCCATTTCAGCCCTATCACTTGCCCTTCTTTGAGAGAGATTGCACCACAAATTCCCAGCTTTTTTAGTGTCAAGAATCTGCTTCCCAATGTTCAGGTTTTAAAATTTCGCTTCTTTTTTATGCTTGTTATCCTTGTCCCAATTTTGTTGACATCTGTCATCTGTTAAAATAACTTCCCTTGACTTTCCTGTTCTCCTTGTCCTAGTTCATTTATACTTTCTATATTCCTTTTAGTGGGTTTTTGAATGGAGGAGAGAAGAGTTATAACACATGTGTCCTGGCTACCTTGTTCAGCTTGAAGTCCAGAGAAGCTATCTGTAGGTTACAGATGTAGCTTTGAAAAAGTGTACTTCCTGGTATATTTCTATGGACTCAAAAATTGAGTCTATAATCCTTTAGCACAGCTTTTAGTGATTGCTTTGCTTGCCTCCAGAATGCAACATAAGTGTGATTTTTAAAAATTGGCCTCTGATATAGGAGTTGCAAGTATTTCTCACTTGGCTCACTCCAGGTGGGAGATTTTTATTGCCTTAATAGAAATAAGAACATAACTTCTGTTTCCTCACTAGTCTAAAAACCCAAATGGAGTAGATATGTTAAAGAACAAGAACAGAAAGCCTCCCACCTCCATCCCTGGAATTCAGGATTTCCTAATTCAAGTCACACTGCAGTTTAGAAAGCTGTCAAAATTATCCACCTAGGTCTCAGCAGTTAGGGCATGGAGGCTGGAGATTGGAGATCAAAGAGCAGAATTACAGAGCACAGCAAACGAAGGGGCTCAGAAAACCAGCCACACTTCTGCAGTAAAACTTAGCTGGTTCCAGGACCCATCTGGGAAACACTGCCCTAGATAATCTCCTGTTCCTTCTTTGTTCTCCCATAGCACATACCTTCATCAGAAGGTTTGATACATTCACAAATGCTTATTGATTCCTACTGTGTGTAGCTACTGGCTGGTTGGCAATTAATCTGTTTATGACAGCCTCCTTCACTGCACTGCGAGCTCTTTGAGGCCATGGACTATGTCTAAATCATTTTTGTATCCCTAATACCTAAGGCAGTGCTTGAACTGTTTAGTATACTCACTAAATGTTTGTGGCATGAATGAACAAATAAAGACATATAGTTTGTTCAATTCTGTGCCTATTTCTAACCACTCCAATTAGGCAGAAGAAGTGAGATATGAAAAACAATTATGAGCCATTATGATGATATTTGTGGAGTTGAATTTCTTGCTAGAAGGCAGTATTTACAGATTATGCTTTCAATGTCAGGTTTCATTCCGATCGCTAGGTATGACAATTAACTAAGGTAACTGCAATCTGATTGTTACTTGATTTTATCAGATCAGCTTCTCAATAATATGAATTGTCAATGCATCCTGATTTTAACTTCAGGGGGCTTTGAGAACTTAGTGGTTTGTCATCTCCCTCTCCTTTACCTGAAGTCACTTTACCTTATTGTTGGGCTATACGGCATGAAATTCTGAGCCCAAGGAGCTAGATACAAAGTTCAGTTCTGTTTACTAACTCAATGATTTTGAGTAAAATAGCTTATTATACTAAACAGTGGTGTATTCAATGGCTAAAACAATACAAGGCTATTGTAAAGAGTAGATGAGAAAGCACATCTGAACAAAAATGTGATAATTTTCAATTAATATAATAATATACATACACATATATCATATATATAATGTACTAGGCATTGCCAGTGTGGCAATAAGAGATAATTCTGTCTTAAAAGAATAATGTATGCATTTTGAGAAATTTTGCTTTCTTGAGTTCCAATTATGATGAAGGGATCAGAGGATTTCCCTTTGAGGGAATGCCTATTTCTGGAGGGAACTGTGGCAGGCGGGAGACTGTGTTTTATATCATTCCTGGGTGTATCCACAGAAGTGTCATTGCAGAAATATTCATTGGGGGCCTAATAACAACCAAACACCTCACACTTCCTGTAAGATGTGGGCTGAGCACAGGAAAAAGGCAGAGTTTTAGATACTTAATATTTGTGAATGAAAATAGTGGATTTATTCTATCCATAATCCACATTCACTGTTAACACTTTAGGGCAGGATTTAGCTAAGCAGATTAATAATAAAGTTGATTGCATAAATGGGAGACTTGTAACGTATTGTTAAGAAAATTTGTTTTAAAATCTATTTGACAATCCTTGGCGAGACTGATGCAGAGGTTTATGTTCTTACAAACAGAAAATTATATTTTCTATTTCTTTCTTAAATTATAGGAATGACATATTAATGCATTATTAAAACAAAATATTCAAATAACATACAAGCATATAGAATAAAATGTGAAATTTTAAGCCTTCTCCTTCCCAGAGATAACCACTGTGAATATTTTTAATATTCTGATCTTTTTAAAATGGATTCATGTACACACATATGTCTTTATATCTTATCCTTTGAAGACATGGGCACTTCCAAGTAAAATAAAATGTTGCTCTAAGGTACTTTTTAAGTAAAAGGAATTCAGGTTGTTAAGTCAGATCATCCTAAATTCAAATTGCTGTTTTGCCACTTAGCTCTGTGACCTTTAGCATATTTCTCAAATTTTCTAATCTCTTGGTTTAGTCACTTGTGAAATCAAATTAAAAACACTTACTGTGCAAATTGTGGTAAAGAGTGAATTATGTGGGATTCACAGGTTGTTGAAATGAATAAATGAAATATCATATATCATGTAACTGCTAGAATAATGGCAGAAACAATTTACGTTGGTTACCATCTCCTTTTCCTTGTTCCTTTCTTTCTCTTTGTCCTCATCAGCCTTCTTTCTTTTCTTGTTCATTATGATTATGTTAAGAATGGATCATTTTCTCCTTGAGGAAGATGTTGGGTCTGCAGTACTGAAGACTGTCATGGCAGGATGTAGAGAAAAGGCTCCAGTCTCTCAACTCATTGAAGTTGGAATTGGGCAGATATAAATAGTGAGTCCCCTAGTCCAATATTCCTCTCTCCCTCCCTCCCTCCTTTCCTTCCCTGTTGAGAAATGAGTTATTTAAATGATATGTAGCTGAAGCTGCTGGTAGGATTTGGGGGATGTGGACAGAATAGAGTCTAGTTGCTCAACCTCCTCTTTATTTTCAGAAGAATCTTAGGTGCCTCCAAAAAAAATCTTATATTCTGAAATATGACCCATCTCATCCAAATCTTCTCATTTGTCAGATGAGGAACATATTTTGGAGTGTTTGTTTCAGAATGAGACTGTCATCAAAATGTAGGGCAAATAGCTGGATTGGAAATTATCACCTTTCACTTTCAACTTGAATATAGCACACCTTGAAAACTGCTTCAGTAATTGCTGGATCTGCAGGTGTTTGTGGTCTCTGGGGCTGCAATCCAGATTCTAGGAGAGCAGAGAGTAGCCAGAGATGTCTCCAGTGGTTTATCAAAGACACCTCGATTTTATTCTGGCATTTAATCTGCCATAGAGGCTGTTTATTGCTTCATCTTCCTGAGTAACGTGGACACTGTCACTTAATTAACTCACCATTTGACTGCATGTTTAAAACTGTCAGGTGGGAAGTAAATTTAGTGCTGTCTTATGATTAATAAAATGCTAAAGTTTCATTTTGTGAGAGCCATGTAGCTGGCACCTGAACAAAAGCTACCAGGTTTGTTGATTGTTATTTGGCTTACAACTATATGAACTGGCAGAAAAATAGCCACATTTTTTGTTCTTTTGACATATTTATTTTTTTAAAGCATGTCAATATGTGTGTTGAGGGGTTTTTGTGGTTGGTTAAACTTATGGAAATATTTTATATTTTAACGTATTAAATGAATTATCGTGCCCTTTACTAGGTATACTTTGTTGAACAGAAATATTTCAGGATCCTAGGATTAACAATTGTATATTTATTGAGTGATTATGCTAGCAACATGACCTAGGGTCATTTAAATATGTTGCTCCAACTAAAGTTCACAATAGTTCTGAGAAGCAGGCATTGTTCTTCCCATGACACAGATAAGGAAACAAGGTTCTGAGATGTTCAGTCATTTGCTCAAGACCCCTTAACTTAATATTGACAGAGATGAGCTATAAATACAGAAGTTTTATATCTAAATTCAGTACTTCTGTTTATTCCTGTGGGAGAATTGCTTTGAGTAAACCCAGTGAAATTGCTATGCTTTTGTAGCATTTATGCTTGGAAACCTTGGCCATTGCTTATTTTTTCTCTTGCTTCATACTCCCCTTAAAGGAATTTGTGTCAGGGGTCCCCAAGACCATTTCTATATTTGGTGATTTGCTAAAAAGACTCACAGGACTCAGCATGTAGTGGTACTCATGGCTAAGATCTAACGCAATGAAAGGATACAAAGCAAGATAAGCAAAGGATACAGTCCTATGGGCAAAGTCTGGAGGAAACCAGGTGCTAACTCCCAAGAGTCCGCTCCTGGTGAGTCACAATAGGTGCACTTAATTCCTCCAGCAATGTCTTGTGACAGTGTGTGAAGTGTTGTGTACCAGGGAAGCTCATTAAAGACTCAGCACCCAATGTTTTTTGGGGGCTGTTTACAAAGGCACTCTCTGAGTAGAATATACCAGAAATTTCAGACTCACAGACAGAAAGCAGGTATTCAGTATAAGCAACATTGTTTGCACAAACAATTTAGGCACAGTGAGATGCTTTTATAATTTAAAGAAAGTTTTATATCAGTGAAGGATACTGTTTATCAGTCAAATTCCCAGATACCAGCCAAGGGCCAAGTTTGCAATCAGGACTTTCTAAGGATAGCAATCTTAGGGCTACTATGTTAACTCTTTTTATTGTTTTGCACAAAATTCAAATGATCTCATTGAGCCGCAAGCCAAAATAATTTGTCATTTGCAATTCTTGAAATTGAATCAGAAAAGGAGTAAGGTTCATGCCTTGGAGAGCTGAAAAGGACATAATACATGTTAGAAATATGCCAAAACATCATTGATTTAGGGATTTTATTCCTTCCTTCTTTCATTTATTTAACCTCAAAGTATTTACTGAACACCTATTGTGCTAGGAAATGCTAGAGTAGAATGATTAAGATCACAGGCTCTGAATCAAGATGCCTGGGTTTAAATCCTAATTCTGCCACTTACCAGTTACACGACCTTAGACAAGTTTCTTAACTTCTCTGTGGTTAGGTTTTCACATCTGTAAAATAGGGATTATAATGATGAATAAGACAGATACAGTTCCTGCTCTAATAGAAATTCTAGCCTAGTAGATGATACAAGCAAATAAGCATAAAGTTATTTTAGAGAGTGGTAACTGTTCCAGTGGGTAAAATTCTGGGTATTAAGAGAGCTCATAGGAGAAAACCTAACCCAGCTTGGAGGAAGATAAGAAGGGTCAGGGAGAAGGAAAAGGGAAGTGAAAAGTGAAAGTGGAGGGAGATTATAGCAGGCCAAATGAACAGCATGGGCAAAAGGCGCTGAAATGACGGTGGGAAGTAAGGAGGGAGAATTATATATTTGCATAAATGAAATATGATATGGCTATAGGAAAGATGAACTTATAGAGATAAGCAGGGACCAGAGGATAAAGAGCCTTGTGAGTCCTATCAGGTTATTTTTGCTTGTCAAGGGAATAATGAGTCCTGGGGGACTAAACCTGGGGATGCTCCCCTTTGGAAACACAAGTTAGCATGACCCTGGTGGAACTTTCTTCATATGTGTGGCTCCTCTCTGAAGACTGCATTGTTGCTTCCTTTATAAAGGATAGTGATGATTCCTCTCTCTCTGCTTCCTCTCTGGGTATAGATCAGGAACATTCTGTACCCGGGCTGAGCCAATCTTAGGGGCTGCTAATAACAGATCAGACCTGCTTCAGCTTGCTGCACAATAGGATTCTGGACATGAGGACAATAAAGGGACAGAATGTGGATATTTAGTTGTATTCATGTCTAACGAAACTGGTGAAAGAAACCTCGTACAAGTAGTCACACGTCAGTGCTCACCTACCTGTAATGCAGTTCAGCCTCTTACACTGGACCTGAGTGAGTGATCAGCACAAGAGTTAAGGAGGATGTTTTGATTCTATGACTTGACTTCCTCAATATTAGATTGATTATCTATTCCATTTTCTTTCCATGTGCTTCTCTTTTTGTTGGTATTCTTTTGCACTTTGTTATTTGCTTTTCAAACTAAAATTTCCAATTTTTTTTTTGTTTGCATGGGGCCCTGGCAGTACCACTTAGGCAAAAGGGTCCCTACCTGCGGTCCCACGTTTTAGAGGTCCTTTATCTCTCTCTCTGTCTCTCATAAACACATACACACACACACACACACACACACACACACACACACACACACAAA
The DNA here is from genome assembly GCF_000956105.1 of Propithecus coquereli. Taxonomy (NCBI): domain Eukaryota; kingdom Metazoa; phylum Chordata; class Mammalia; order Primates; family Indriidae; genus Propithecus; species Propithecus coquereli. Next base: position 3,854,773 of record NW_012134525.1, on the reverse strand, counting down.
TGTATTGAGAGGTACAGAAGCACATCTGCCACCTTGGATCCAGCACTGATCCCAAGAACTGAGTCTCATGTTTAGCACCATTCAGGGGACATGGTAAAACTTCTCCACATCTTTTGCCCTATATCCCTGAAATAAAGGGTGCCTAATTCTAAATGTAGTGAATGTTTGTGAGTTGGGCTGCTGCTGATACTGCAGATAGACCCTGCTTCAAAGAGTGGGAAGGGTTTGAGCAATAGAAGTACTTTTACAGATAAAAGACAATTTGCTTTGTCAAATTTTCCATTTGTTAGCATGAATATGAAAGATCTTGCATAATAAAGTAACTTTCCTGGAAGTAATAAATGTCCATTCTTTTGCTTATCTTCTTGTTCCAATGCATGTTTCCAGAGGTTTTCATGAATTAGCACAATACTGACAATTTTGTATGTGGCACATTACTTTATCATAGG
>NW_012134525.1:3842780-3843620 GCF_000956105.1 Propithecus coquereli | reverse complement strand
GTATACCATTAATCTATTTATCTGCTTTTTTATTGGGAAAGTTTAAAATCAGCAGGGGCTTGACATTTATTGACTAAATCCTGAGTATGGAACCCCATTAGAGGAAAGGATCATTACAGAATCATTTGCATTTCTCCACATGGCTACGAGTGATGATTTTTCATTTCTATTCTAGATTAGATCTACTTTAGCTTCTGGGGTGGTCATGATTCCAACTGGTCAACCCCAATAAACATTTTTTCCTGGGAAATTCATCCATGCTAAATCCACTGAGCACAGTTTACTCTACAGAGATATTTTATTTTTGGTCTTTAATTGACAAATACTGACAACCCAGCTAGAAGTCAACAGACTCTAATAAAAAGTAAAACATGTTATGGAATTAATGATTCCTGATTTATCATGTGCTGACCACAAAAGGACGTTCCCTGTTGCTCCCAGAAAGCTCCATTATGTGGAATACCATGTGAGTAGAAGGGGCCATTGACTAGAATACAGTCTTTGTTGGAGTCATGTGGTAGTAAAACTAGGTAATTTTCCTTACAGGCAAGAATCACTTGGTTTCCTCAGACTATATCTGAATCCCTTTACCTTTTACAGTGGTAAAACTTTGTGTGTGTGTGTGTTTTAGAGGACTTTTATTATTTTAGAGAACTGCTTCTATATTTTATGGAGAAGGGCCACTGAAAATTGCTAATGTGTAGGAAACATTTCCTCTGTATTTTCCTGACTTGAAGATAAAAATCACATTTGGTAGTTTTAGTGATTCTTTTCTTCTGTGAAGCCTTGTGTTAAACCTTAGAATTTATTGCTTTATTTGTATTGCTTCTGTTCATTTAG
>NW_012134525.1:3832862-3842730 GCF_000956105.1 Propithecus coquereli | reverse complement strand
TTTTTTGATTTCACACTTCAGTTCCTAAATATATGATGAAACAATTTAAAGGAATAATTTTAGGTACAGTATTCCCCTTTTATCTGTGGTTTTGCTTTCTGAAGTTTCAGTTACCTGCAGTCAACTGTAGTCCAAAAATATTCTAATAAGTGGAAAATTTCAGAAATAAACAATTTATAAATTTTTAAATGCAGTAGTCCCCCCTTATCTGTAGTTTTACTTTCCATGGTTTCAGTTACCTGCAGTCAACTGTAGTCCAAAAATATTCTAATAAGTGGAAAATTTCAGAAATAAACAATTTATAAATTTTAAATTGCATGCTGCTCTGAGTAGTGTGATAAAATCTCACTCTAGCTGGTCCAGCATATGAATAATCCCTTTGTGCAGCATCTCCGTACTATATGCGCTACCTGCCCATTAGTCACTTAGTAGCCAGCTCGGTTATCAGATTGAAAGATCACAAGAAGGGCAAGGAAAGTACAATATTTTGAAAGAGAGACTATATTCACATAACTTTTATTATAGCATGTTGTTATAGTTCTATTTTATTAGTTATTACTGTTAATCTCTTACTTCGTCCAATTTATAAATGAAACTGTATCATAGATATGTCTGTATTGGAAAAAACATGATATATATAAGGTTTGGTATGATTTGCAGTTTCCTGCAACCACTGGCGGTCTTGGAACATATTCGCTGTGAATAAGGAGGTGGGCGAATACCATACACATATGTTATGTACATCTCTACTTGTACTTTTTCCCTGAGACCTACAAATAACAGTAGAGACGTATGAAGCCCTTGTCCTTTCTTCAAGTAGCTTGTGTGTTACAAATAGGAACTGATTTTTGTGGACCTTGATCTAATCACACCATTCTGAAATCCTTGGATATGTATGAACCAGATCCATGATAGCAGAAGAAAGCATTTTCAAAGGGTACAAAATCTCAGACCAGGAGGAATTTTTTTTAGTTCTAATGCATGAGTGAAAATAGTTAATAATAGAGTATTGTACATTTCAAAATTGGTAAGAGAGTAGATTTCCAATATTCTCCTCACAGAAAATGTTAAGTTTTCGAGGTGATGGATATCTTAACTAACTTGATTTAATTATTCCACAGTGTATATGAATCACAACATCACTTTGTACCTCATAAACTTATACAATTATAAATTATTAATTTACAATAAAAAACTGCACTAAGGCTTTTGGGAAACCCTGTTTTAATTGTAGAATTCAGGTGGTAGATATATGGGTATACTATGCAATTCTTTTGATTCATTTGGATGTTTGAAAATTTTCACAATAAAATGTTGGAAAAATATTGTGTCATACAGCTCATCTAATATATACTGTTAATGACATGGATAAACTTTTGTCAAATGCCTTAGTAATCAGTATGCCAAGAAATCATGGCACGTGCTATTAAGGTAGCTGTTCTGGTGAACAGCTGTTAGTGAACCTGCTAATCTAATATTTTATTATGGCCACTAGCTTTCTGCTTGACTTGGACTTTAGGGGCAGTGCTTATGCCACGAAATTTAGAAATAAACAAAAGGATACTATTTATTTCGTGATTGATTCTCTCATATCTTCCCAACACTGTGTGAGCGTGCATGTGCACACACACGCACACACACTCTGAAACCTTTTTCTGTAATGAAAGACAAGATGCATGGCTTTAGGAATGGCCAACTGACAACGTACTATAGTGGTCTTGTCTCTGTGCCTGTCACATGATCTTTTGCTTGCATTAAATGGGCTATATGTTTTTACCCTAAAAGAACATCTTAGTATGTGCGCTTTGTGAAGATAATGAGTTTAGGGGAAATATTTTTAACACCAGCAAGTCTGAAGTCCTTATATCAAATAATAAAACTTTATCCTTCTCAAAGCCCATGAGAGCCTATGAAATAGAAAAACTTCTTGCTGTTTTTGTTATGTCAGAGCCCTGAATGCCATTTACATATATAACACATTGACTGTCACGTGCATGGTGTTCAACTCAGGCTAGTTTTGAGGCCGGGGCCTCATGAGACAAATCCTGCAGTTGGTTTGTAAAAATCTTACTTGTTCATGTTCATATTGTTATCAGTAATATTGACAATTTAATTCTAAAAACATGGATTGCATTGCATATAACTACTCTCACACAGAAAACAATAAAAAATAACCAATTAGAAAGGATCATTTTGTTTTAATAAAACACCTACGCCCCAGGGGAAAACATTTTTTTTTCCTAGTGCGGCAGTCAATGCGTTAAGGAAAGGAAGTATAAAATCTTCCCCCTGAAATTCTACTTTTGAACTGGGTATTTCAAAGTGAAATAGAAGAAATAAAACTCTCTCATGTTTTGGTAAAAAGATATATGTACAGTTAAATCATCACAGCTCTTTCAAGAGAACTGTGGAAGGAATCGGAAGCTGGCAAAGGTGGTCAATATTTTAGGGAAATTGCATTCTGTTGTTTACATTTATAACTCAGACTTTTCTTCTTGTTTATGGAACATTTCCACAGAAGGCTCATTGATTCTCAGATTGCTGAATCACAAAGCAGCTGCTTCTATTAGAAGCACAGTTATTTAACTTACTACTGATTACCTCGTAAGTATATAATTTCTCAGTCATAGTCTCTGGTATATTGTTCTTGCTCTTGAGGTCATCTTTAACAGGGCAGGAAAGCTCTTCCTGTGATGTGCCCATCCATGTAGCAATATTTTAATGTCATTTGTCCCTGTTTATCATCTCTAAGTCACTTAGATGAACCATTTTTTTTAAGAGGGAAGAGCTATTTGATATACCAGTTCAAATCAGCACTGGACCTATATTCTCCTAATATTTAAGATGGGGATAAACAGAAGCAGAACTGTTTCAGAGGTGAGGTGGGGGTAGGATAAGAAACTACTTACAAATAAAGTGCTTCTTAAATGCCTAATGATAAAAGTAATAAAAATAACAGTATTTCAGACACTCATTAACTGGACAGGGCAACACTTGTAAAGCTGTGATTCATCTCTTTCTTGCTCTGATGTGATTACACAATGACTTTTTTGAGTTAATTGTTCATTGTGATACAAATTTTGTGTCTCTGGCTCCATTAATTACAAGCTTCTGTTTATGTCAGATTGTCTGACCTTGTACTTATTTGCATAAATTAAAACACACCCTCAAAAGGTTTATTTGCATTTTCTCTGATGTGGCATATAGGACGTTCAGTATCTTTATGGAAAGGGAGAATCCAGATGGCACTGCAGTGGCAACCCTGGCATGGCTGAGCCACTATTTGGGGGGAGCTGGGAGGTTCTTGCGTGAGGAGGATGGGCTCTGCATGGTAAAGGGGCTTGAGATGTTCAAACTCATGTAGTTTTAGAGGACAGTAAGTGCTGTGGGAAACACCAGCTTTGAAATCTAAGTTTTAATCTCAGCTGTGCCACCCAAGAGCCTATGAATTTGTGAGATACATAGCACATGCTAGACATCAATTGATTGTTGTTTTTATTGTCAATATTAGTATTAGCATTTAAATCCTGGTACCATCTCCTTTTCCATAAGATGCTGTGTGACCTTAATAATTTTAACCTTCTACTTTCTTAGTGGAGGATAATAATACCCATCCAATAGGGTCGAATTAGATAAGAATTTAAACTCGGAACCTCATAGGTACAAGTGACAGGTGACTTGCACTAAATTCAACTGTGTGATTCTGCTCACTATCAATTCTTGCCTCTAGCTTGTACAGGGCAGCATTTTATCTCCTGAACTTCTTGATGTACATGTATAAATATCCACATTGTTCAGCCCCAACCGGTGGAAATGTCATGATAAGGACATTCTTGATGACACAGGATTTAAAGAATCTTTTGAATAATTCTGAAAAAGTCTTACCTATTTTTAGAGTTCCTTTGAGGTTGGTAAACATAAGCCAGAATAAGAAATACAAGAAAGAAGAGCTAAAAGTGTTAACCCTTCAAAGTCCATAGACGGAAATTTTACACAAAGGCAAATTGTTTTATTGTTATCAATTATTCATTGATTCTTAAAAGTAATAATAATAAACATCCTTGAGGCTGCTGTGCAATGTAAGCCCAGGGCTAGGGCAATGGCAAAATAAAGACATAATAAATATAATTAATATTCACTGATTCTGTGTTACTAACAAAACAACCTGCATAACTGAGCAGAAAAATTACTTCTAAAAGGGACTCAAATTATCTTCTTGGATTCTAAAAAGTGTATTTCTCCCCGTGGAAATTTGCTGTAAACCAAAATAGCACATACTAATGGTTATCATTTACGGAGGGCCCCCTATGTAATGATGCTTTTTATTTCTAATCCCTATGGCAACTTTGCAAGGCAGATTTCATTATCCCTATATTCCTGATGAGGAAATTGAGCTTGAGAAGGGTCAAATAATTGTCTGAGGAAAATTTTACACAGCCACTAGGCATAAATGTTGTGTTCAGAATGCCTTAGGTGTTACTCTGACCAGGTCCCTTGCTACTCTGCCCATAATGACACATTAATATCTCCTCTTGAAAACCAAGGCATACAAGTTATACTCAAGTACTGTGTATTTACCATACCAAAAAAAAATGAGTATGGATTCCTGTGTGTGGAGTTACAGATTATGATGAGTGGTTATTACTATTGTTGTTTTCAATAAGCTTTTATGTCGAGCACTATGCTAGGCATTTACAATAAAAAAAAAATGCACCTCTTATATACTCCTGGAAAGCGCTGGAACACATTCTACTAAGCGAGGTATCCCAAGAATGGAAAAACAAGTACCACATGTACTCACCATCAAACTGGTATTAGCTGATCAACATTTAAGTGCACATATAAGAATAACATGTATTGGATGTTGGGCAGGGAGAGGGGGGAGGGGGGAGGAGGGGACAGGTATATGCACAAACAATGAGTGCGATGAGTACCTCCAGGGGAATGGACACACTTGAAGCTCGGACTTGCGGGGGAGAGAGGGTAAGGGCATCATACGTAACCTAATCATCTGTACTCCCATAACATGCTGAAATAAAAAAAAATAAATAAAGCACATTTCCTTATCTTCAAGAACTCACAGTCTAGTCCATGGATAACAAACAGCGGTTCAAATACCATTCTTTCCCCTCCTGGTTCCAATAGTATATGCAGCTTGGATGCAGCTGAGGTAAGTTTTCCAAGAATTCTTTCTCAGCAGTGATTCTAGGCAATCTCTAAACATTGATTAAAATGAGCGCACAATAGAAATAAAGTTCGTTTGCCACTCCTGTTTTAGAGAACACATGTAATCAGTCATGTGAAATACACTTTGCTTGTTGGGATAGAGTTGTGAGCAGTTGTCTCTATGGTACTATAGATTTTCATGGATATTTACAGGGAAGGATGGTCGCGTCCAATTCTGGAGGGTGGAAAAGAGCAAACAGAAAGCATCACACAGAGGTTCTTAATCTTACGGAATGCGTAGGAGTATGACAAAGGATGAGACTGGTGATTTAGGCAGGGGTCAAATAATAGGGGAATTTATAAGTTATTCTAAGGACTTTAGAATCTACTGTGAAAGTAAAGGATTTTAAGGTTCTGGAGGATTTTACTAAAGGAGTAAATCAATCAGGAAAGCAGCAGTGGCAGCACTGTAGACCAGAGGTCTTACTGGAAAACAGTGTATAGAGTTGATACAGAATTGGTAAAACATTAGTGATTGGACACAGTGAGGAATGGTGTGAAAGAGAAAGCAATATGTAGGATGACTTCTGGCTTGGATGACCGAGTTGATGATAGGAAGAACAGAGTTGTAGAAGTAAGACATAATGTCTTCACTAAGGACAAACAACAAAGACATTGAGTTATGTTGCCACACAGAAATATTTGGAAAATCTTTTGGCTTTTGAGACTACTTGAAGCAGATTTTAAAATATTCTCATGAGATATTAAGAAATTAATTTTGATGGTAATAATTAACTTTTGTATACCATTAATCTATTTATCTGCTTTTTTATTGGGAAAGTTTAAAATCAGCAGGGGCTTGACATTTATTGACTAAATCCTGAGTATGGAACCCACATTTGGTAGTTTTAGTGATTCTTTTCTTCTGTGAAGCCTTGTGTTAAACCTTAGAATTTATTGCTTTATTTGTATTGCTTCTGTTCATTTAGATGATGTTATACACTGAATAGGCAAGGAACTATTTTGCTACATCAGAGAAAGGCATTCATTCTTTTATTGAAACTTTAACAGAATTGTTTATTGAGCATCTAGGTTTTAAATAATACTCTCCTACTTCAGGCAGGGTGAATAAGTATTTTTTTAGCCTAAACTCAAAGAACTTTAGATGTAGTTTCTAGGAAAAGAGACATAGCATTAAATGTCAAAACAATATAAGAAATCTTATATTTCATCCTCCTCTGACTCCATACATGTGGACAAGTTATTTATCCTCTTAGTTTTATCATCTTCAAAAAGGGGAAGCTGGGCTAAGTAATTTTGGACTAACTGATTTAAAAGATTTCTCCCAACCCTAATCACAATTCTTTGGCCCTATTGATTGTCATAGTAGCAAAAAGGCAAGTATAATTTTAGAAATAGAAATTACTACAGCTAGGCCTGCCAAACCATTGATCAGATGTAGTTATTTTTACTAAAAGAGAAAGTGATTTGAGTTGATAGTGTGACCTGTAGAACTGTATATCAGAGGATGTCATCTGAGTTCAGAGCTTAGAGCTGTCGCCCCACTCTATTAATCTCATGTGGAACTCATGAGCACAACATCTGCTTGACAGGTTGCCTATGCTTCAAGGCAAATCTTCAACTCTAATGTGACCCTTAACCAACTTATTTTGTCATGGAAAGGGCGTGTCTGGGCCATATTACATGAAATTGTAAAAGTTCTGGAGGAGACAGAAGAGTGAAATTTTTGCCCTTCGTTTAGAGTACAGAATTAAAATTTCACACAAATTCTGCTGTTATATCATCCACTACTGACACATAGAATAAAAAGAGATTAAATAAGTAGAGGGAATATTAAAATAATAATAAATAAATTAATATGCATTTATAAATTCACATTTCTTGTTGCCTGTGGCATGCTCAGTTTTTCAGCTGGATTTGTTTTTCCTTTATTATTGTTTTTATAATTCTTAAATGGTTTCCTTAGAAGGTTTGTAAGATAAATGACAGGTAGCAACAAACACATGACCTAGAATTTGGAGCTGTTGTGAAAAACATCTCCTAAATAAGTTATTTCCATATTTATCTATGACCCATTTCTGTGGAGGTTACTTTCAGCAATTGTTTTCTTCTCTGACTTACTATATATGAGAGTGGGTGAGAGTAAATTCAGACTCCAATGTGTGACTCCTGATGGCAGATTGTAAGAACCTGTTTTATATGCTTTATCTCCATTAAGTGCACATTCTCTTTGTTTGCAGCGTTCCATATTTGTGTTTAAACTGCCCTTATAAATCTAGTGTGCATTTTCTATGGGTAAAAAATAAACTGTTATATGTAGTAATTCTGGCTAAGATTTTGGATGAGTTTTCTTCTTTATTTTTTGCCCTGTTCTCTATCTCAGAAATAACAAAAGCTTATTGCTTTATTCTCTCAAATTCTATCATATTTTTGCAGTTAGTAGACAAGATAGTATTCCTATGTCTTAAATAGAATTGTAATCTACATAGCAATGCAGTTTTACATGGCCAATCCACTTTATGATGTGAAAACACTTTTATTTCTGCTCGGGAGGTTTTCTACCTTGCTCTCATTAATACTGCACCTGTTTTGTTAACTGTAGAATCACTGATAGGGTGCCAAATAGAATCCAGAGAGAGAGGCTTCATAAATATAATGAATTTGGTTGGACTAATTGAGAAATTCTGACTTGATTTAAAGGTTTGAACTAGATTTATAGTAACTTTTATACTATCCATACTAAAAAATGCTCTATGAAAAAATTAAAAAGCAATCAAGATTATAGATAAGCAAATACTTTTTAAAAAAAGTCCTTCATTTTATAACCTTAAATTTTTTCTGATTATAAAAGTAAATCATATTTCTTAAAAAAATTTGAAATGTAGAGAAAACAAGAATAAATAATCATGTATAATCCCACCAAAGAGAAATAGGTTGCCTATGCTTCAAGGCATTCTTAAATGTTTATACTCAAACTGTTTTACTTAAAAGTTTCATTCAAAAACAAGAGTGATCATATACTTTATATTGCTTTGAAATACTATATTGATACATAAAATATTTTGGTAACGTTTTTTAAATCTCCATGATTATGTGTATTATATAACTTTAATCATTTACTTTATTGTAAGATAATTAAACTCATTTTTAAATTATTCATGATTATACATCTGAAATGAATTTTGTTATATCTAATAAAAGTAACAGTTTCTGAACACTTATTAAAGTCCATACACTATTCCTATTCCAATAATTTCATTTAATCCTCTTGATAGTCCCATGAAGGAGATAATATTATTGTCCCCATTTTAAAAAGCAAATGACTGAGGCTTAGAGATTTTTCTATAACTTGATGAAAGTAGCGTAACTATTAAGTGAGGGATTTAACCCCTGTCCTATGTGACCCCAAAGTACATGCCTCAAATTACTATGTTCTATTGACTCTTTATGTACAGAAATGATTTAAGTATAAATTTCTACAAATGCAAATGCTGGTTCAAAGAAATATACATTTTAAATGGTTTTATATCTTTTGGCAAATTACCTTTCACAAGTACAGTATCAGTTTACAGTTCCAACTGGCAGCCTTAAAACAAAGAATATTTTTAATGTAGTTTGCTTTTTACAAAATTGTTTTCATTTTCCTTATTAAATCAGGCATAGAAAAATACTTGGAAGAACGTGGGATAATGTTGCTATTAATAATAATAATAACAATCATAGTAATAGTGGTGGTGGTGATGATGCCATTAGAATAATATGCAAGAGCGATAGTTTATATATTGCCTTTTGTATGCCAGGTGTTCTGTAATGACCTTTACCTATGTTAGTTAACTTAGTCCTTATAACAGTTCCAGAAAACAGGAATAACTATCTCTGTGTCACAGCTACGATTTACAGAAGATATATGATTGTTTCGGTCATTGAGTCAGAAAGCAATGGAACAGAAATTGGAATTTCTGTCAATTCCAAATTTCGTGTCTGTATGTGTAACCTATCAAAAAAAGAACACTTCTTGAGCTCATGTGCATTTTTAAATTGCTGTATTACTATCGATTATAGTAATTGTCAGAGTATCATGTATAATAGTTACTCAGCCACCTCTTTCTGTATTCTAACTTTCTTGAGGATAGGAAACAGATGCCTTTATTAAGTATTTTTCCTCAGATTTCTCCTTGTGATATCTCTGATGAAGACCCCACTTATTCCCCCTTTGTAGATATACCATGGTCCATACTGTGTCTCAAGATATATTTTGCCAAAACTCCTCTCCGTAGGGTTACATATAATCTATCATCTAATCAGGGCATTTTTTTGAGTGAAAAGGGCCTACTATAAATAATGATGCTGTGGTAACAGGTATAACTTGGGATTGTTATGGGAAAACTAGAATATATTTTCACCTGTCTCAACATTTCCCTGTCAAATTCACCCTTGTTCACCAAGAAACCTCTGTCTGTCTTCAACTCTCTCTGTATCCCCAAGATACTGCTCCCCAAGGTCACCACCCCCAAAGACAAAATATATCATGTCCGTAAGAACAAATGACCACCAAAAAATGAAAAGCAATTCTTGGAAAACTCTATAAAAATAATTCTTGGATAAAGAGACCCTTAACTCTAAAGAAAGAAAATTCTGTGACAGTGATCTAGCACCTCTTAGACTTTCCTGGATTAAACTT
>NW_012134525.1:3824376-3832599 GCF_000956105.1 Propithecus coquereli | reverse complement strand
AAAAAAAAAAGATTCTCCTAAATTACTTACTTGAGCCACTTGGCTAGTTTTGCAAAGGATAACTAAAAAGACTGTTATGACCTTTAAGACACTGTCGTAGCACCATTGAGAAGCTGGATGGACCTTCCTCCCCAATCCAAAATTTGATTTTGATATCAGGACTGTTGATGCTGTGCCTGCACCAAGAGGGCATTAAAAGGTTTATTACTTACATAATTAGGTTTTCAGAGATGAGCAGGACAGTTTCCCAAGTAGACCCCAAAATGGCTTAAGAGAACAAGGAATGGAGACTCGCTTGGGTCTTTGTAGCGGTTAGGTGGTGTGGAGGGGGCAAGTGTTGTCAATATCCTGCCAGTGCCAAGGGGATAGAGGAAGAGGATGGGAGTGTTAAAAGCTGTCAACAGTCAAACATCAAAAATGGAGTAAGACCCTTTATTACATTTACCAAGACAAGTTCATACTGTTATCATTCCTGTTTTACAGATGAGGCAAGTGAGATACTTAGAATTATGTAGATTCTCTAAGTTTACCAGACACTAGTGGAACTTGAACAGAGGCCATCTGACTTCAGAATCTGTACTCAGTGGGAGGTAGAAGTTATTTCTTTATATTTTAGTGCAACCTGTGATTTGGACAAGCATTATGCAAAGGGAAGAATGTTCAATTTAGAGTTAGAGGTCTGTTTTTTCACTTTCTTTGTGATTGTGGACATTTTTAATCTTTCTGAAGTTCAGAGTTTTCACTTGTCTAGATGAACTCATAATGCTTGCTCTCGATGATTTTGTAAGAATGGCTGTCTTGTTCACTACTTTAGCCCTCAGAGCCTAGGAAAGGGCAAGGTGCTCATTAATGCAATGGTGGATGAAGATGTACTGGGTACCTGCATCGACATGTGCTAATTGTTACTTTTATATCTGTCCATTTTCAAATTTGTCTTCTAAAATTCTAAAAATCTTTACGTATCATCCCTGATCCAAACTATTCCAAGAAAATCTTTTTATTACTTTGGTGTTAGAACCTAGCAATCTTTCCTATAGAGAAAATAGTCTTGATTGCCTGGGGTCTGGTCCCTTATCAACTTTAGTCAATGACTTTCAAATTATTTTCTCTTTATAGCAGTTCAACCAACTCACTGGACTCAATCTGTTTTCTGCTTTATAAGATTTGAAAAGGCCGATAATTGAACCAGTGCAATCTTTCTTAATCTTCTCATTTCTAAGATAGGAAGGTTGAATCAAGACTAATCTTCTTCATAATTCATACTCTTAAAACTCTTAAAACATCCAATCCTTTGGAGTGTCTGTTCATGTTCTTGTGCAGCTTTAACAATATCCTTCCAATTTGTATGCTCAGGCTTAGCATGAAGTGACCGGTCTTAGGACTCTTAGGCAGAGGGTGTTAGCTGTAGGTGTGCTTTTCTCAACATTTATCCTGTGTCTGAAATTTAGAAAAAATAGAATTTCAATGCTAAAGATTTATAGAGCTTTTAACAAATACACATCTAGGTGCAATAAGAGAGCATCAAGCAGACTGGAGAAAGATGGATTTGCTTTAAGGAAAATCACTTTATTATTGGATAAGTTGTTGTCAGTTTTTGATGTGATTTCTATCCCAGAAAACAATCATAATGGATGATAAAACAATTATAATGTTCTTTCTAACAATGTTATGAAGTGAACTCTTGAATTTTATGGACTTCAAAGAAAGTTGGATCCTGAAGAAACACAGGATTAATTATAGATTAGGTAATTTTATAACCATCTTCTACTGTAATAACATTATCTAAAAGTTTATTAAATTATTCTAGATGCTTAAAGCAAATTTTCAGATACAGTATCTGCTCTTGGATACTTTACAATCTAAGAGAGTTAATGCTGATGCAAAATGAGGAGAAGGCATCCAGGTAGAGAGGCAGAAAGACAGTTATTGAGTATATTATAGACCTCCAAGAGGTGGAAAGTTCTGTGGAATCTTGTATGTTTGCATACAATGCAAGTAAGAGCTAATACTCTAGGACAGTCATTGTACTAAACTCAGATGTCATTTTATGTGTTGCTCATAATAAATCTAGGAAGTGGATTCTATTATCCCCACTTTATGAGTAAGGAAATATGTAAACATATTTCTGGTTCATATTTTATATCTCTCTTTCTCTCTAAAGAGAGGTTAAATACTTTTCCTAAATTCTTAACACGATTTTTGCTAGAGCGTGGATCTAAATACAAGTTTATCTGACTCCAGAGCCTATGCTTAGCCACTCAGATTTCTTCCTTTTTAAAGGAAAATGTTTCTCAAAGTAGGGTCCGGAGGTTTCTGGTGAGCAGCCAGGATTCTTTAATAGTCTGGAATAGGATTATTAAAATCAAGTCCTTTCTTTGACTTTTTATAGCTTCAAAATGGTAGTATTTCACAGATACGATTTTTATATTCTACTAAGATTCATAATCTGCAAAGTTGTTATTTGATGTTTATAAAATAAAACAAGTATGTTTCTATAGAATGCAAGTATGTTTCTATTCTGTTAAGGAGAGTTACTGCTCACATTTATACATTTTATAAGCACCGATGTTTGGCTTTTAAGCTTCCTCCAGGTTATCATCCAGCTACGCAGCCTGAGAGCTCCCTGATTGCATCCTTTCTGAGTCCCCTTTCTTGACTTCATTTGGTAAGTTTTGTCCCTTAGAATCAAGAGATTCTTGAGTAGAACTGATACACAGCTTTCACTGCCTTGGGTAGATTGGTTTATGATTGAGACTTTCCTAAACCAGATTCCAGAAGGGGGAGAGGCACGGAGTTCCAGGCTGAGAGGATGGTCAGTTTAATGTACTAATTTGAAAATTACCTGGCTGATCCAGGACCATAAAGAAGACCATTGCAGCTGAAGTCCAGTGAGCAAGAGGGAGACAGGGAGTAGGCAAGGGTGGAGATGCATGCAGGACAAGATCACCAAGGCCAGGAAAGGGAGTTTGAATTTAATTCTAAGTACTCATGCAAAACCATTGGCAGAATTTAATCAGGGAAAGGACATGCCCTAGTTTATGTTCTAATAAGATCAGTCTGGCTGCTACATGGAAAGGGGACTTGAGGGGGTGGTGCAAGTGGAAGCAATTACCATAGCAATTAAATCAGAGAACAATAAAAAATCCATGTCTAGATGAGGCAGGCACATAGTTCACTGCCTCCCTTCTAAGTAGTCAGGGAGCGCTCTGTAGAAGAGATAGAAGTTCAGATGTTTGTTAAGAAAGTTTTACTCAGTACTGTTACATTGAAAACAATGACTGATACATTATAAAAGTAAAAAAAAAAAGTGACATGTATCTACCCTAAAGAAATTTATAGACAGCACAAAACATGTCATTTTAATAAGTCATTCTATTACAGATGGCGAAATCTAAAGATAAGGAGAATTTTCTCTCACATGGGCAACCAAAGGAATGGCTTAAGTGATAGAAAGAAGAGTTTGTAGGAAGGAGAGCAGTAAAACAGTACCTGCTCTCAGAGTGGTGCATGGGGCTTTGGAAGGCCTCGAAAGATTCAACATGCAATGGCTAGAAAAATTGGGGGAAGGAGGTGAGGAGTCCCAGCTTCCTGATGAGGGACCTTGATGTGGAGACTGGTGTCTGACATGATAGACTGATACATGAACAATATAATCAGGCCTTTCCATTTTAGAAAATGCACTCTGCCCCAAGGGCTGAACAAAGAGGGGCTTATTGGTGGTGAGGGTCCACTTAGCCGATACCTGCTATCTTTTAAGTCTGTGGTCACGTGGTGAGTGTGAAGGCTAAAATGTGGCAGGTACTGCAGCTGGTTATGTGCTCATGTCATATGCTTTCACATTCTCGAAAATTTTATTAAAATTTATTCATTAAAATATATTTGGCAACCTTATTTTATCATCTGTGATATGTGATTTTTACAGAAAGAATAACGTGGATGAAATAATGTTAGAAGCAGTCATATATTTTAGGTGTTTGAAGGTGCCATGTAGCATGGCATGGAAATGCATAAGCCCTTCCTACATTTTCAGAGCACTCACAGGTAACTGTAATCCTCAAAACAACCCAGGAAGAAAGGAGAAAATCATCCCCATTCTACAGCTGAGAATAAGTTCCAGAAAGTTTGTCTTCTAGTAAGTTAGTAGTTGACAGAATAATAGATTCTGGGTTCTTCTTCTATTTCCAAAATATGTTATAGTTGCCTATAAAGCTATTACAAGTTGTGGATGATATATCATATGGTTCCCTGAAATGTGGTAAATTGCATTAATGGTTTTCACTATTATATGCCATTTTGACAACACACAAGGCTTTTAAGGGTATTTGATAAATATAATATTTGTCTCTCTGAAATTTTCTACTAACCTATAGTTTATAATTTTTTTTTGCATTTTTCAGTGGTTTTGTTTTATTCTGTAGTTAAAATAAGTTCTATTATTTTTCTTTTATTTCTTTTTATAAAAGGCAGGATTGCATTAAACCCTGTGAAGAGAGCTCACACAAGTATTCAAGCTTCTATAGTAGCATTCTTGTCAGTACTCCTCTCACTAAGGAAATAGAAAGCATTTAGAATCTAAACCTTTATGTATTTTTAGAGCAGAAACTCTTAATTGCCTGATATTCTTCACTTCTAAGGTGATAAATTTATTTCAGTTAAGCTCACAGCATAAGAGAAATTTCTAACCCTCCACAGCCAACTGCCATGTAATTTCAAACCATAGTAATCTAAATTTCAGCTTGCCTAACATGTTCAAGGCTTCCTGTGTTTGCATCAGAAAAATCAAAAACACATTATTTTAGAGAAGTTGGACTGTCAGTATTTTCAACATGATTTTCCCTTTTTGTAATAATACCATGGCTCTAGACAGCAGTTGTAAAAAGCCTCTGATATTTTTTCTGTGTTTATTTGATATGCAGCATGCATCCTTACCATTCAGTAAGCTTTGGAGAATGAGAAAGGTATTTCAAGCTAATAAAGAAGCTACCATGGCACTCCAGAAAATGGAATCTGTGTGTACAATGGCACAGAGTAACAAAAGGGCCAAGCATGTTGCATGAAATCTTCTAGAACAATCCTAATGTTCAACACTATGGGTTCCTTCTGCCAGGGTCTTGTCATATTCATTTTGCTGTTCCAAAATTCTCAAGCAATATTTGTTACATTATAGGTGCTCTGAACTTCAGTTCCATTTAGGAAAGAAGGAATTAAGGTGTTTTACTACTAAAAAAAGAATAAAAATGTAGCCTGTATTTGATATTGTTTGTTGGAGCACAGAATTACTCCAGCTAGGAATATGATTTATCCAGATGAGCCACAAAATGTTTTTCCTCTCTAAATGTATTAATTCATTCAACAAATATTTATGACATATTGTCTATGTGTTAGGGTCTGTGCTAAATATGATTCTTGTTTTCATTGGGGTTCCATTAAAATTGGCAGATAGGCAACTAACAAATGATCAGAGTTATGAAGACAAAAAAGAGGTTTTAGGAAGTAAAACCCAAGCCTGATGCTCTAGACTGGTGACCTAGGCATTTAAATTGAATCTTAAAGGATGATAGGGATCTAATTATGTGAAGAGATAGAGGAAGAGCATTCCAGGGTGGGAGTTTGTTGTTTTGGTTAGTTAGATTTTGTAGTTAGCAGGAAATAAAAAAGGATGCATTGATATATTGTCTTCTCCTTTCCAAATTTGATCTGCAACTTCTAATATTTTAAAATTCAAAATGCAGGATTAAATCCATTAAGTCCTTTTGAAAATGGTCTTTAAGAACAAACAATGCACTGGTGCTCTCTAGGATTAGAGAGAACAATGAATGAAAGATTATATAGTACTTCCAAGTACAAGTCAGATGTCTACCTGGGGAACAGGTAAGCTTCAGACTAAGCTGGATTTAGTCTAACTTGGAGGGTTGTATTTACTTCTGAGTTCTTTATGATACAGAGCAGGAATCGGTGTCTATTAGATTGTGTAATAGATTGGCAATAGGCACAGTTCTGCCTCTTAAGCAAGTAGTGTGAGAAGCTTGCCCCAAACTGATTTCCCGTATGATCAGAGTCAGTTTACATTTCCCAATACACTCCTTATTGAAGTTTTCCTCTTCTCCTTATAGTGTGGCTCCTCCTGAGGCATTTAAATTTCTCCCCTCTTCCTTTCTGGCTTTACTGCTACGCAGACATCTTTTCCTGGCTTCACTGCCTTAGTGTTCACAGTCCTTGTATCTCCAGAGAGCAGTTCTCCTGTGGGCTCCAACAGCCCAAGTTGCTGTTATGGAAGGAATATGCTTCCACATCCCACAGAAACCCAGGGGAAAATGTTTTTACCCTAGGCATCTACGTGGGAGGATAGAACCACGTTGCAGCTCTGTTTTGCCTTCATGATAAAGTTGCTTAAAACAATCAGAACCATATAGAACACAAGTCTCAAGAGGTTCAACTTGACTTTATAAATGTGGACATGTGAAAGAGAAAAAAATAAAGCACTAGTGGGGTCTCTTTAAAACCACACTCTCAGTACTGAAAATTACAGCAGGAGTGATGGGAACCTGCTAAAATCACTGAGGTTTTCTTCACCTCATTTATTGCTATTTTCATCGCAAACTATTTTCTTGTTTACTTAATTTTGTTATTTTTAAAAGACACTACATGGGGCAGTAATTTTTTTTTTCCATTATCACCTGTAGAGAGAGAAAGGCAACTCAGGCACTAGGACTAAGAGAGGTCTGCCAGACCTGCCCAAGTGTGGACTGAGAGGTAACAGGGCATTTTCCTTCCTGCCCAAATGCTCTTCTGTGCCTCTTCGCCTAATCAGTTACGGTGTTTAGCATTGGGAAGGGCAAAACATTAGTGCTGGTTTACAGTGGCATCCCATCATGCCCAATTTTTTCCTATCCCCTGTGGAGATGAGAACAGTGGGAACTGCGTAAGTGGTGCAGTCAGCTGCTGTGACTGGGTGATTGAAATAATAGCTAGTGGGTTCAACATAGATGAATAGGCTTCTCTGGCATTTAAAGTACTATAGACTTGTGCCCAAATGGTAGGATTAGATGACTTTAGGGTATATGGCACCCAAATCATTCTCTGAGACTCTGATATGTTCTTTATTATAAGAACAACTAAGATTCTATTACAACATGTTCAATTCTGGAAAATTCACACTAATGCTTTTGCAAGAGTTCATTTTTTTCTTTCTTTTTTTTTGCATTGAGAAATACCAGGAATCAGTATTACTTTGATTGTACTTTGAAAACTCAGTAATCTCATCCAGAATGTGGAGATACTTTCTTCACTCAGGAGGCATACATATGATAGTGGGCTTTGAAATAATGATCTGAGGGATGTATTTAATTGAAAATTCAATCAAAATGAAATTTGTTTGTCAATTCTCTATTTTTATTTCTGCAAGGTATGGTCACCTTGAAAGCTTGTATAATGTAAGAATATTTTTATGTAATATAGTCAACAGAATTCTTTCACTTAAGTTGTTAAGTTCCTTGTCCTATGATCTTTACCTTCCTTTGAAAAAAGAAAGGCGTTCTCTAAAACAAATTAACTGTAAAACCTTATATCATGTTATTTTCTTTTTTCATAATAGGATAATATCTGTGATGTTTATTATGTTTACAGGTTTACTCTGTGATAGGTTATGCAAATAATTTAACTACACCTTTAACTCTCACCGTTAAGAAATTTTGCCTTGAATATTCATGGATGTATAAAAAATACATTTTCTACCAAAAAGTTGGTGGTTGGTAGCAATAACTTTTTTTGGTAAAGGCAAAAAAAGGATTGTGAATAGAATTTGTTAAAGTGCTTTTTCAAGTCGAGGTATGTTATTGTTCTGCAATCTTTCTATTTTTAGATAAAGGGAGCAATCACATTTTTCTTACCATCCATGGTTCTCACATTGACTCCACATTAGAATCACCTAGAGAGCTTTGAAAAATCCATATGATGAGGGAACACCTATGAACAATAAATTTAGAATCTTTGGGGGCAAGACTTTATATCATTATTTTTTGAAACTCCATAGACTATTTAATGATCAACCATAATTTCATATCACTTATTCAGATCAGTAGCTCTCAATTCTAACTCTACCCTGAAATCACCTAACTCAAAATAATCTTTGATGCCTGAGCCTTACCTCCAGATATTTTGATTGAATAGGTCTGTGGTAGGTCCCAAGCAGTGGTAATTTTATCAAATTTGGAATATTTTCAG
>NW_012134525.1:3821892-3824051 GCF_000956105.1 Propithecus coquereli | reverse complement strand
ATAATTTCCTTTAGTTCTTTGAACATACTTATAATAGCTGGTCTGAAGTATTTGTCTTTTTGAGACCAATATCTTGACCCTCTCAGGGTCGATTTCTATTAAACTGCTTTTTTCCCCTATGTGTACAATTTTCTTGTTTATTTCCATGTGTTATAATTTTGGTTGAAAACTGGATATTTTAGATGATATGTTGTATCAACTATGGATTCTTGTCCCTCCCCCAGGGATGGAGAGTTGTTGCTCATGATTTTTGTTTGTTTATTTGTTTAATGAGTTGATTGTGGATACAATCTGTAGAGTAGATCTCCTATGGAGTGGTGTAAATCCATGTCTCTGCTCCTTCTTTTTATTCTTGTTTTTATTTTTGTTGATTCTTAGGTGTTGCTTCCTGTCTCAGTAGACAATCAAGGAAGGCCAACATCACAGCTGCCTGAAGCTATGATACTGGTTGGGGCAAATGACAAATCAGCCCCCCCAAAAAAATTAATAGAAAATCTAGGGAATGAGATAGCTATAGTGGGCTCTGATAAACCTTGATATTCCTGGTAGGGAGAGTGAAGAAAAAGGAGTCTGTGTTTTTGTTGAGGAGAGATCAGAAAAGTTCCCAGTTATCTATTCATCTCTGGCTGAATCTGTGGTCCTGTACAAGCAGAAAGCGAAAGCTGGAGAAGATGTGTCAACTGTCTGCATTTTGAATGTATGTCCTAATCCACATACATACTCCTTCAGCAAAAGCTGGGAGCCCTGTTAACTGAGACTTAGATTACTGTTATCTTCAACAAAGCTCCTATGCATGAGTTTTTTTTTAGATTTCCAAATCAGGTCAGTCCAATACACAGCTTGGGAAGCACTTCTGAATAGTAGAGTAAATACCTCCAAAAATCTCCTTCATAAAAGCAACAAGAACACTAACAAACATTGTCTAAGTCAACTATCAGAATACCAAATATTAACAAAAAGTTTGAAATTGAGCATCAGTTATTCAATAAAAAATTAAGAAATTTCAATGAGGACAATGAGATTTGTGGTATTTTAACTTTCCCTATTCCCATCCTTCTTTTCTCAGCTCTGTGGTATCCTTGAAAACTAAGTCTCACAAATATGTTATCTGTGAAAACCAGCAGCCAGATAGTCACTAAAATCAGCAAAATGGGTTTGTAGATCTTCCAAAAGCTTCATTACCAAAGAATTGTTACTATATCATTTGTCTGGTAGCTCTTGGGAAAATTCCAATTGCAGGGCTTGTCTTTATTTAACCTGACTCAGAACTCAATTATGGTGAAAAGCCTTTTTCCCTGGAGCATTGTTAAAAATAATAAATGATGATTTTTAATTGAGGCTGCCTTATGGAGGGATATCAGTTAGGACAAATAATATAGTGATCCCCCAAAGAAATACAATTTAAAAGGAAAATCTTGGATTAAATGTCCACAGGGGCTTTGAAAATTTCTGACATATTCCTGGAAATCTATACAACCTCATACAGATTCAAGGCTGTGTGCATGCTGAGGAAAGACTTGAGAAAGCCCTAACCTCTTACCTCTAGCTTACTTTGAGGCTCTGAACAAGCAGGAAGTGAAAGCTAAGGCAGAGTTGTCAACTGCCAAATCACTGGTGGTGTATACCAACATACACATAGTGACTTTTGGCAAAGACTGGAAGATTTATTGGTTGAAAGCATTTAAAAAATTCTCCGATTATTAGCTGACCAAAAAACTAATGAACCAGAGTCTTAAAGTGATTACACAAGACAAAATACACAAACTTAACAGAACCAATTTTAAAAGGCATGAAGCAAATACCAACACTGTCACCAACAACAAATGGCAACAACAGAAAATTCTGGGTTATTTTCAGAGTTGCCACATTATATTATTTAAAATATCCAGCTTTCAATAAGAAAAGAATCAAGAGACATACAAAGAAACAGAAAGTAAGGTCCACACATAGGGAAATAACTTGTAATAGAAACTATCTGGGAGGAAATCCAGATGTTAAACCGACTAGATAAAGATCTTAAATCAGCTATTGTAAATATGTTCAAAGAATTAAAGGAAAACATGTCTAAAGAACTAATAATACTGATGTCACATCAAATAGAGAATATTAATAAACAGATATTAATTTCTCTAAAACAAATTAACTGTAAAACCTTATAT
>NW_012134525.1:3819904-3820395 GCF_000956105.1 Propithecus coquereli | reverse complement strand
TCTACTTTTAGTTCTTTGAGGTATCTCCATACTACTTTCCATAGAGGTTGTACTAGTTTGCAGTCCCACCAACATTGTATAAGTGCTCCTTTCTCTCTGCATCCACACCAGCATCCGTTGTTTTGGAACTTTTTGATGAAAGCCATTCTCACTGGAGTTAGGTGATATCTTATTGCAGTTTTGATTTACATTTCCCTTATGATTAGAAGTGTTGAGCATTTTTTCATATGTTTATTGGTCATCAGTCTACCTCCTTTTGAAAAGCTTCTGTTCATGTCTTGTCCACTTTTTAATGTGGTTGTTTGATGTTTTCTTGCTGATTTCCTTGAGTTCTTCATTGATTCTGTTTATTATCCCTTTATTGGATGTATAGCATGCAAATAATTTCTTCCATTATGTAGGTTGTCTATTTACTCTGTTCATTGTTTTCTTGGCTGTACAGAAGCTATTTAATTTAATCAAGTCCCATTTATTTATTTTTGTTGTTGCTG
>NW_012134525.1:3804637-3806384 GCF_000956105.1 Propithecus coquereli | reverse complement strand
AAAAAAAAAACTGGATTAGAAGAGATAAGGGATGAAGAAATGTTTTTAGAAAGCATGAGGAGGAGGTTAGCTCACCCAGACCAGGGCTAAATCTCTTTTGGAAATCTATATTACACTTTCTTTTTGTAGAAGAGCAAATTAAACTATGAAGCAGTGCAATGTACCAAGAAGAATATAGTTATTTGCGTCAGAGAGATAATCAGTTTGAATACAGCTTCAGGATGTCCTGAACTACATAGCTTGGGTTGGTTGGTTGAGCTCTCTGTATAATAGTTTCCTCACATATAAATAATGACCTGGCATGGTCCTGGACCTATGGTTGGTGCTCTGTAAATGTAAGCTATTTTTTTTGTATTCAAGGTTAGATAAGAATTACATTACAGGACAAAAGTGTTTAGTTATTGGCTAGGAGAAAACAAGGGCTTGGGTGGATATGAGTGCATATACAATTGAGAGTGTACTCATAAATAATGAATAAGAAGCAATTTTACTAAGAGTGGATATATCAAGTAATCAGAAGTAGAAATAATGAACAATCATAATTGTTGTATGTGTTCACCCAATTTGAAAGTGTATGGTAATTATATTATCGTAATTACTTTGAAGCTTCAACGAACCTTGGGGATCGTTCACTTCATGGCACTTATTTAACAGTCATTGACCAAGAATAAATTTGAGCAATGGCATATCACTATCTATTTGCTATCTTAGGAGATCTTTGTGGGGTATTGAAGCAAGAACTGTGCTGAAACTGTGGTCGTGGTGCGAATTTTCATATAGTTAAAATGCTCTATATGGTGGATGAATAGGATAGTTACACTTTGGTGATAACACAGTTGCTCTTTAAATATTGCAGAAAAGGGTTTAGTTGGATCACAATATCTCCCATCATGGGGAGAATGTTCAAGAAAAATGGCTACTGGAGAAATTAGGGTCATCCATCACAGGGATTATAATCTGATTTTCAAGGTCAGAGATATATACTTTTTCTTGCCCAGGCCGTACTACCCTTACGTGTGCTCAGGAAAGCAACCTTCTTGACTCTGGCATGCTCAGGGACATCTTTGTAGCTTTACTTTTTTTCTGGATATAGATTAGCACAGCTGCCTGTCAAGTCACCCTCTCCTCTTCTTGTTGGTTTCCAAAATTGACGCTCTTGCCCATGTTTTGGTTTTGTACTCCCTAAATAAGAACCTAATCCTTTCCACACTTGTGCCCCTTTTTGCTATAGAGAACACAAAGCAGTGTTCTCTTGGACCTTTAATAACTAATATATAAACAAATTTATACATGAGGAAAATGGCTATACAGCTCTTTAGTTTTTGTTTTTCTTTCTCTGGTTGTTGACTTGGGTTTCAGGCAGAAAAGTTCAGACCAGAGAATGCTTGGAGAACAATGTTACTGGATAAATCTCCCCTCCTTTTGATATGGACTCATATTCTCAGAGTAGGTTTGAACTTATCCCTCTTGCTTTAAGGCAATTTTCTTCCAGAAAACTTTTGGTTCTCTCTCTCAAAAAAGAAAAACAAACAAACAGATGATCCCTGTTGAAGGGTCCAATCCAGAAAATCTTTTAGACCTTAACATTTTAATTCTAAAATGGTGAAATATTTTTGTGCCAGTACCAAGCTGTTTTAATCACTACAGCCTGGTAGTACAGCTTAAAGTCTGGTAAACTGATACCTCCCAGTTTGTTCTTTTTACTTAAGATTGCTTTGGCTATACGAGGTCTTTCCTGGTTCCATAC
>NW_012134525.1:3796456-3798182 GCF_000956105.1 Propithecus coquereli | reverse complement strand
TGGATAAAAGACTTAGATCTAATGCATGAAACCATAAGAATTCTAGAGGAAAATGTAGGGAAAATCTCTTCTGGATATTAGCCTAGGCAAAAAATTTATGACTGAGACCGCAATGGCAATCATGGCAACAACAAAAATAAATAAATGGGATTTGATTAAACTGAAAAACTTCTGCACAAGTCAGGAAGTAATTAACTGAGCAAGTAAACAACCTATAGAATGGGAGAAAATATTCACAAGCTACATATCTGATAAAGGGCTAATAACCAGAATCCACAAAGAACTCAAGGAAATCAGCAAGGAAACATCAAACAACCCCATTAAAAAGTGGGCAAAAGACATGAACAGAAGCTTTTCAAAATGAGATAGACTAATGGCCAATAGATTTGTCTATCTATTGGCCATTAGAGAGACCAATGGCCAATAAACATATGAAAAATGCTCAAGGTCACTAATCATCAGGGAAATGCAAATTAAAACCACAATGAGATATCACCTTACCCCTGTTAGAATGGCTTTTATTAAAAAGTCCATAAACAATAAATGCTGGCATGGATGCAGAGAGAAGGGAATTCTTATACACTGTTGGTGGGACTGCAAATTAATACAACCTCTATGGAAAACAGTATGGAGTTTCCTCAAAGAACTAAAAGTAGACCTACCATTTGATCCAGCAGTCCCACTGTTGAGTATCTACCCAAAGGAAAAGAAGACTTTTCATCAAAAAGACATCTGCACTTGAATGTTTGTTGCAGCACAATTCACAATTGCTAAGATGTAGATTCAACATAAGTGCCCATCAATTCATGAGCGGATTAATAAAATGTATACCAGGGAATTTTGCTCAGTCATAAAAAAGATGAATTAATACATTTTGCAACAGTCTGGATGGAACCGGAGACCATTCTCCTAAGTGAAGTATGCCAAGAATGGAAAAAGAAACACCACACGTACTCACTATTAAATTGGAAGTAACAAATGAGCATACTTGTGCACAGAGGGAAGTTAAAGTCAATGGAAATCAACCAGCAGGGAGGGGAGAGGAGGGAGGAGGGGACTAGAAAAATTCTACCTTCCCAATGGGTACTATGAACACTATTGGGGTGAAGGACACACCTGTATCCAGGACCAAGCATTACAAAAGCAATCCATGTAACCTAAAACATTTGTACCCCTTTAATATTTTGAAATAATAAAAGCAATGAGCTTATTTGTTTTTGAAACACTGAACTTTCATATTAAGGCTGGGCCCTTGTGGGTGGCTTGTTTTCACAGCATACTCAATTTGTCTCCAAAATGGATTGGGCCAGAGGGCCCTAGTTTACCAGAGGGTATTACTGCTTTAGTGATAACGCTAGTTGGTAAAATTAATGAGATGAGCATTAGGTTTTGTTTGCCTTTCCTCGAGATATTTAACTAGGAGAGTGAGTGGTGATTTCTTGTACTCATTTCACATATTGTGTAAATTTAGAGTTCAAAGAAAGATCTATTCTTTCTCTCCTGTCCCTGCCCTCCTTAGTTGTTAACTGCTCCTATCTCCCTATTCACAAATTAGGGAAATGAGCCTCATAGAAGCAGACTTGCCTATGATCATATGACCAAGTCGTGTCAGAGCTGGGGTTGGGACTAGATTTTCTGGTTCCCAGTGAAAGGGTATTTTATCTAGAATTCTAAAAAATAATTCCTTTGTTTTATCTGCATTATAAGTTTAGTAATAATTAAAATA
>NW_012134525.1:3789116-3795598 GCF_000956105.1 Propithecus coquereli | reverse complement strand
GGGATTGAAGGAGTCAAGTCCACCTTTGCTAGTAGTAGTTATTCAAGGATATGCAATTCTTATTCTTCATGAGGCTGAGGCTACAATTTTTAACCTTTGTAGGTTTCAGACTTGTTAAGTATGCAACTGATATTAAGTCCCTAAAATGAGCAAAACAGTATTATCTACTTATGTGGATGATGTTAAAATAAAGTGAGATGCATATAAAATGCTTTGTATAGTATCTGGCACATAGTAGGCATTCGATGAATATTAGCTATAGTAATGCTAATCATAATAATATATTGTAATAATATCTTTTGCAATTGGAAGAGGATTGAGGTAATTAATTGAGTTTGTCACTAAGCAAATCTGAGTATGACCAGGAAGTACAAATCAATTTCTGGAAGATATTTTTAATACTGTTAAGATGTTTTTTTCTCTATAATTTTAAATGCTATTTCAAAATTTATGTGTGATAAAATCATGCCTCTTTTGACAAAGGATTTAGGAAGATTGTAATAAAAACAAAATAATATTTTATATACAATAGAACATCAGGACTGAAAAATAGAAGAGGGCAATATAGCCAGCATTATGTATGTATTTTTCCTCTCTTGCATTTCAGATTGGTCTCAGAATGTAATACTGCTAGGAAAAGAGGACCATTTACTTCTGGCCTCACATCCATGTAAGGCCTTGAATTTAGACAATAATGCATTATTTTCCTAATCTCATGTGAGTTCATTTTAGTAATCTAGAAGAAAAACTTAATTTATAAATCCTTAAATTTGAATGGGATTTATTGCAAGGATTCTTCTAGTTTAAGAAAATTATATAATTATATAAATTTTGTATATATAATACATATTTTATATATATAATACATATTATATATATATAATTATGTGTATATAATTATGCTCAACATTAAAGTATGGACCAGTTGGTTTATTTCTATTTAAACAAAGGCAGCATGTCCCACGTAAATGTCTTATATTTGTAAGGTATGGAGGCAGAAACATATCCTAGAACACTTGTGTTTTATTGGAGATAAATTAAAAGGGGGCATATTCAATAGAACTGGATTCAATTCTACTGGGCCTCTGGTTTATGGGGAAGAGACCTGTGAATGATTAGATCTTTTCTATGTTTTGCTTTTGTTTCCCAGGATGGGCCTTTATTGTTCTTTATCATGTGGCCTTCCCATATTTAATGATACCTTCCATTGTAGGCTATATGTAGTCTGATTTTAACCAGATGTTGGATGATGGAAATGTGGTAAACTTTATATCAAACATCAGAAGAATCTCAATCCATCTGAGGAATATTGTAGACCTAATGGACACACGCCCTAGATCACAAGATGACAAGGGTATCTAAGAGGAAATAGTGCTGGAAGAGACTGTCAAAAAAACATATCAATTAAGTAGTAAATTTGTATTTGTAGGTTCACTGCTTCTAATTGTTGTGACGATGCCCTTAACCGCTTATTCTGGGGTGTGGAGACGTTAAGATGAAGTGAGATGGTTGAGCTGGAGGATGATTATACAATGAGGGTCGGGCATTTTGCAAACCAGAAAATGTCCAGCTTCTTTCCAGTATCTCATAATTCCAGACAGGCCATAGTTTCTAAGAGAGCTTTTATTGATTTTATCAGGGCTAACTGTGTGATTGCAGTTGTGGCCTAAATATCATGTTGGACTCTAGACTGAGAAGTCTAGAAATAATAGGATATGGTGGTGATCTGATACTATCTCCCAAAAGAATAGTAGCTGGTTGCATAAATACTAAATGTGGCATGAGTCCATGTACTCTTTTTCTCAAATATGTAGACAACATGTATGGCAAAAGCCTGTGAAAAATTACTGACCTCTTCCTATTAATACTTTTGCTGCTTTATGTGTAAATAAGTAACACCATCAGAAGAAACATGTCATACATCTCTAAAGACCTTAAAATTAAAATTCTTGAATGGAAAACAAGAGGACTTAAAGATATCTACAGTTTGTTTACCCATTCCCTCCCTTTATTTTCAGCTTATTTCTTCATGTAAATAATAGTAACAACTAACACTTCTTTTTAAAAAAATTTTTAGATTGATAAATAAGAATTGTATATATTTAGCATGTAAAACAAGAAATTCGAGAATATGTATAGATTGTTGAATTCCTAAATAGAGCTAATTAACATATGCATTAACTCACATACTTATTTTTTTGTGACAGGATCACTTAAAATCTACTTTTTTAGTAATTTTCAAGGATATGATACATTGTTATATAGTCACTGTGTTGTACGATAAACTTCTTTAAGTTATTCCTCCTGTCTTATTGAAATTTTATTCCTTTTGACCAACATTTCCCCAACCCCTGTCATCCCCCCTACCCCCAGCTCTGGTAACCACCATTCTACTGTCTGCTTGTATGAGTTCAATGTTTTTAGATTCCGCATATAAAAGATCATAAAGTATTTGTCTTTTTGTGCCTGGCTTATTTCACTTAACATAATGTCTTCCAGGTTCATCCATCTTTCCACAAATGGCAGGATTTGTTTTTTATTAGGCTAAATACTATCCCATTATGTATATATAACACATTTTCTTTATCCATTGATGGACATTTAGGTCGATTCTATATTTTGGCTATTGTGAATAATGCTGTAATGAACATGAGAGTGCAGATATCTCTTTGACATAAAATTTTATTTTCTCTGGATATATACCCAGTAGTGGGATTGCTGGGTCATATGGTAGTTCTATTTTAAACTTTTTGAGAAACCTTCATACTGTGTTCCATAGTGGTTGTACCAATTTACATTCCCACCAACAGTATGCAAGGGTTCCCTTTTCTCTACATCCTCACCAACACCTCTTATCTTTGATCTATTTAATAATAGCCATCCTAACAATAACCTACATTTCTTAAGTTTACTGTAGAAACAAGGTCTTTCCTAAGCACTTTACCTGTATTAACTTATTTAATTTCCATAAGAACTCTAAAAATTCCGTTCCATTATTGTTGTCATTTTTCAGATGATAAAGGTATAAAAAGGTTAAGTAATAAAGTTACACTATTAGCCAGATGCAGGGACTAACTATTTGGATCAAGAACCCACACTCATAATTGCTAAGCATTGGGTCAAAGAGTAAGATTTGAGTTTCTGTATCATGTCCAGTTGAAACTGACCTGCCAAGGAAGTGAGTATAAGTCACATGAGAAGAATGTGTAAGGCAAGGCATCACCTTGACATATCAAACTATTTCTTGCTTACACACTTTGACTTTGCTTTTCCTTCTTCCTAAGATGTTTTTCACCTCACTCTTCAAAGCTAGTTTCTTTTCCATCCTTCAGTTATCAATGTAAATGCCCTTTCTGCAGAAAGAAAGTCTCCAAGGACATTATCTATTTTATCACCTTCATTTTGTGTGTGTGTGTGTGTGTGTGTAGCATGCATTATTATCTGTAATGGATTTAAAACATTTTTTCCCACTAGAATATAAGCTCCATAAAGATATGGCTCTTGATTCTCTTTTATACTATATGCATCAATGCATCACCACTTCCTAGAATAATCCTGTTATATAATAAATGCTCAATAAATATTTATTGAATCAATGCATACATGAAGGGAGGAATCAGAGAAAGCAGAGAAGCAATAGTAATATTCAGCATATGTGTTGATAAGGTGTTATATGTCAAAGCACTATTTGGTTAAGGAAAAAATAGAGAACAGAGAAGTGGTTATCCAGGTTATAACAAACCTGTGGATTCTGTTTCTCTATCATTACAAAAATTACATAAAGACAAAACACTATAATAATGCTTAATTTCAACTTTCTAAACAATTGCTAGAGTTTTGCTTTCCTAAGATCAGTGCATTGAATAAAATTTTGATTTGTCCATAGCATGGTTTCATCTCTCAGAAAGTAAAGAAAGCAATAAAGTCTTAGAAGGTACATGGCCTAGATTTGAATCCAGACTCCATTTCTTGGAACTGTGTGAATTCTGATCTATAGAGCCTTCATCTTTAAAATCAGAAAAAGTAGTACCCATTCTAGATAACTTTTTATGTCAGTTAAACAAAACAGTGCTTTTTTCTAGCACACATCCTGACATGTAATATTGAAATAAATGTCTATATTATTCCTTCTAAATTGGAATAAGAAAAATGGTGAGTGATATGAATAGTAGAAACCTTGAGGAAAGTAAAAATGTGACAATATCATTTGTGATTCTCTGATGGATGTATTTACACATATGCTATAGATTTAAGAAAGTCAAAAATATACAAAAATCAGTATAGTTTCATGGCAAGTGTCACTAAAATAATTGCTTTCTTTTCTAACCATATTTTCTGTCTTTTATTTTGACAGATGGACCTGCTTAATGCACACCTGTTGGCTTAGCTTAAAGCCAATTTTATCTCTGTTTGTCTAAATCATTGGATTCTTTTGTTGCATTGCAATTTTCTGCTTCATTTGCCAAGTGGCTTATACTTTGACAATTATGAATCCTAATGAGTACACCTCCCTAATCTATTTCAAGATGTCAGGTTATTGAACATCAGTCCATTTTGCCTCTACCAATTTTGGGATGTTTGAATAATCATGTTTCTTTTCTTCATCCTGGATCTAGATTTCTGGTACTTGACCCATTGACTTGATTTCCTACTTACAAATCATCTTTCTATGCTCCTTTTCTCAGAATAATAGAGCCTTGAGCCCTCTGCCAAACATTCTCAGCATGATTTGGGTTTGCCTGGACTTTAGGTCTCCCATCATTGGAATCTGGCATTATCATTGTTGCCTGAAACTGATTATGACAGGAAGCTGAGACACCTAAGGCTTCAGACTTAGAAACAACAGCTTGAGTGGCAGGAAATAAGTATACCATATTTGTAGAGAGAGAAAAAGATCTATTCTACAGTGAATTTTAGATGGTGGGCATCTTTACTTTCTTCATCTGCTTTGCCTTAGCTTCAATTTTTTCTCTGGCAACTTCCATATATTTTCATAAAAAATGATATTTCCTTCCTATTCCTTTCTGGTGCTTTGTTTCCTACCAAGAAAGTGCTTCCTTTCCACCCTCTTTCTACTCAAGAATTTGGAAATTAAGAAGAATTTTCTTTTAGAATTAAGCTACACTATTAATGTTTAATGGATCAGGTTAGAAATTTGTAATATTACCTCATAACATTTAGAGATCTATTTAATAATAAAAGAAACTTAAGACCCAATTCAGGTAATTAAAACAATAAAGAGCAATTATTGGTTCCTTAGATTAGACATTCCAAGTTAGGTTTGTATATTAGTTATCTACTGTTATGTAACAAATTATGCCAAAACTTGACAGCTTAAGATAATAAACCTTTATTATTTCACAGTGTCTGTGAGTCAGTGATTAAGGAGTGGCTTTGCTTGGTGGTTCTAGGTCAGGGTTTCCCAGGAGATTGCAGTCAAGATGTTGGCCAGGGCTGCAGTTATCTCAATGCTCGCTTGGAGTTGGAGAATCTCTCTCCAAGGTTGCTCACTCACATTGTGGTTGGTAAAGGCTGGCAGTTCTTCCCTGGCTCTTAGCAGGAGGCCTTAGTGCCATGCTCTGTGGACCTTTCCATAGGACAGGTTGAGTGTACTCACAGCATGGCAGCTGGCTTTCCCTAGAATATGGAAAGAGAGAGAATGAGAGAGACAGAGAGAGAAAGAGAGAGGGAATTCGCAATGCCTTTTATGGCCCAGTTTTTGAAGTTAGACACTGTCACTTTTGCCATGCTGTAATTGTTAGAAGTGAGTCATTAGGTTCAATCAAGGGGAGAGAAATTAAGCTCTATCTATTAAGGGAAAAAGTAGCAAAAATTTTGTGGATATATTTAAAATCCTCCACAGTTTGTCTTCAGGGATGGTTTGATTGAGCATATCAACTATGTCATCTCAGACCAATTTCTGCCTTTGAGCCCTGACTTTTGCAGGGTGAGCATCATGCTAAGGAGTGGTTCTCTAGGTGGTATCAAAATTGTTACTATAATATAATTCTAACCTTCCAGAAGAAAATAATGTGTTGGTGGTTTTCTGAGAAGAGTGAGACACTCTCCTTTGCAAAGATTAGTACACACTACCCTTCATTTCTTTTTTTTAAATTTTAAATTGTTATGAGTATATAATAGTTCTATATTTTTATAGGGTTCCTGTAATGTTTTGATACAGGCATACAATGTGAATTAATCAAATCCAGGTAATTGGGGTATCCATCACCTCAGGCATTTAACATTCTTTGTGTTAGGAACATTCCAGTTCCACTCTTTTGGTTATTTTAAAATATGCCCTAACTTATTGTTGATTATAGTCACTTGCTGTGCTATCAAATATTGTTCATTCTAACTAACTATATTTTTTCACCCATTAACCATCCTTCCTTTATTCCTTCCTCCCTGCTACCTTGCCCAGGCTCTGGTAACCATCATTCTACTCTGTCTCCATGAGATCAATTTTTTTTAATATTTAGGTG
>NW_012134525.1:3785694-3786933 GCF_000956105.1 Propithecus coquereli | reverse complement strand
ATTTCAGAAAAAATCAATAAAAATTAATCAGAGTATCTAAAGTGTTTTTCAAAAAAGCAAACATAAAGGAGTTGAAAATATAGCTCTGCACTGAATGAGAATTAGTCTGCATAAAGATGGGAAAAATCAAGACTCAAAAAGTGCTTGCCCTTTGTGAGCATACACATTGGGATTTTACCTTATGTGCTCCCCCATTACTATCACACACACAAATAGTATTAGAAAGTAATATCAAATTTAAATTGAATTGCTACTGTTAATTGGACACTTTCTCTGTGCCAGTCACTGAGATAGGGGTTCTCTGTGCCTTATTGTATTAAATTCTTGTGGTGACTCATTGGGCCACATACTATTTTGAACATCACCCTACCCTGAGCTTTCTAAAATGGGAAAGTCAAACTTAGAGAGGGTAAGGAGTTTGCTTAAAGTTAAAAACTAGTAAGTGTTGTATCTGGGGTCTGGACTTAAAATGATATGATTTTAGAGCCAGAGCTCTTAACTCTGACTCCATGTCCATTTGGGCTGAATGCTTTTTAAAAAGCATTAGACATGGGTCTAGAGTTCAAAGTCTAAAATGAAGACCTGTTACAGGTGTTTAGTTTAGCTTCATCTGGCAGATGCATTGAGCGCGAGCTGTAAGCACCACAGCAGCTAGACAAAGACAAGAGAGATCTGCTTCTCCTCTCATTTCTATCGTACCAGACAATCATTTTCTTTATCCAATGCAGCAAAGTCTTGTATTAGAAATGCTTTTGAAAAAACAAAACAGAAATGCTTTTGAACCTGTGCGTCTGGCTGTAATGGAGAAGAAACAATTGTTTGGTTCCTAATATTGTCACTGAGTTGGAATTTAGATGTCTTTACTTTTCTGAGTTTTTTGTATCAAATGAACGATGGCTTGGATTGTGCATTATTTCATAACCTAGTTATATCACCCGGAGATGAATTATCTTCTTTGAAAGATTTCTCATAAATGAGAACTTTTTAAAAAGTGTAGGACAATACATTATGAACAAAATAATTAAAATAGCATATTATTTAAAAGGTCATTGTCGTTGATGGTTTTGTAATTTATTTCCTAGAACAAGAGCAAAGAACCTAGGAATTAATTAGTGTTTCTTACCAGAGCGTATGATTGCTGTTCCCAGTTAGTACTAAGATAAATTTTATTTTTTCCTATGTAACATTAAGTACGAGGCATTTTTTTCCTCCTAAACTTTCATTTAAAGTTTTTTTTTT
>NW_012134525.1:3785028-3785644 GCF_000956105.1 Propithecus coquereli | reverse complement strand
TTATGTATACGTGCCACAATTTCTTTATCCATTCATCCATTGAAGGACACTTAGGTTGATTCCATATCTTGGCTATTATGAATAATTCTAGAATAAACATGGGGATTCAGATATCCTTTCAATATACTGAATTCCCATGCTTACATATATACCCAGCAGTGGGATTGCTGGGTCATATGGTAGTTCTATTGTTAGTTTTTTGAGGAACCTCCATACTATTTTCTATAGTGATTGCATTAATTTATTAATAAATTCCCACCAACAATGTAGGAGGGTTCCTCTTTCTCTGAATCCTCTCCAGCATTTCTTATTGCCTGTCTTTGATAAAAAGCCATTTTAACTGGGGTAAGATGATATCTCATTGTAGTTTCTATTTGAATTTCTCGATGACTAATGATGTTGAACATTTTTTCAAATACCTTTTGGCCATTTGCATGTCTTCTTTTGAGAAATGTCTGTTCAGATCCTTTGCCCATTTTTAATTGGATTATTTGATTTTTTCCTATGAAGTTGTTGAAACTCCTTTAATATTCTAGTTATTAATCCCTTGCCAGATGGGTAGTTTGCAAATATTTTCTCCCATTCTGTGGGTTGTCTCTTCACTTTGTTGATTGTT
>NW_012134525.1:3767987-3771923 GCF_000956105.1 Propithecus coquereli | reverse complement strand
TTTAGTATATGTAATTATTGAATGTAATGTATGAAGGATGGAGTTGTGCCTGGGGCCTGATGAGGATGAATATAAAATAATTTGGGGGGATATGGTGGGGGTTGAGCTGGGCTATTGAGGTACAGAAGATTCTGACATCATGGCATTTTTTGGATGGCCTTAAATATTTTTGTGAGTTGAAATAAAGAGCATTGAGCTTCATGAGAGTGATGCTACTGGTGTTATATTGAATCAGAACTCAGATTGAGGAGTTATATTAATAGGATCAAACATGTTGTCTTTCAGGAATGAATAGAGTATAGCAAAATGATGAGAAAATTGAGCAGTTAATGGGGTGGGAGCAGTCATAGGGTCAGAGGGCTCCCATTATACATATTAGAAGAATGAATGGGATGATACTCATTTGTGGATAAAAATTTGGGAAGTACCCTTACATCATAACATTACTCAGCATTTATTCATATTATATCCTCAAGCAATGAAGTCCTTTGGTGCTTTGGGAGTCTAGGGAGAATTAATTCCAAGAAGAGTTGCCATTGATGGAAGTTTAGTCCCTGTGACTAAGTCAATGAGAACACATTTGGCACTGGTGGTTAAGGGCTTACATGGAGTCCAGGAAGGTGGGATCAGGGTTGTAGGCTGCAGGTAAGGGCCTTGAGTTGTACAGTAGCATTGGAAAAGGGGGAACATTAGTGTGCTGCTTTTTACTACACTTCATCTCAGTGTACTCTCTAAGTGAATACTTACTGAGAACAGTGGGTGTTTTATGTGTATTTATTTGTTAGTGGAGTAAATATTTTCTTTTAAGAAGGAGGATTAAGAAGACAACCTCATTGCTTAAAATTGTTTTGTATCTTATCTCAAACTCTATACTCTAGCCTTATTTACCTATTTATAGTTCCCTCAACCTGTCTTGTTCTCTCATCACACCATTATTTGAACTTGCTGTGCCTCTTGTCAGAAATTCATTTCCTTCCTTTTTTGCTTCTCTCTATTAGACCACCATGATGATTCCTCTGAGGTTTCCTTCAATCATCCCAGCCAAGACTCTTCTTTATGCTTTCTCAGTTCTCTGTACTTTATCTGTCATAGGATCAAACATATTGTCTTGTTTTTGTAAATTGTGAGCTTTGAGATCAGAGGCTGTGTCTTTCCCATCCCATTACTTACATCACGGTGCTTGGCACAGAATGGGTGTGTTTAGTAAATATTTGCTAAATAAGTGAACGAATAAATGAATGAAAGATGGCAGAACCAAGCATCATCTGGCACTATATATGCTCATAAGACAAAAGAATTTTGCAGATAGAATTTCTTTGTGAGTTAGATTTTTCAGGGTCTCTTATTTTTACTGAGCATAAGAAAGGTTTCTCCTGACTCATGCAAATTGTTCAGATTGTAGACCCATTATTTGACAGGTGGATCAGTGCATCAAATGTCTCAAATAGCTTCACTTGATGTGCTCTTCTCCTAAGTTAAACAACTAGAAAGTAAGGAGTTGTGAGTCTTAATGTCAGGTTTAACACCAACACTGATAGTGACTTTAGTTGTATTATTTTAATGTTCTATAGCCATAACCACATTAAGAGAATCATATTTTTTGTAAGTTTCCCCAAAGCCTTTTTAGAAAGAAGGGCATAAATAAATTCAATACAACTACAACATTAAAGTTATTCTCTAGAGATAGTTTGGGGAATTGTGTTGCAGTCTTAACCATCCGAGTAGTAAAATCTGTCCTTGGGAAACTTCTGAAGGGAAAAAAAAATGAAGCCTGATACATCTATGATTATCCAGGTCTCACTGGAAAATATTTCTCTCTTTAAAGTGGACCCCGATTGGACTGTGTCTCCAGTTTTCAATGGTTTTCTCTTTTCTGGTAACTCTTTCCTCACCTCTGCCACTCACGTGGTTACAATATCAGCTTGCCTCCTCAATATGATCTTGTCCTTTGGCTTAAAGTGACCTAAGAGGGCTAATAATTTGGAATTGAGTCTAAGAGATTTCAGTGTTCACATCACTCTAGTGTGTGGTAGACTTTGGAATAGAGATGTGTGCTAGGTAGCTGTTAACAGTTGTGCTTTTTCTTATGCAATCCAGGAAACAGAGAAAGCCAGTCTTCACTCAGGAAGAAGAATAAAACAAAAACAAATGAACAGAGGACAGAGATAGACAGAGGACTTGTTGGATTATCTATAGCCCATGAGGAGTTCACATTTTTTTCTGAGGGTTTCCACAGACACCCTGCATTCCTATAACAACTAAATGCATATACGTGTTCCAGCTCAAGGGCATTTCTGTTACTTGCAACCAAAAGAATTCTCGGACCGTCCTTGAGCTACTGGTCACAGAGACACAACCTGTGCTGCCTGTCACTGCTGTAGGCATGATCAAGGAGAGTAATGAGTGCTGGTACCTAGGCACTTCAGTCAGGGAACACTATACCAAGTTTTCTCCTTTTCAAAATCTGCTTTCTGGAAAAAATCAAAAATTCATTCATAGTAAGCACACAGGATTGATAATGTCTCAGAACCAATCTGTCCTTTACCAAGCATTTTTCTTTTTAAGGCTTTAAAAATTTGGTCTAAAAAATGAGACTCTGTGAAAAAATTTAGGAATCAGTACATTTTTCCCTCCCTCCTCTCCTCCCCTTGAATCTGTCATCATTTCTACTTTTTCCTTTGAAAGAGTTGCTAGATTGTTGAGCCTCTGAACTCATGGGACTAAGTAGCCTCCAATTTTTTTCTCAGTCTGTCTAGAATAAACTTGCAAAGCTTGGATCCCTAACTGAAACAGCAGCATCAATCCCTGTTTCTCCACATCTATGTGTGTTGATCCTGCAGTGATGCATAATAGTTGAGATAGAAGCTTGGGTGGTGAGAGAGATGGATCCTGTTTCAATCTTCTGCATGTGGCTATCCAATTTTCCTGGCACCATTCATTGAATAGGGATTATTTTCCCAAGTGTATATTGCTGTCTACTTTGTCAAAGATAAGATGGCAATATGTGGATAGTTTATATCTAGTTCCTCTGTCCTGTTCCATTGGTCTGTGTCTCTGTTTTTGTGCCAGTACCATGCTGTTTTAGTTACTATAGCCTTGTAATATAGTGTAAAGTCTGGTAAAGTGATTTGTTCCTTTTGCTTGAGGTTGATTTGGCTATTCAGGATCTTTTCTTTTTCGTTTTTTTATTTCAGCATATTATAGGGGTACAGATGTTTAGGTTACGTACCTTGCCCCCTACCCCCCAGGATCTTTTCTGGTTCCACACAAAGCATAGAATTATTTTTTCTAGATTTGCAAAAAATGACATTAGTATTTTGATGGTGATTGCATTGAATTTGTAAATCACTTCGGGTAGTATGGACATTTTAACAATGTTGATTTGCTGATCCATCAGCATGATATGTTTTTACATTTGTTTATATCACCTGCAATTTCCTTCCTCAGTGATTCATAGTTCTCTTTATAGAGATCTTTCACCTTCTTGGTTAAATATATTCCCAGGTATTTTATTTTCTTTGTAGCTATTGTGAAAGGTATTGAGACTTTGATTTGATTCTCAGCTTGACTGTTGTTGGTGTACAGGCGTGCTACTGATTTGTGTATACTAATTTTCTGGCCTGAGACTTTGTTGAATTTATTTACCAATTCTTGGAGTCTCTTGGAAGAAACTTTGGAGTTTTCTAGATATAAGATCACATCATCAGCAAAGAGAAATAGTTTGACCTCCTCTTTCCCCATTTGGATGCCCTTTATTTCCTTCTCTTGCCTGTTTGCTATGCTAGGACTTCCAACACTATGTTGAACAGAAGTGGTTACAGTAGGCATCCTTGTCTAACAAACTTAAATCTACGACATGAAACCATAAGAAATTTAGAAGAAAATGTTGGAAAACTCTTCTAGATATTGGCATAGGCAAAGAATTTATGAAGGGCA
>NW_012134525.1:3751376-3753662 GCF_000956105.1 Propithecus coquereli | reverse complement strand
TATTAGCAGGAACTTTTAACACGTTTTCACAGAAAAAGGGATCAAGGCATTCATTCATTCATCCTTCCACTAATTCAGTCAGCATTTACTAGGCAGCCAGTTTTCACTGTGCCATGGGCATTGCAACTGTTTTTAAGATTCTCTCTGGTACAGACAAAACTTAATTAAAGTTTATTATGTATTTTTATGAACAACAAATCCACTTACATAAATATGTTTTTTCCCCTAAGCAAAAGGATAGCTTTAGAACTGCTTGACCAAAGTGTCTACTCCTTTTTTGATGTATCAATTTTGATGATTTTGCTAAATTGAAGGGTCAATATAGAATAAATAAGTGACTAATCTATTTAACTCATTAATGAGTTGTTATTGACAGAATAATTTAGATAATAATGTTGTACTTGTGTTAAACATAGATTCAACCCAAATAACACCACAGAATAAGCAATTAATAGTAGCTTGCCTAAAGTTTTTGTATTAAGGAGTTGGAGGGCTTTAAAAGGACTTCAAACTATTTAAAGAGACAAGCAGCATGTTTTCAAATAAAAATTATTTTAATTTCTTCTGATAAAATTTGAAGGAAGCTTAAATTAGAAGTTTCTGAAATGTCATGTGAATAATAGAATTTTAGAACTAAAATAATTTAGTTCATATTTTTTAAGTACCTGCTATATGATAATCTTTACATTAATCTATTTATGTGACCAATCAAGTTGTGAAGACTGTCTTGTATGAAATTTGAGTCAACAATAGCATAAAATTCTTATTTGAGTTCAAATTCTTGGCCATGTTTGTATTTACTGGTCCATTTGTCTTTCAAAAATACTGTAATAAATATTTGATTCAATTAGTTCATTTCGAATAAGAAGATAGAATAGATGAGAAGATTTATTGAATATTAGCTTTTAGGAAGAGATTGAATAAATAAAGACTTTGGAGGTGGGAAACCAAGAAGCATTTATTTTATTGAAATTGACTTCTTAAAGGAAAAGTTAATGGAGTAATTAATTTCATCCTTGTCAGCCACTGGATCCATGTCAGTGAGGGATGGTACTCTTTCCTATTAAGAAAGGCAGACATTTGTAGGTTGCACAATGTGGCTGGAGGATTTAATTTGGAAACTATTCAGACAAAAGTGTTCTTGGTAGATTCTCTTGGAATTTACCCCAAGTCTCAGGGCTATTCTGAACAGAGTATATCTGATTTTTTTTTAACACTGAATATTTTTTATTTTGAAAATTGTGACTGAATGTGACTAAGTCTCCTGGCCAAATTGTTCTGAACTCTGCATGCCCTCATCCTTGAATATTCCTATTGGGATGCAAGGAGACCAGTAGTGAGGTCAGCGAGATTACACAAAATGTCCATGAATCAGAATACAGCACACCAAGACATCTGCTTAGTGTTTCATCTCTAAGCATGTGTGTGCCAATGCATATGTGGAATTAAAAAGAAAGGGACAGCCACTCTTTAAATATTTGAGACAAAAAGTGCCAGTCCATTGGCATTCATCTCAGGTAACAGCTGTTCTCCAAAACAAGTGCTATTCCAAATCACAGACTTCAGAGAAGAAGCAGTAAACTTATTTTTTTCCTGAAGTATAGCTGTTTCTTATCATTTTCTAGACAGTAGGCCACCCGATATGAAACTAAAAATTTTCATCATAAATATTGTGGATGAGTAATTGAAGTGAATTAGTTGGCTATTTTATACCGCTCTTGTAAGGAGTAATTTTTCTGATGTGAATACAATATTCATGGTCTTAGTTCTTTATTTTTTGCTTAAACCTCATTCAATCATATTTTCTATAAATTAGGGGTGATAACTCTTGGGGTTCAATTGCCCATGAGCAGTTAGGAGCATCCTGTGGATCAGAGACCACCTGGTTTCATCACAGTTTAGTATTGGCTTTATGCTTTTTTTCTCTAACTGTCAGAATTTTAGCCCTGGCTAGCAGTTGAGGACTTGTCAATTTTCCTGCTCATTTTAAATCCCTGGAATAGCTCAGCAATTACACAGCAGGTAGATTAGTATTTTTCTTTCAGATGGTAGTCTCCTCCAAAGGAAAGATGTCATTTTCAGAAGAGCTAAACACAGGAGCTTCAGGATATAAGACCTTAAATATACAAATATTTTCTTCATGTGATTTTTTTTTCTCCTCTATTGAATGGAGAATGGACTGAAGAGAAATAGCAAGACAAGTGATTCAGTTATTTTAAATCAAATTAAGCTATGTAAAAGAGAAACTTTGTGTTTGCAGCTTAACAGGCAATGGAGGAGACAAAA
>NW_012134525.1:3750127-3751326 GCF_000956105.1 Propithecus coquereli | reverse complement strand
TTTAAAAATCAACAAACTGCACTAATGCCTCTAATATGCTTCATCATTGGGATGTTGTTCTTTGAAGCGGACTCTCTGTAATGTACTTTTGTTCAATAAGATTTGTGTTTCTTTTGAAATTGAATGTGTCCTTTAGTGAAAACAGCTCATGTCCGCTAAGGGGTGTGGATATAACTCTTTTTACCAAAGTATTCAATTCAGTTTGATGAACCATTGAACTGATCCCTCCCTGACACATTAGGATTGATTTGTAGTTTGCTTGATTGAAATAATCGTTGTTTTGGCATCATGTGGGTAAAGTCACTGCTAACAGTAAATACGCTTAGGAGATAGGACTGTGTAGTCAAAAGGCCAATGAGCAACACATAAGCACAGGCCTGCCTCAAATCTCACAGCGTTAACTATTCACAAATCACTCAAATGAGCTACTACTTTCTCAAAGTGGTAGAAGGCTGAGACAGCTCACCAAAGCTGCCTCACCTGCCTTCTGGTGTTCTAAATAACATGCACATAAGAGATGATTAGTTGGACAGAGATAGGCTAACTTTCCTACATATGTTTATTCTTGTGCATTCCCTAGACCTTCAGATGTACAAATTCCCCACTCCTGCCCTAACTCCTCTGCTCAACAGCTATATTCCCCTTTTCTCAGGATTATATGACTGTCAATGATTATATGATTATAGTGATTATAATGTTTAGACTAGATAATCTCTATATAAGATAGGTGTGTTGAATGGGAATATAACTGACCTTAAACAAAGTGAAAGATAAAAACAAGCAAAAACAATTAGAAGCAAAAGAAGATTTTCTAAGTAGGAGGAAAAAAGACAGAAAAAGTTCCTGTCAAATAGCTTTGGAAAATCAAAGTATGTCAATAAAGACATCACGGTTAGGTAGAGAATAAAGACATTGCAAAATATGTGGAAACAGGAGAAGAGACTTAGAGGGCTGTTCATCTGCTGGTCTTTTTATCTGGTACTTTGAGCTTTGGCATTGCATTGGTCCACATGACTTGGAAAAATGATAGAAGGGCGAACCAATAGAAAATGTGTTGAATACTAATGAGCTTGGGGTCGCGAATTTTGAAATTCCTTTGTATGTTATAGAATGGATAGCTCAGCTGCCATGCCTGGGAATGTATTTTAGTTATTAAAGCTCTGGTGTCATTTCCTGGGTCACCTTCTATATTTGTTATA
>NW_012134525.1:3749038-3750077 GCF_000956105.1 Propithecus coquereli | reverse complement strand
GGGCAGATAAAATAGTATAACAATCACGTTTTTGAACCATGCTTTATCTTTAAAATTCATATACATACTGCATTTTTCTCCAGAATATAGTCATGCCTGTTTTAATATGAAAGAAACATCTTAAGTTTCACACTATTGAACAAAATTGTTGTTCCATGGAGGAGTGCTAAAATTATCCTGTGATTTCTATTCTCCCAGGATACTGCTAAGTACTTATATTTCTCCAAATTGAAAAATAAGGCATTTGGATGTCACATTTTAACATGATGGTTATTTTCTCCACTATCCCCCACATTTTCAGAGGGAGACTAGAAAGGCTGACTCTCATAGTAGCTTACAGGAGTAACTGCAGTAAAACGACTGTTATAGACAGATTGCAAAATATTAAGTACCATATAAACAGCAATGTTAGTGCTATAATCTCACATTTCTTGACTCTAGTGCTTTGGAAATATCATTGAACTAAACAAGTTATTTCCTGGCCCTAATTCATCCATCTATTTCAATACTTCTAATGTCCATTTAAATTATAAAAATAATGCAGCATGAGTTTAAAAGTGGAAACTAAATTTATAATTTTTCAGTCATGGAATGAATATGTAGGGTGTTAAAAACAACGGGGCGGGGAGGGTGTGTTGGTTCTTTAAGCAGACCAAAAAAGAGGAACTTTACTTACGAATTCAGTGAATTGCAAAGAGTACTGCCAGTTAGTTGTCATGCACTTTTATGCATGGATTCTTCATTATATAGCGAGCTAATATAGTTAGCAGAACATTTTTTTAAAGTGCACATCAACCCCAAGGATGAAA
The DNA here is from genome assembly GCF_000956105.1 of Propithecus coquereli. Lineage (NCBI taxonomy): Eukaryota > Metazoa > Chordata > Mammalia > Primates > Indriidae > Propithecus > Propithecus coquereli. The sequence goes on along the minus strand of NW_012134525.1, from coordinate 3,749,268 downwards.
TGCAGTCAGGAAATAAGCTTCTAAAGTTCCGGTAACCATAAATTCCCAATGCTATAACTTAATCTTCTGGAAATTCTCCAAATAGCAACTGAGTTCCCCTGAGTAAAATGCTCTTATATTCTTCCCATGTGCATTTAACTCTATTCTTTATTGAATTAAAAAAAAAAGGACTTGGTTTATCGCTTCTAATAAAAGAAATGTAATCTGAATACTCAAGGATATAATCAGAT
>NW_012134525.1:3736278-3736932 GCF_000956105.1 Propithecus coquereli | reverse complement strand
TTTCCAGTCATAATGAATGACTCTGGACACATGAAGTACATAAAATTTTGGTTTCCAGCTGTTTATTATCCAAATCATTTCCTGTACTAGATAAAGTGCTACCAGCAGGACTCTAAGATGTTTTATGCTAATGAGGGGTAAAAATCTTGGACGAGTTGCAAAGCAGAGATTTTTGAGTGACATGGCAAAATCATCAGAATCTAAATGAAAAGAAAACTTGGGTAACAGCCATTATATTTAATATGCCAAAATAACTGATTGACATTTTAATTAGATGAGAAAATATAATTATATTTTTAACTCTGAAAGGACCCCTTGCAAGAAAGATGGACATTAAATAAAAAAAACAAGAACACAAAGGAGTAACAAAGAATATTAAGATGAACTCAATTTTCAGTGTTCATGACATGAGTTATTAATTCCATGGATCACGAAGCAAAACTTTTTTGAAGTTAACTTGCATTTACCCTTTTGACAACAGTTTGCATTATAGTGATTGAATTTTATTAAGAGAATTGTTTGCTATAGCTATTTGTCTTTGTTTTGGCAGCTCTGGCATAAATATTTAATTTAATTCATGTTCCAAATTTAAAAAGTGTCTCTATAAAACTGAGTGGCTGAGCTGTACCTACCTGCTGCACACAATATGAGGTA
>NW_012134525.1:3714752-3735813 GCF_000956105.1 Propithecus coquereli | reverse complement strand
TTTTCCAAAGATGGCCACAACAATGTCTCACATACTCATATACAGTATGATCTTGCTACCCTCCCATGTAGAGCTGGAGACTAATTCTCCCTCTTTAGAACCCAGGTTGGCCTTTGTGACTCACTTGTTATGGGTAGAACATGATGGAAGAAATACTGTGTGACTTCCGGCACTAGGTAAGAAGAAACCATGCAGTTTCCTCCTATTCTCTCGGAACACTTATCCTTGGGATAGTCTCCCTTGGGACACTCTCTCTCAGAACCTGGTTAAGAAGCCCAACCCATGTAAACAGGCTATGTATAGATGCTCTGGTCAACAATTCCAATTGAACCTGGCCTTTAAGTCATCCCAGACTTGATGCCAGACATGATAGTGAAAAAGCTCTCAGATCAGGAGTGGACAAATCTGTGGACTAAATCTGGCCAGCTGCTTGTTTTTCTGACACCCATGAGCTAAAATTAAGTTTTTACATTTTAAAGCACTGTTTATAAAAGATAAATATGCAACAGACACTACCTGTGGCCCACAAAGCCTAAAACATTTACTCTCTGGCCCTTTAAAGAAAACTTTTGCTGACTCCTGATCCAGATGATTCCAGCCCTAAACACCATGGAGCCAGGACACATCATCCCTGCTGTTTCCTATCCAAATGCTTGAACTACAGAATTTGTTATAATGATAAAATAGTACTTTTTTTACTTCAGGAAGTTTGGAGAAGTTTGTTATGCATCAGGTGGTAACCAGAAAAAGCATTAACCTTCTTTTTACTAAAAAGAGGAGAACTACAAGCAGGGCCTCTGTAATAGCAACTTATCCATAACAGAGGATGCCCATTACTTGGCTGATGTGATCATGCTATCATTGGTCTGGATTATCCTTAAGTAGTTGAACTTGTATTTTCAGAAGATCTGCTCAGCACTTACTATGAATATTTAGTGAAAACTGCATTTTTTATTTTGTGTTGAGAGTCTTGAATGTTTAGATGGATAGCAATAAGAAAGTTTTCCTAATTACTTTATTAAAATAATTGAAAATCGTATAATACAGTAAAATTTACCTTGTTTGATATATTAGTTGTGATGCTATATAAACCCAGATACCATGCATATGGCATGGTGCATAAACCATGGTGACATTCTTCTCTGAGTTTTCTTAATGTACAATATTGTGTAAGTTTGAGCTTTCCAGGTAGTATGAGAGTAGAACTACCCTTCAATAAGAGTACACTGACCTTACCCAGACCTTCCCTTTTTATCCTAGCCCTTTGGGAAGTTGGATGGCCCTTTACTGGGATAATTCTATATTTTAAGCTTTTATATTTTCATAAGAAAATACCAACTTTGCTACTCTAAACCTAAAAGCTAAGCTGTATGGATGTTGTTTAATCAACACCACTGAATGGCTGCATTGAAGGTACTTGTAAGTCAGTCTGTAATTGACAGTTGTCCACCCAAGAGGTAGCATTTTAACCATTTCTTTTTTATTCTTTCAAAGAATTTTTGTACATATATAAACCATCTGCAGATTTATAAATAATTTTCCTTTTTTCTTATATAGTTAGGGCATACTTACATTCTGTTCCTCAATTTACAACCTTTCTAGAATACCTTGCCATATCAACACATATAGATCTACTTTATTCTTTTTATGGCTACATAATTTTCCAATGTATAATTATGTTAGGTGGTTTTCTTCCATGAACATTTTTTTAGTTACCCTGCCCAGAGCCTGATATGATGTTTGATTATGTGCCAAAGAATTTTGGTCTGAGGTCTAAATGTCATGTTTAATCATTCACATGAATTAAACAGATATGGAAATCTCTACATGGAGTGGGTTTAAGGCAATATTTATAAAAAGAAAAATAGCCATAGGTCATGGAGAGGATTGACTGACAATTTGATTTGGAACTAATAATAGCCTAACTATTAAATCCTTCGTTTTATTAAAATTTGATGCTGTTGGGACAATGTCTTATGCAGATGTGGACAAGAACAGCAGAAAAGTCAGTTGTTTCCAGTCATAATGAATGACTCTGGACACATGATTCTGTGTTTCCTACACATCTGTTCACAGACTGTGCCAATCTGTCCCAAAGCTTTCACCAATGGGCAGCACAATCAGAAAAATCAGGATAATTTTCCACCTTTGCCATGAGATTAAACATAATAGTTCAAGTTATTCAATTTAAATAACTGTGCCTTATTCTGAGATTAAGTCCAAAATTTAGTGGTTAAAATGTCTTACATATCATGAATTGACAGTAAATAGTAAATTATAAATTGTTTTTTAAAACATGTGCTTGGGAGATCTAAATGCTGGGAGCTACTGTTCTTCTATTTATCTTATTGGTGAAGGAGGATTTCTCCACCCCCAAATAGTATGAGATGGCTGAACACGTGACACCCAACACTGGAGAGATGAGATTGACAGCAGTTTATTAGTCACACTCACCACCTGGTGGAGTAGGACATTGCACACCTCCAGGGTCACCCAGGGGTACCTAAAAGGGCTGTTGGAGATACCGTTTGTAGTGATGGGAGGGTGAGGCACCCCCTGATTCCTGCAGGACGGTGCAACTGGTTGGTTTGAATGATTCCATGGGCTAGCAGGAGAGCGAAACCCCTTAGGTTGAAGACCGAGTGGAGTGTAGCTGGTCTGGCTAAGAGATCAACCAGCTGGGGGAGCAGCCTTTCCCACTGGGTGAGAAACATATCTGGAGAGAGAAGGGAACTCACATTTAGGCCGGTGAGGCTCAAAGATGTCAAGACAAAACGTTCAATTTCAGGTCCTACAATAAAGCCACTGACTGTAATTTTGACCCGATTCAATATACAATGTCAAATTGATGGCTAAAAAATTGGGGATTTCTAAGCAGTTATGCATATTTTGAGTTGTAGAATCGACATCATTGCCTCAGATGTTGCCTCATGAGGGTGAGAGAAGGGACATAACAAGAGTTATGTGTGGGGACAAGACAACAAAAGACAATGTGAAGTGGCTTGGCGAGAATAAGCAGCTGAGTGGTAATGAGTGAGAGACTAGGATAGTCTCCAGAACTGTGGGCAGTTTTGGGGATTGTTCTGAGCTAATAATCAAAGCTCCATGAAACTGTAAAAGGTGTTTTCTCGCCACATATACATAGTAAAAGGATATACCATCCACTGTCTTGCTTAGAAGAGGTCAGGGGGAGGAAGAGAGATCAGCAGGTAGGGGTGCAGACATGCAGACACACACCCCACTGGCAGGGGAGAAAGAAGGGGCAATTTCGCATTTGCAGTAGACATGCACCACGGCTGATATATAACCTGCATGCTCATCATTGGCAAGTCTCATTTGGGCAAGAACGATCACTGACTTTAGAGTCAAGAGCAGTCACTGCACCTCATTAAGTCTTGGTTTTCTCATGTGCAACACAGCAATTGATGGTACTATCTGCCAGGTTTGTCATGAGGAAGGAATAAAATAGATATGCAAAGTGCTCTATGAGGCAGTTTCACAGTAAGCATTCAATAAAAGTGAGACTTAGACAAGGGGACCCAGTGCCAAAGTGATATTGATGCTCTGATTTTAAAGGTGCAGCCAAATTTTCAGGGACATTTTTGTTCTAAATGCATAGGTCATGACGTAATGCTTTTGCACACAACCCCCTAAAAAGAAGAGTTGACTTAATGATAACAAGCCACCAAATATATATGGATACATAAAACTTCTCAGATGCTTATTTCAAAGTGTGAAATGGACCAGAGTGATTCAAAACAAACTTTTGGGCGTTTCAGACCATAAATTCCTGCAGCCTAGATAAATGGCTCTACTTCATCACTGCTTATTTTCTATTTAAATTGGATTTTGCTAAAGAGAATTTTTTAAAATAGACCAAAGCATCCTGACTTATTTTGGAATTACCTCATGCATATTTTAATAAGTATTAAATTGTCAACAGGCCTTTTTCTATCCCACTCATTTTCTTTAGGCACATGAGAGCAGTGGCCATTGCTGGCTGTCACATGTATCTTTTGTTACAGTTATAAAAAATATCTCTGAGTCATACATTCCTTCTAATGTACCCAGAAAGGATTTTCAGTTGGAGTTTACATTTTATAATATAAATTTCAGTGACATTCTGAATTGCATTAGTTCTCCAACCTGTATTTCAAATTGTTTATCTGTCTGTACGTGCCCGAAAGAGTTGGTTGAAAAGATGAAAAGAAATGGTAATTTCAATAATAAAAAAATATACTTTAAGGAAACAATTGCACATTATCGTTGTAAAGTGAGTTACTATTCCTAGAAGGCATTCTTTCTTTTGTACATGATTGCAAAGGGGTCAAGATTGTAAAGGCTGGATATGTTTGAATCTCCCTGCTGAGCAAAGAGGAAGGGGAACTAATCTGGCACTAAGCGTTAAACACTATCTTACACTGTACTAAGCTTTTTGTAGTCATTCACTTATTCATACCTCAATAACTCTCTAGAGTAGGTACTCATATATGTATTTGTCATTGTAGGCTAACTGCCATAAAAAATAATCACAATATATTAGTGGCCCAATCCAGCAAAAATTCTCACTCATATCACAGTCCAATATGGATCAGAGAGGGTTGGGCAGTGCGGATCAGAGTGAGTTCTGTTCATTAGAAACATTCAGAATCTAGGCTTCTTCCATCTTATTGCTCTACCACCTTCTAAGATCTTTAAGTCCTCCACAGGGCAACTGAATAACAAGTGAAGAAAGTGTGGAAAAGAATGAAGAATTGTACATAGGAGGTTTTAAGGACCAGGGCCAGGCTGGTGAATGTTTTATGTACCTTCCACCAACATTTCATTGGACAATTCAGTCACCTTCCCCCAAATAACTAGCGGGCTGGGAAATATAGTCAACCAGTCTTCTGAAGATAAAAATGACTCTGGTTTTAGTGAAGATACTGCCTTGTCTCTGCTGCAGTGTAATTAAGCTAATTTTTGCATACTGAGAAAACTGAAACTTGGAGAAGTTAACTTACCCAAGGTAACATAGGTAATAAGTGATAGGACTGGTTTGTCTATCTTGAAGTCCAATATAATTTCATTATATCATAAATGTCTTTAGAAAAATAAGAGGAAGGTACATATTCCAACTTAGTAACTTTAATGAAACTGTATAAGGATGTCTTGACAGAAGCAGAAAAAAATCAGGACATTTTATCTTTTAGTGGACAATTCTAGACAAGTCTAATATACTGCTTAAATCTAAAGACTGAAATATGTATGATACGTATGTATCTTAAATTATATATATCTTTATCTGACATTCATTATTTCCCCTAAATCATCCTATGGCTTTTTGGAGACATTATGAATTAGGTTATTAAGGTGCTCAGCCAACTTTCTCACAGTGTTTCCGTTTATGTAGCAATTGGAAGGATATATTATCACCATAGTTTCTCCTAATGTCTCATGATAACTCAGGCTAGGTTGTGGGTTTTATGCTGGCTGAAATTCGGCTATTATAAATCTGAGCTATTCACTCAGTAATCTTAATGCGGAGGCAAAGATGCTGACTGGTCACTTGTGTAATGATCTACTGCATTCATTCTCCATGATCCATTTGTTTCACTCCTAAAACCAAAATCTTAAAAAAAATACAGGAATCATTGGACACTAGCTGATGTAGAATTTTAGCTATGCTTTTTTTTCCTGTGACCTGAGATTATATAAAATATTGAATGAGGAGTTACTAAAAATAAGTCAAACATCTTAATCTGTAAAACCATTTTTTCCCTTTACATCTCAATAATAATGTGAACAATGCATTCAGACTTCTACAATCCATTTTGCTAGTTATTTTGGCAGAATAGAAAGTACTGTGCAATTAATTTGAGAAGTCCTGAGTGTGGGTTCTGGCTCTGTAAGCATTGGCTATAGATTTTGATTGACTGATTCATTCATTCATGCAAAGCATGTTAATTCATTCAACACAGGCCTACTGAGTTCCACAATGTATCAAGCACTGTGATGTGCTGCCAGTGTACAAAAAACTTAGAAACAAAAGAAAAAAGTGTTTTATTAAAGTAAATACAATACCCTAACATCTACCCACATATACTAGATTAGAGAAGAACTATGTATAGATATCTTAAAGAGACAAATGAGTCCTCAAACAAGTGTTTACATTGACTGACAGTATGAATGAAGTATTCAAACAAAAAAGAGATATCATACCGTATTTTATATAATTTTTCTTATCTTTAGAATGTTGAATCTCAGCTGAATGAAAGAGATATGGGAACATCCTAAGCCACTGTACTAAAGGTAGAAGTTATAAAAGCATATCCTTAAGGTGGAGGGAATTAGAAGATGGGATGGTGGACATGGACAGATCACCTGTATCCACCTCTGTTATCTTGGAGTCTAGGTGTACTTAGACAAGCCAAGTTGTAGTGCAAGAAGGCCCGAAGGGGTGGTAAAGTTACATGGGAATGATACACACCCACTTCCAGAGAGTGTCTCCTGGTTATTCAGGCAAATTTGGAAGGGTAATAAGTTGAAATTTAGCTCTGTATATTTGTAATCCTTTACTTAAAAGGATACCTGAATCAAATACAGAAAACTTGTATTATCTATTTAAATCAGTGGAAAGGACATACTGACAGTTTATGCTTTTTTGGCACTTCTATGTGTATCTGACTTTTTTATAACTTTGAAAAAGTTTTAGTAAAGATTTAACATAAGTGGCAATAAAATATTGGCTTTTTAAAACTATCTTAGCTTACATAATGGCTCAAAAGCATACCTTTGCTCCTAGCCAGCTGAAACTCAAGCAACAGAAAAATGAGGCCATAACATGAAGTGCACACAACATAAATGAGTGATGTATTTTGAAAAAGCATATAGAGACTGGCATTTAACTGAGATTCCTGGTATCAGATTATTCCAAGATGTCAGGTATATTTTTCCTTAAGATCTTGTGCTCTTTTGTTTTGACCTCTTTCTGTTCCTTTCTTCCTTCAACCTCTCTGTCTATCCCATAATTATTTTCTTCCCCCTTTTCTTGCCTGATCTACCCATACCTCTCTACTTACTTATGATTGTTCTTGCCCTGGGATCTTCCGGCCCTCATCTTCACTCTCCAAGGTCCTGAAAGTCTGTGAGTATGCTTCTTTTGATCTCGGGCCTTATTCTTCACCTAATACTCAATGGTAATGACAAAATACTGAAGAATGTGCCACGAGGTCAAGAGAGGTCAAGATTTCCACCGAGAGAGATGAAAAGATTATGATACAGCTTGGTCTCTTTAACCCGTGAAACATTCAGACACTTCCTGCTGGCTCATTTTTCTTAAATCCCAAATCAGAGAGAAACTCTGTTATTTCACTTCCCTACTCTCAGCCATTTTAGGAGAGCAAAATAGGGTGGCAGAGAAATATGATCTAAATAATTAACTTTCCATGGTGAATGTAGTAAGTACTAAACTTCTTTAGAACTCCAGGTGGGAAAAGAGTTTCTTAGGGAAGCTGTGTCATAAATGCATCATCACACAGTATGTGAAGATAGATTTAGTTTTTGTAATGATTTTTTTTTTAAATTGAAAGATTATGTTCCTGATGACCTTCTAAAGAAACTTTTCAAATGCTTTCTTTAGACTTTTAAATCTCCTTTTTTTCCTACCCATAACTAAATAAACGAAATAATCACTTGATAAATAACATGTCTTTTGCAATTTTGTTCTTCTTTCCTCACTTTGGGAAGAGATAGGGAACAGAAAGAGAAGGGATGTGTAGAAAAGAAAGATTAAAGGAAATGTAAGATGACCTTTCCATTTGGAAACTGTTTGATATAGTGAAAGAAATATGGTAACTGGAGTCAGAAAACTTGGATTCAAGTCTCCTCTCCAGCTGTGTAAAGTTGTACAGGTTGCTTCTTGTCTCCTTAGTTTCCTTACAGTCTTACATAGAGGTATGTAATAATCTTCGTCTCTCAGGATATGGTAAGAATTAAATAAGAAAAGAAAACATATACAAAGCACCTACCATAGGTATTGGCTCATTGGTTTGCCTGTCATGGGTATTGGCTTATTATAGTGTTTAAACTATGTTAGTGTTCTTCCCTTCCTTCCTTTTTCAAACTTCTCAATTTAGCCCACAGACTGTTGTTGCCAATGGAGGCTTAAAAAATCCATTTTCTAGAAACTTACTTTCAGGTCGTATGTTGCATACAATTAGATTGTGGCATTTTTCAATAGGATCAATGGTTTTTGTTCTTATACATTCATTTTGGCCACTTATTCTAATGATGAAATATTAAGAATTTTACATGGTTATCTGATTTACAGAGCCCAAGGTAATAAACTATACATCATATGGTATTAAAGTGATAAAAGATCTTAGACATCATTCATTCAGTCATCTCATTTTGAAAACAAAGAAGCTGAGGCCCGCAAATAATAAGACATACTCAAGATAACACAGCTGGTTAGGACAGAGTTAGGATGTGAACTTAGTTTTCTTGATCTAGTTATGCTCAGTTTCCACCATACCAGCTACCTATTTGAAATAGGAGATTGAGCACCATATAATTTTGGTGCTTCTCTATAAGGGAATGAATGGATCAGTGTTGTATTACCAAAGCCCAACATGGAAAATTGACACATTTTTGACATTAAATGAATTTAGACTAAATGAATGATTTCTGATTAATGATATAAGATGATTCCCTTATACATCTTGACTGGATAGAATAATCCAAGTTATGTTTACAATGCTAGTTACAAATATAGATAGAAATTCCAATGATACTATCTCCAATTTCATCCCCAAGGTCAATCTCATCTCTGGCTATTATGCCCTTAAATAAGGGCATAATATCTTTTTCTCAAGATCTAGATTACCTTGGCTTAAACCCCTCCCACCAATTCCATGGCTTAGAAATGTCCAAAGCCCTTCAATATTTCTAAAATTGAAGAGGACATTTTTCAAAACTACCTTTGTCTCTTGGCTTGTGTTTCTACTCTTGCAAACTTTACTCTTCATTCCCTCAACCATGATGCAAAATTCTATGTTTGCTTTGATACATATTCAAACACAAACATAGATACACAACCTTCTTCCCCAAAAACATTTATAAGTAACGTAGTCTTATTGAATATTTAACAAAGAAGAAACATTTCAGTAATGCAAATAACTTTTAAATTTTGGCATCATTGTATTGTTCTTAAAAGTCTTTCAGTCATCCTACACCATGGAATTTCACTGGCCCTTCTACTCAATCTGATTAGCCACTTTCCATCTTGATAAGCCTGCCTGTCACCTATGGCTTCTCTAATCTCTTTCTACTTCAATTCTAGAGTCAAAAATACCAATACTGAGATTTGTCCTTTCAGTTGAAACCTTGAATAATTCACAACCCAAATTCTAGGAGAGTCAGATTAGTGGAGGTGGTGCATCTTACTTTCATATTAACTCTTATGCTTCTCCTTTCTCAGGTTCAGATATGGAAGGATTTTCCTGGGGTAACACCCTTAGTCTCTTGGTCACCTCTGTTCACTTTACCCATGAGAGAAAGAGTGACTTATCTGCTTGATGTCTGAAAAATAAACTGAATGATATTGGCTCATCTTTCTCCTGCATCTCTTAGATCTGTCTTTGGAGAGAGATACATATTTAACCATAATTATAAGCATATCACACGCTGTTTGATATCCTACCCTTTCATTTAACATCATTGAGGACATTTTAAAAAGTGTTCTTTTTAACTTTGACTTTTCAAAAGCAACAAAGGATGAATTGTGAGGAATTGACACTATATCAAACATCACCTTACTTGTAGAAGCTGGTAACAATTATCTGTTATCTTCTATGGGATTTGACATGTTTTCTTTCCTGTTATATGTTGATTACAAAGCAATGTGTATATATTAATATATACTTATTTCCTTTCTTTGAGGAAAAAATATATTTATAATATACCTACTTATATACTTTTTATTTCTAAATTTTATTCTTTTTTCTCTCTTTCTTCTTATTTCTGCCTTCTGTTACTATTAAGTTAGTCAGACAAAGAATGCCCAAAGATAAACAATTGTTTCCCTTGGGTTAGGGTTAAATTTTCAACATTGAAATAATTGACAGACCAAGGCTCTGGAACCAAGCAACCAAGACATAGTGTCAAATAGTGTAGTATATCATAACATGGCAGGCTGTGCCCAAAGCCATGTTGAGGAACTCAGCAGGGAGTAAGCAGAGAATAGGGGCAAGTACATGGGCAAAGCCCGTCCTGTGCAAGACCATCTGAGAATTCACCAGGTTATAGAGCTGGCCTTAGAGGGGGTATCCAGAAGTTCAAACTACCTGTGGGAAAAAAGGGGTGAGCTCAGACTTAATTTGGATCTACGCCTTATCCAGAGGAGACTCAAGATGGTGATAACAGTTGAAGCCAGAAAGGTATTAGGTGTCCTCATGGTCTATTCAGTTTGAAACTACTTGCTGGTCAGTAATGAGGGATATGGAATCAAAATCTGGTTTTTAAGAATTCTGGCCTGGGAGAGGCCCAGAATGTTGTCAGGATACCTGTTGAGAGGACTAAGTTCCATTTATGCAGAGTACAAATCAGGAATTGAAGTTGAGGTCCAGGCGCACCTGTGAGTACCTGCTTCACCCTGTGAAGTAGGGGCAAGGCTAAGGCCAAGTGGCCTTGACATATACATCTAGGATCCACCCCAGGCACATAAAATTTTATGACTGGAGACATACTGTTCTTGTGCTCTGGAAATTTAGCCTCCTTTGCTTATCTCCAAACCCATTATCCCTTTCTGTTCCATTTCTTTATAATTTCTCCTAAACCTTATGATTGCTTTTTTTTCAGCTTATATCTTTAGAATAAAGTTGGTTGTGGAGGTGTAAATAAGTGCCTTGAATATGTTAAAGGTAAAAATTCAAACATTTACTAACAAAAAACCGATCTTCAAATAAAGCACCCAAGGTCCAAAGAATTAGGTTGTACAAAAGTAAAATGGAATATTGTTCTAGCCACATTAGTGGAAAGGGGCCTATAGAGAAGCAGAATTTTATGTTAATCTTAAGCATAAATGTCATGTTAAAACTGTAAATAGTCTGCATATCATTTGAAAAATACACCCATTGAGCAATCTTTTAGTATTTGATGCTCGTCAGAGCAAATTTCATTTATTTTTTTCCTACACCTTTCAGAAATATGTCATTTGACCATTTCAACCATCCATAGATCTTCTGGTCAATCCCACTCATGCCTGATAATCTTAATAATTGGGTCACTGTCTCACCAATATTTTTCCTGTCACAAATTTTGAACATTTCAATACCCACAGAGAAGATGCTTCCAATAAGCTTGTCTCTAAGATTTTGGAGTGCCCTCATTTCCAAATAATTTTCTCTAGCACTCCACACTAGCTATATTTATTTCTCTAGGGATTATAAATTTCCTTATAAGGTCATGAAGAGAAGAGTTCTGCCATGGGAAACAGAAGTATTATTTGTAGCAATGCTACCAACAAGTCGTGTGATCCTGATACATTCACTCTACCACTTTGACTCAGTTTTCTCAGCCATCAAATGGGGCTTGAAATATATTCATTATTCTCCTTTACAAAGTTTGACTCCTTTTAATAACAAGAAGAAAATATTATGAGAAACTAAAGGAAGAAAAATATCAAGGTACAGGTTAAAATATTATACATCCTCTGGGGAATCTTGGAGGAAAGCAATTCCATTTCTCACCTACTTTGCTCTTAGCTCTGCTTTCCTGGGATTGCACAATTTAGCACCACAATCTGACGTCCAAAAAGTAAACTTGTACAGTAACTATTTATCTTGCCACTCTCAAAGGCCAGGTAAAATACAATCCCACCCAGTGAATGGGCGGGGGGAGAAAAGGGGGGCAGAGTTATGTGGGAAAATTGGAGAAGAAAGAGAACTGTTTAAAGGATATTAATATCAAAGACTTAATTTTGTCATTTTGCAGAGCTGAGTTAATGGATGAAACTTGTGGCTGTTTTATGTAGTTTTGTCAGAAAATGAGGTGTCAGAATTTTCACATCTGAGATAGTTGCTCTTTTAAGCTGACTGGAAGCATCAATCATAGGTAAAATTTCCCTGCTGATAGTTCTCTTTTCTCTCGTTATCAAAAAAGCAGAATTTATATGTGATTTTTCAATGGAAAGAGGAGTAGAAAAAAGCCAGTTCATTTCAAAGACACTCTAAAAAGACTGAATTTCTATTTAACTTTGAAAACAAACTTAAACTGATATCCCAAATTCTATTAGTAATCATGACTGCACAAGCCCCATTATCACTCCTTACACCTTGACTTAGGTGATCTAATACAAAACCTTTCAAAGTAGGATGCTATGGTTATTTGGGGCTCAATTCTACAGATTCTGGGAGAGGGAAAGGAAGTTAACGTTCTACAGACTGACTAGGTGCTCAGCACTATTCTGATCTGGCTCTTTGCATTCATAGTTTATCTCATATATAATCCTCACAGTAACCACTCAAGATAGGTGTTATATTTCCCATTTAACAAATGAGGTTACTGAAGCTCAAAAACTTTAAGTGACTTGCCCAAGGTTATTCAGCTAATAAATAGCAGATTCAGGGCTCAAACTCAAATCATTTTCTTTCAAAGCCTGAACTCTTTGGCATAATCTATTTGTAGTTAGGATTGCCTTTCTGAAAATTATGAAGTGAATCTAGCCCAAATTTAAATGTAAATTTGGGGATGTTAGTTTTAAATGGAACCACACAAACAAAAACATGTGGGGGAAAGAAAGAAAAAGAGAGACAGAGGGGGAAAAAAAAAAACCTACCCAAATTAGTATGATATAATACAAATGACTTGAAGTGAGATTCCAAAGACATTCTTTTTGGTCTCAACTCTCTCACTAACTAACTCTGTGACCTGGGGCACCACTTGGGAAGTCAGACTTCTCATCTGTAAAATGAGGATGTTGAACTCAATGATCTTTACATCCTTTCCAGCATAAAAATACTATGCGTTTCTGAGTGAGAACTAGTTGAATTGTGCTTTCCTCTTTTCAAAGCCATATTGGTAAAGCAATCAAAGGAAAATAAAAACAGGAAGGGAAACGCAACCACATGCCATACATTTATGCCATGTGATGTTTCTCTGTACATAATCTCACTAAATTCCTGCAACAAACAAACCTGTGTGTGTTATAAACCCCATTTTACTGAAGGGAAAAGGCTCAGAAGTGAAATGGTTCACCCAAGTTTACTAACAGGATACAGTATCTAAGGAATGTTTGAAAAGTTTAGTTGGAGGAAACATACACTTTTATCCATATGTAAAACAAATAAAGTCCTTTGAAAGCCTGCATTTACTTTGAAATAGACCATCTGATCACACCAAGTTAGGTAAACATGGGCTGTAACATGTAGAACCTCTTTATTGTACAGCTTCTATATGAATAAAGCATATTTATGCTGTAATTGTGCAATCAGGAATGAAATTTTTATCCATCATGTTTTCAAATGTTCATGAATGCCTGAACCTTGGTTCTCCAGCCAGTGAGTTCATTATTTTGAATATTCATTCAAAATACACACCTCGATTTGTCCGTGGCAAGGTAACATGGAAGAGAGGAACCATTGTATCTCACAATTCAAGCACATCTTCTTGTTGAAATCAGCATGGTAAATTAAAGGGAGAGTAAGCCAGATAGAGGTTGGAGAGGTAGGCAGATAGATGGAGAAAGACCCTGCAGGGCATTACCAAGCTGAGGATTTTTATCTTAAGGAAAACAAGAAATCCCTAAGGGATGCATGATCCAGATTAGAATCCAAAAAAATCATTTGAGCTGCAGTAAGGAGAATGTACTGTTGCAGAGCCAGAGAGGACAGATAAGCCATTTAGGATGGTATTGCAGTAAGCAAGGTATGAGAAAAAGTGGCTTAAACTAGAATGGTAGTTATCGAGATGGAGTGAGAGGGATCGGTTTGACATATAGGAGATGAAACTAATGGCGCTTGGATGTGGATGGTGAGGCAGGAGAGACGTGAGGAATAACTCCCAGGTTTCTCCCACATACAGCAGGATGGTAGATCTGGAAATGGCCCAGGTTGGAGGGTGACAGTAGTGGGAAATGGATACTGCAGTAAGTACATAACAGAGTGTGGTACTTTGCAGGTGAAATTTCTTCTAAATAATGTTTTCTGATATATCCTCCCATTAATGCCACTATCCTCCTTACACAAAATTGCCAGAAAGAGAATGAGTATAATAAACATAATGATGTTTATTTGAGAGAAAAAGTCTTTTGATAACTTATTATTATTCTCTATTTCAGACTAGCATTTGTATTTTCCCCTTAATAGGCTTGTCACAAAATGTGAAATCTCATTTATTGTGGATAACTAACAGCTGGTGTTTTTGAGGAATGAGGGAAATACAGGTGCCTTTAGCTTGATTAGAAACATTAAACGTACAAGATTATCAACTAGCTTCTTTGATCAAAGTAGTTAGTCAAGAAGAGAAAGTATTTGGGGGTTGTATGTATTTTAAATTGAGGGTGATTTGCTCTTTAGCTTCCAAATGGCCAAGAAGATGTGTCCTCTTCAGCAAATCTATCTTCCTTAACCAGTGATGTCTTTTAGATGGAATATTCATGTGATTATTTTCTGCAGTGGGCCTTAGGTGTTATGAGCACCTTAGTGATATCTAAAATGAGAAAAATCTGGCACATATAATGTTATTTATTGTGATATTACTGACTAGATGACATTTATTTATTTCTGGAATGGTCCTGCATTACCTTTCAACAATTTCCATTTGAAATTGAAACTTCAAGAGTTTGACCTAAACTTCTTATTGGAAACACACCCAAACTCATTTGACATGCTGTGAGTGCATCATTAGTACAGTGACTATTTACTAAACTCTGCTAAATGGTAGCTTTTATGCTATATGCCTTTCAAATATTATCCCATTTATTCCCCACAAGATGCTCTGAGGCAGGTACTATTGTTTTAGCCATTAGACACAAGAAACAAAACACCATAGATTGTAGATAACTTTGGACCAATATTTTAATACCTTGTTATAGCCCTCTTTTGGCTATAACAAAGAAAGAAAAATATGGAGGAAAGGAAGAAAAGAGAAGATAAGAAAGGGAGTTTCCTCAACTACTTCAGACTATGAAAGTGCTTTCTCTTATAAATACCTCCCAAGAATCATAGCTCTTGATATATCTGGTCATCATTATTGTTTTCATCATAATCTATTTAAAATTTTCATTCTGCTATTCTGGAGATGTTGGAAGAGCATTCCCCATAAGTGATGAGAGAAAATCAAGAACAGAAAACCTGAGCATTCTGTCTACGCTAAAAGGTGATCCAGTCAAATGAATCTACAGACGGATCCATTTAACTAGGAAAATTTACCCCATACAATTGTGAAAGTAAATCATTCTTCTGAGGACACAAAAAAATGTTGAAAGTATCCACCAAACCCAACACTTCTTCCTGTTATAGAGTTCTCCCCAAAGACACAAGAAAATGTGATCCTGTCTCAGTCTCCTTTCAAAGCTTCACTCCTTCTCTGACCTCTTAACCACAGTCAGATACTCAGTTAGCATGGGTGGGTTGCCCACTTTGTTCTGAATTCTGTGCTGCAATTTCCACGGCATTTTCCAGCTCAAATTAAATGCAAGCCTTGGATAATTAGACAAAGAGCAAAAAACACACTAGGTAGAAAAGAGTACCTAGGAGGGATAATGGGAGGGTGAAGAAGACTTTATCCAGGTCTAATTTTTGTAGTCTTCAATGTTTTAAATTACCAAAATTAAATATTTTGTATTTCTTGTTCACTCCTTACATTTTGGGGATTAGACTTCACGTATTTCTCGAAATATCAGATATTTTAACTTGCTTTGTATAGGGCAGGGCCCAAACAGCTGAATTTTAAACAAAATCTCCCAAGTAATCCAGATACACACTAAAGTTTGAGAACTAGTTGTCTAAAGAAGTCACTTTATGTCTGCTATACATTGTCCTTGAGGAACAACAGTCAGCCACACCTAGAAAATGCAAGAGGTTTAACTTAAGTGGAAAAAAAAATATGCTTGTCTGGATGAGTAGTCCTTGGAGGTGTAAATTCCCAGTGATTTGTACTTGAGGGATGACCTCCTTCCCTTTTTTAGTTAGGATGAAACATTTTGTGCAAAAAGAAAAAAAAACACACACCAAGAAAACAGGGCCCAGTCTTTTTGCTGTTCCAGCTGTTAACAATCTGAAGTATATTCTGCCTTCTGGAAGTTAAAAATTTATAAGTAGTTCAGAAAATAGGGGTGGGGAATAAAGTGGGAAATGAAAGCACTTTCATAAGGCAGCTCAAGATTTTAAATGTTGGGAGGTTATTCATTCAGGTGCACCATTTTATTTTTATCTCCTCCCTGGAATATTTAGATCTGACCGGTGTGCCTGATGGCTTCTCTCCCAGTGCCGCCGTGGGCTGCCTCAAAAGAAAAATGCTTATGTAAAGAAGACAAGTGTGGGAAGGCAGGCATCAGCTTAACAGACCAAGGAGCTCAGCAATTCCACCCACTGCTTCTTTCCCGGAGCAAACTCCCGAGAGATGCTCTTCTAGCGAGATGTCTAGTGCTTTACAATGCTTCCCTAGCCCTTTCTGATGCGATGATTTCCTCCTGATAGCTTAATTTTATTAGATCATACGAGCACAGTCTGTAAATGTGAAAACACTTAAAGGGAAAGAGAAACTTTCAAAGCAGCTGTTTAATGTAGATTTTTTTTTTTTTAAAAGAACCCATGAGGGGTGAGAAAAAAAGAAAACTTAATCTAAAACCTTACAAAATAAAAGCTATTTAGGCAGGCTAGCTTTCCTTTTCCCTCTATAAGTAAAATATTCATGAATTCTGCTGCTATGGTGCTGTATGCTAGATGCAATCAAAAACTCTTATGCAGAGCAAAAATCATTGAAAAGTGTATTGTTACCTTACAATGCTTCACAGAAAATTCATGAAATCTGCATTGCAAGGCACTGTCTCTTATTATAGCAACATTGCTTCACAAATTTCCAGGAGAGAAAGCAATGATCTTCACTTTCTGTAATGCTATTCATAACAAGATGCCTGGAGCAGGTAGCTGGTGGCTGTAAGGGCTAAGGGTTCTACAAAGCCCTGATAGGAGGAGAAAACTTTGAAAATGGTCAGACAATCACATTCAGGGCCTAGTCAATATCAGTGCCATGTAATTCAAACCAGGGAAACATTTTGTGACCTGGAGAGAAGATACACTCTTCATGACGCAGGAAGACAACTCCAAAAACATGCTGCTTCAAAAGACAACTCACCCTTCCATGGGTGATGGATCATACAATCTCATTGACTACCAAGAAGGTGCCCTCTTTCATTGGTCCATCTATCTCTGCTTCCGTTTATGCATCCATTCCTTCAGTGAGTATTTTAGAGTGTTTACCATGTTCTGTACATCATGAACCAGAAACACAAGGATTGATAAGACTTAGTTCCTACTCACTCACCCCACAAAAATCCCTCACATCGAAATAGATAAAGACAGATTGACATTTCTGATTACAAATGGTGAATGGATCACATATTTACCTCAGGTCGACCTCTACAAAGATAAACAGAATAGGAGAGGATGAGTAGTAACAGATTTAGAAGACCTCAGAAAGCTGACTCATAAGTTGACAGTGGGGAGTTCTGAGAAACCACCCATTTTATAGGAAGGGACTATTGAGGAGCTTAGGTGAAGCATAAATCATAAGTAATGGTTGGAATTTTGTTAAAGAAGCTGTCAGGATATCACAATGTCCTTCACACCCCCCAGTCAGAGGATAGTCTCTCTCTAGCCAGAATAACAGGAGGTTTATTCTCTGGAGGGGATGCTAGAGGTTCTCTGCACTTGTAAAACACAAGGAACAGTGAAGAGCAGAGTTCCTGCACTGAAAACAGGAAGTTGGTATTAATACAAAATTATATACCGAAAGTTGCAGACCCCTCCTCCTGTTCTTTTCCTCTGTCAGCTCTCTGAACACAAATTACTAAGTGTATACCTTCTAGCTAGATCTTGGAAGAATGTTTCCTACTGCATGTAACAACCTGAGGGAATTAACATGGGATTCTCACATTTAAAAAATAAACAAGCAAAGACTATTTCAGTCACTTCAATGTGCAATAAGACCGTCACCCACAAGCCCCACCCATAAGCATGGACTTCCATTCAGTTGTTAAATTCCACAGTCTCTTATATGGGGGGAAAAAAAAAGAAACCAAGGCTAAGTAGATATTTGAGGGAAATCTTGAGTATGGAAAAGACCAAAAGAAAGAAAAAGAAAAAAGCATCTTGGAGAAAATAGAGTCTATGAGAGAAAAAATTTCTGAAACAAAGAACCAAAACCATCAAAACCATTTATCAACAAAACCGAGATGTAAGAGATTTCTGCCATTGGGTGGGGGAGCACAGGGTTTCTCAACCTGTGCTGAAAGTAGCCAGGTGTGTTATTCTGAATCTATGCTGTACCAGTCACATGAAGCTGTTTAAATTAATTAAAATTAGACCAAATTAGTCTAATAATAAAAATAAAATAATAAAAATTCAGCTCCTCAGTTGCAGTACCTGCATTTCAATGGCTCAATACCCACATGTGGCTACTGTATTTGGCAGGGCAAATATAGAGCATTTCCTCATTGCAGAAAGTTTTATTGGGCAGTGCTGCTGGAAAGGGAAACTTCTAGAGATGTCAACAGGAGTAGAAAACATTTCTTCTTATATGTTTGATAAAAATAATAGTGACAGCATTAACAAAATGATGGAATAATATGGACAAGAGTGTTAGTAACTTTTGCTCAAGGAATTGAAGAGGTGACGTTTCACCTGAGCCATGTTTTCACAAATTGGAAATGGGTAGGAGACAGTCCTGAATTTGAGACCAAGTGGCCTTTAGATGGTATCAGGCTTAGGTCCTACTAGTGCTGGCTCCTCAGATTTCAGAGTCAGAAGAGGTTACAAAAGCAGAAATAAGTGGTGTAAGGAGGAGATGCAGCATGTGAAATCTGAGAGGACAAGAGTGCACTTAATGTTAAAAAGAAATCTCTGTGCAGTGGGGTCAGTGGAAGCAGAGTGTAATATTGTTAAATGGATATTGGGGAAGAGCATAAAGACCACAGTGAATGTGGAGTGTGACTAAATTTTGAAAGAAAGATCAAAACGTCCTTGGTTTAGTTACTCCTCACAGAACCATGTTCTTCCAACTCCCTCCATTAGTATGTTTAGCATTTTATTAAAACATAAATTTCACACCTGCACACTAGAGAACTGTTTTAAAGTACAGAGGAAAAAAAGAAGAGAATGTGTTTCCCCCTCTCATTACATTCAAAATCATCAATAAAATCTCATGTGTGTTTTTTTTGAGCCACTGTTTTCTGGCATGATCCACAGAAAAAGAACATAGGAAGCACCAGGAGGCAGTTTTCAGGGGGAATTGAAATAATTATGAGAAGATGAGGGACACATGATCAGCATTAAGGTTCAAAAATAAAATAGAAGGTGAGGTCTTTCTGAACTCTTACCCTAACTAGGTGTCATTTCTTACTCATAACCATTATAGATAAGAGCGTGAAGAAGTGAAAGCATAAAGGCATTCACAATCTATTTCTAACACAACAGAAATGTTATTGATAATAGGAATGGTTTAATTTAAAGACTGGTTATGATATTAATAAATTTAGTACATTTGTAATTCATATTAGCATCATTCAGGATATAGTCTTTGTTATGTCTTAACTGTAAAATGTGTCTTTGGTCCAATTAGAGAATGTCTATTGCAGGATTCATTATTTAATTTACTAAGCACACATTTTTTGAGCACTTATTAAGAGCTACGGTGATATAGCACCTCTTGTATACTCCTGGATAGAGCTGGAACGCATTCTATTGAGTGAGGTATCCCAAGAATGGAAAGAGAAGCACCACATGTACTCATGATCAAATTGGTATTAACTGATCAACACATAAATGCACATATAAGAATAACATCTATTGGATGTTGGGCAGGGGGGAGCGGGGAGAGGGAGGAGGGAGGAGGGGACGGGTATTTGCATACACAAAGAGTGCAATGCGCACCACCTGAAGGATGGACATATTTGAAACTCAGACTTGAGCGGAGGCAAGGGCCACATACGTAACCTAAACATCTGTACCCCCATAAGATGCTGAAAAAAGAAAAAGACACAGATGGCTAAAACAAGATATTTTTCATCATCGAAGTTAAACACTGAGGTATTTTACTGTTAAGAAGGTGTGTGTAGAGGGGAGTGGAGGGGAAGTGTTCAACTGTGCCTAGTAGTAAAGATAAAATTTACTAAATGACTTTTCATTTGTAGGCATTATACTATGTTATTTAATCATCCTATCTATCTTGAGAAGGAATTATGACTTCTCCTTTGAGTGTCAGATGAAGTTGAAGCTCTATTTATTCAGTGGGGTGTATTCTACAAAGCAAAATGTAAATGTTTTGAAAATATGTTTCAAACTATTATTTAATTATCTAAAAATAATACATTTATTAAACAAATATTCATGAGCATTTACCAAGTGCCCAGCTTCCTTCTAGAAGCTGCAAAGCAAAACAAGCTAAATGGCTATTCTTATATTCTAATTGGAGAAATAAGATAATAAGCAAAATAAATGGATATTATGTCAGGTAGTGATAAGTATGCTGATGAAAAATAAGGAAGGCCAAGGGAGTTTCTAAGGAACTTAGAGAGGAAAAGCAGAGTGAGCCTCCACCCACATTTTTTGCTTTTCCAACCTGATTGGAGTATCCATTTGGAAAGCGTTACTGGCTTTCCTCTAACATTTCTGTGCTACTGGACAACACAATTACTCTCAGCCTGCCTCTAGAGGGCAGTTCACAGCAGTGTGGCAGGCAGATTCTTTCTCTCTCTCTCTCTTTTTATTTCAAAATATTAAGGCAGTACAAATGTTTTTGTTACATGGATAGCTTTTATAATGCTTAAGTCAGGGCGATTACTATGCCCATAACCTGAATA
>NW_012134525.1:3682615-3714251 GCF_000956105.1 Propithecus coquereli | reverse complement strand
TGTGTATATACACACACACACACACACACACACACACACATAGAGAGAGAAAGAGACATCCCATGCTCCAACACTCAGATTTCAATGCATGTGTGCGTGCATGTTTATAAACAGATATATATATATATGTCTGTGTGTGCATGTACACATATATTATATATATACATACACACACACACATAGACACACACATCACATTTTGTTAATCCACTCATGAGTTGATGAGCACTTGGGTTGCAATCTTTGCAATTGTGAATTGTGCTGCAATAAACATTTGAGTGCAGGTGTCTTTTTGATAAAACGACTTCTTTTCCTTTGGGTAGATGCCCAGTAGTGGGATTGCTGGATCGAATGGTAGGTCTACTTTTGGTTCTTTGGGGAACTTCCATACTGTTTTCCATAGAGGTTGTACTAGTTTGCAGTTCCACCACACTGTGTAAGTGTTCCTTTCTCTCTGCATCCTTGCCAGTGTCTATTGTGTTTTGACTTTTTCATAATAGCCATTCTAACAAGGGTAAGACAATATATCATTGCAGTTTTAATTTGCATTTCCCTGATGATTAGTGATATTGAGCATTTTTTTATATGCTTCTTGGTCTTTATCTTCTTTTGAAAAACTTCTGTTCATGTCTAAAATACTTCAGAATATACTTAACCAAGGAGGTGAAAAATCTCTACAAGGATAACTACAAACACTGATAAAAGATTGCTCTCTTAACATGGGTCTTTTGGGTGGTCTTCTTTAGGTCTTCCAGAGCCGCATTAACTGGGTAGTAGCTGACAGCATCACACATTTGGTTGTCTCTTCAGTTGTCTTCTGCCATGCCCTATGTAGGAGCTACTACTAAAGCTATGTGACCCTGATTCATCACAGCAAAGCCTGCTGCCCCACCCCGTAGAATTCCCTGGACAGTTAATTCCATCAGTCCCTGGAACTTCATGTTTCCCCCATAGGTGCAGAGCCATCTGTGCCCATTAAGCAAAGAAATACATCTAGGTAGTTTACATTTCCACACAGTAAAAATGTGAATTTATGTTTCTGTTGTATGTGTTATTTTCATGTGGGTTTTATTACCTTCGAAAGTGTCAGTCCCTCATGGGGTAGGACAGTGTTTTCTACTTTTAAAAAAAATTACCTTCATTCATTTCTGCCTAGCTTGTAATTTGAGTGCAATAGTTTCTCAAATCGCATTGCCAACCTCTTTTCACTCAAAGAGGTCTACTTATGCATTCAAGAAAACTTTACTGAGTACATAGTGCAATACCCCCCATAGTTCAGTGGCTTTAGAGATACCAAGAAGTAGACAAAATGGTTATTGCCCTTGAAATGCTTATAATCTATTTGTTGAGATAAATGCAATAGATGTATGGATAGCCATAGGACATCTAATGGCAGCAAATGGAGAGGATAATAGCTGTGGAAGAGTTTAAAATCAATAGAAGCCCAGGGTCAGGGAAATTAGGGCAGAAATTAATTTGTGAATCTTGAACTAAGACAATGAAAAAAAAAAAGAATTTGAATTAAGGAGGCTATTCCCAGTGTGGGAAAAGCCATAAACAAAGATATTACTTCTGGAAAGAGCCAAATATATGTAGAACATAGAATGTATATTAGCCTGGCTAAGTCAGAGGGTTCAATGAGTGGGGAGAGACGAGGTCACAAATGCTAATTGGGACTAGTTAATAGCAGACTTGGAACCCAAGAAGAAGGATACAGTTTTATTCTACTAAGTAATAGGAGTTGCAATCGATTTTTAAACTAGAGAGTCATTCAGGAGAATGAGAACATGAGAACATTTTAGAAAGCATTCACAATGATTAGTTGGTCATTTATTTGTCATTCTACAAAAAATAGTAATATGGTTTTTTGCACAAGTAACCAAGATGCTGCTGTGGCCAACACGGCAACTTATGCCCTCATGAGGTTGGTTCAATTGCCTATTCCACACTTGGAATAAACCCATCTAACACTGCCCAGCACACAGACACACACACACACACATTTCTGCTGAAACAACACCTTCTTTATGTGAAACAGTCTTCTTTAAGTTTGAGAAGATGCAGAGCTTTAGTTCACAGGCATACAAACCACTTAACCTTGAATGTCAGCCATCTTTGCTGTGAAACTTCTTGATTCATCATCCCCTTTTACTCCCTCTTCTCCTGCTACGCTTTCTGCTCTCTCCTCAGAAATAGAAATTGACTAGAAATTAAAAATAAGTATTATCACAACCTTCTCATTTTATCAACAGAGATATTCAACTTTTTCTAGCCTGTTTTCTGGCATCTTTTAAAATTTTGGGTCACCCAGAATTTTGGGTGGGACCAGTTTGTCAGGAGAGAGGGGAAGTAGACGGGTAGGTGGGTGCATTGTTCTCTCCCTGGCCCTGCAGGCTCTCCAGGTCTTCCTACCAAGCTTGCAATATCTGGTAAATGCAATGAAGGGAGGGCACGTCTGTGCCACAAGTCATTGCTGGGAAAGATCTGCCAGAAGCCAGATTTGTAGCAATTATAAGCATGTCATACATTCAGCTTCAGAGGCCACCAGGTAAAAGCAGATTCTGTATTTTATTCCTTTTGTTGACAAAACCATCTCTTTCTCTATTTCCCCCTATACAAACTTTCATTAATTTATAAGGGCAGCACTTGCCTATGTTTTTATTTTGAATGTCACATTAATAAATTGAAAACCCTTTTGGTATCTTAATGAAGTGGATGATTCAAACAAATTATCTCTATTTCAGAATCCCCAATTCTGCTTCATTGTTCAGGAAATTTCTAAACCATTATCTCTGGACAGTCTATAGTGCTTAATTTCAATAACAGGGTGTCTTTGTAGAAGGGCTTTTGTGTGCTTCCAGAGCAATTTCTGTTGGCTCTTCGATTTCAGTTACACAGTTTGTGTGCTGATTTTCTCTCTCTGATTTGTAGAACTCAGCATTCTAAAAAAGACAGATGTTGGCAGAGGGTTCGAGGATAGTCTATAATATCTGGACTGTGGTTGAGCTGGCTCCCTGTGTAAGGAGGGGATGGGGAGAGGGTAGAATCTTTTTCTCCCTCTTACTGAGGGGTGGATCCTAATGTTCATTGCTGCTGATGCAGAACTCAGCTTAAATGATATAGGACGTGAGGGGGCGGCAGCAAGTACAAAACAGTGAAATAAATTACCATATATATCATGTTCTGGTGGGTAAGATAGAAGCGATGTGTGTAATGAATCAAAGCTGGAAGTAGTTCTGGTGCGTGGTGATAGTGAGGGAGACAGAGTTCTCCACAGCTCAGCCTCAACTTCAGAGGGCTCTGTGTGAGGAATATGTGAGTAAGCAGAAACCACTCACTGTAATGTGACAAGGGAGGGCGTTTGTGAGGGCACAGGAGACCTTTTGTTATTGTAGTGAGGATCAGTTATTTCGCCAGCCCAGCACTCTGATTTTCCTGTGGGGAACTCTCCTCCCCTGCTGCAAGCAGCCTTGCATGCACTCAATTAAGGAGCCTTCCCCTCCCTGCAGATGTATGAACATGTGACCCAGGCTGGACCGCAGTCTGTCTTTCTTCCTGAATCTGGATATTGAGTAGAGTGATACAGCCGTGTAAATAGTTCGCAGCTGATTCATCTTGAAAGTAGAGCCCTGAAGAGATGGCCCATTTGTTTCTGCTCCCCAGAGTTGACCAGGCCATGGCTGTTCTGGTTCTTCTTGATTATGTAAGCTACCACATATGCCTAAAAAAAAAAATCTGTTTTCTGTTCACATTAGCAAGAGTCAGTTTCTTTTGCTTGCAATAAAATATTCCAGGTGTTGAAATTTTTAGAATATTTAGACTCTAAGCATCTTGGTGGAGTGCCATGCTAGCATGCGGGCTGTTGGCTTAACAGCTATCTGCATGAATCTCATGTAGTCAGACTGGGAAGAGTCGTGGTGAAACAGAAGGAGTAAAGTTAGGGCTAGGGTTAGGGTATTGTCTTGAGGGCTTTCATAAACAAAAGGAAGAAAACATGGCCTCTTGTGGATGATGTCACAGGGCCTTTCTGAGGCTAGCTACAGGAGTACTTTGTAAACTCCTCTGAACTCCACTTTCTCATCTGTTGCAGTGCGATAATCCTTTCATCCCAGTAGAAGTGAGAGTTCAGTCTGATGACATTGGTGGATACCTGGCACAAGGCTTGGTATGTTGAAGGTACCTAATTACCTGTTGGTGCTCTTATACCTTCTTTTTGAGCTCTCTCTCAATCTTCCTTTCAAGATTCTAATGAGGCTGGCAGATAAAACAATACATTGAAATGAGAAACATTTTTTTCCAGGCTTCTTCAATAGGGTTGCTTTCCACAGGCATGATGATGATGTGGAATATCTAGATGAAGGTTTGTCTTATTTTGGAAACCTTTCATTAGTATGAAATATTTTGTTGGCAACAGGTCAGCAAAAAAAGTGTTAAGAAAACAAGGAAAATATTAAGAACCTCAATCATTTAAAGATGATAAAAGCATAATGTGTTATATAAATTTCATGGCCACCCAGGCCTGATCGGCTAGTGGGTACAAATTATATTCCATTAACATTTCTTCATTGCATTAACTAAATGAACAATTAATCCCCTACTCGTGTCTCCTCTGGGGCCCAGCGAGGGATCTGCCTGAGGCCGGACACTCTGTTTCATCACGTGAGCACTGCCACTGTCGTGCTGATG
This sequence comes from Propithecus coquereli, assembly GCF_000956105.1. Lineage (NCBI taxonomy): Eukaryota > Metazoa > Chordata > Mammalia > Primates > Indriidae > Propithecus > Propithecus coquereli. The sequence goes on along the minus strand of NW_012134525.1, from coordinate 3,709,565 downwards.
CTTCATTGTCACCATCCGATTCTGCTGCCGCTTGTTCCTGACATGAGGAGGGTATCTGCCTGCCCCCTCCTGCCCAACACCCATCCCATGCCGAGCTCATGTTTACTTGGTCCTTGTGCTCCAAGGCAATCCCATTGTCATCAAAGTCATCTTCCTCTTCATTTTTGGATTCTTTCTTCTCTTTGAGGCTCAAGACTCGTCCGTCAGTCTGACCTGAGGATGAGAGTATGGACAAACAGAGGCCATGGCATTGTTTGCATATTATTTTCACATTCTTATATCTGTCCATCCTTTGTATAACTCCTTCATTCTTTTCTTAAAAAAGTTTATTATTTTATATACTTATATATGTTATATATACATTTTATGTGATAGATTTATATATGTTTGTCTATCTATCTATCTATCTATCTATCTATATATGAATCAAGCAAGCAAATACTTAGGGCAATGGTGTCACCCAACTCTATAGTCCACATTTCAGATACATCCAATATCAAACCTGAACTACCATGCTTCATCTCTTAGGGAAAGCTAAATCAGGAGATATTGTCTGAATGACTGAATGATTTGATTGAAATTCTATACTATAATTGAAAAGGATTATCTTGATTATAATCCTTTAAAGAATAAAATAAGTATTGTTAACACATTTTCTATCTTTTACAAAGAGGTTGTGAAAATATTAACAAACCATATTCTTTGGGTACTGGAAAGAGAACTTGAAAGCAGGACTGTGAAGAAGTGATATTCTTTAGAATAGATGAAGAAAAAGAAACTGTAGTTGCTATGACTAACTTCTGTCCAACAACATTTATATAAGTTGATATACTTAGACAAAAATTTTTTTAAAAAGTAAACACCAATTTTTTTGCTACTGTATTGAGATGAATTGTTAATTAGAAATTTTAACATTTCTCTTTTTTCTTTGGTTAATTTAAGGCAAACATCTGATCATTGCTAAATGTCAGGAAAACAAACTGAAGTATTCTATGAAAATATTGTGAATTCATTAAGAGTTTTTCAGTGAAGCAAATTATCCTAGCTGGGAGAATGTTTATTTTTTTCTAAGATTAAAAAAGGAAGTTTTGGCAAATAAAGCTGGTCATTTTGCATTTTAGTACGCCTTCATCTTGCTTCCTTTCTCTATTCATTTAGTCTAAGTTCTGAAAATTCTCTGTGAATTCTTTTTAAAATCTGCTGCCATCTATTCATTTGGTTATAAGTACTTGCATTTGCTACAGTGCCTTCCTTTTCTTCTAATAATTATGAAAACACAATTAATATGACACCGATACATTTCAAAGCGAGGAGCAGAAAATAGCCTACAGTTATTGTCTACACAAGGCATGCTACTTTAATGACAAGGACAGAGATTTTGAAATCTGACAGTGATGAGTTCAAATCTGAGGTCTGTCACTTGCTTGTTGTACAATGCCCCATAGCATTTCAGTTTCTTTAGCTATAAAATGGCAAAATGTCTACCCACCTCAAAAGGCTATTGGAAAAATTAAAATGAAGTCTTGACACATCCTTCCCTATAATGTAGGAAAATAAAATCTTTTTCTTTTTTTTCATCTGGAAGGCATACTCACTTTTCTAAAACCCCATTTGGAAAATGATTTCTTCCCTTTACTGAAGAGCTATTGGCCATTCAAATGTAGAGCGCTTTGTCCTTTTATAGAAGAGTAGCTCTCATAGTCAGGAGATGGGGCATAAATGCTTCCTATTTCTATAAACTGAACAGTTGGCCAGTTTATGGATGCTCCTAAGGACCTCAATTCTGAAATTAATATTTGATAATTCAGATCTGAACATTATCTTTTCTGAGCATGTGATCTATTGTTGAATACATGAAGCTGGTTATTGGATATATTCACTACATGCATTTAAATTATTGGAGGTACACTAACTGTGTTTGTGTCTCCAATGCATGCACATATATATTTTAGCAGGCAATAATTGATATTTTTCTCTTTGTGCCAAAGAAAACACTGTCATATTTCACGTGGTAAAAGTGTTTGGAAGCCTTACGTGTTACAATGTACATTGAAAAATTATTTTAAAATAGGATAGTTTTTAAAAATTAATGTCTAATAATTGGGGAATATAATAATTGGAATATAAGATTTTAAAAATTATGTATATATTGTAAGAACAAACACAAATTAAAAATGAGGTTTAATTCTCCTTGTTGAAAATAAGTAATTTCTCTCCACTTCGTTTTTTAGAGCATTTACTTTAGAAAACATGTAATTGCAAGTACTTGCTCCTCTCTTTGAAATGTATATAAATCCTTTTCAAAACTTGATAGGACTTTTGTCAGCTTTATGACCTAGGAATATATTTTCAAAAACCTAGGAGCCATGTTTCTGAAATGTAAACACCAAAGGATATAGCACACCTACCTGGTAGTTTCTGGGTAACAGTAGGAGTCTAATTTTGGTGGGCCCCTTGCTCCAAGTTTCAGGTGAATCTAGTATGAACTGTGTGACAAATGGTAATGTCAAGTGCTCTTACTCGAAGACTAGTTATTGTTTATCTTGAAAACATGTATATCACAGATTGTCTCCTTGGCTATATAAAAGGGTGAGATTTCTTTCTGTCTTTGTGATCCCTTTGAAGTACATCACATTCCAGTTTAAACTTATTCAAAGATAAAATTGTTTTCTTTCTATTCTGCCTTTGTGAAGAGGTTTTTCTAGGTTGGAAGAAGATGTTGTTTTTAATTGTGTTTCCCTAACAATGTTAAAGTCTTGGTAATGTATAAAATATGCATGAAATAGCAAGTAAACAATTAATATAAAATTATATGTACATATTTTTCAATATAACACACACCCACACACACATACATACCAGAAAGATATCCATACAAATAAGTTAGTGGTATTATGGGTGATTTTTATTATTATCGCTTTTAATTGTTTTTAATATATTTTCTATAATTGCATGTAGTACTTCTAAGGCTAGGAAATAAATTATTTTAAAAGAAAATAATTTGAGCTCTTTTAATGATATTCTGGAACTTGAATGCAATCATCAAATTAGCGAGAATAAATTACAACTCTATTTTTTCCTTCCAAACATCATGCATGTTTCATAAAGTTATTATTCGTGAGTGGAGGAGGACTTGTCATTAGAACTGAGGAAAAGCAGTCGTGGGTGGGTGGGAAGCATCAGTAAGCCACAGAGTTACTGGTCTCATCTCTTAGTCTAGTGTGTAGAGTAGACATCTTCCAGACACTTTGGTAAAAGAGAACAGAAGGACAAAAGGCCTGAAAAAGTAATTGAAAAATGTCTTTTGGCTAGTAGGTGTCATGTTATCTTAACCTGTTTAGCTTCTCTCTAGTGGTGACCATAATGTAAATTTAGAATGGTGACAGGTAAAAATAAAAGCTAATATAACTGTGCCAATGACGGCAATGAGTTAAAAACAGGAAAAAGAACATGGATTCTGCCACAAGAGAAAATCCAGTAGCAATTCTCCACAGGCAGCAAATAATTTGTTTGAGTGCATAATTAATAGATTTGTCAGAAAGTACTTAGATTGTGAAATATTGCGCGTAGCCCTCTTTCCAGATGGATTAAGATGAATGGGTCCTCCAGCAGCATATGAAACCTCATTGCTCAGCGGCTAGAGAATTGCTGCATCTAGGGTTGTTTGAGTCTCTGCCTCTGCGTTCTCCTTTCCCTTTCCCCAGCTGCAGGGGAAAACATGAATAGAATGCTTCTAATTCTGATATTGAATGGTGTCCTTTACCTAAAGGGCATCCAAGCAGACAAAATTAAATCAGATGCTCAATGGGGAAACTTTCCACTAAGCAGGAATTTAAAACAGGGAAATGTATTAATGTGTTGAAAAATGGTTAAATTAAGCCGATCTATGGATCAGAGGTGTGACTTTTCAGCAACCAGCCACAGATGTGTTTCATGTGCAATTGCCTGCACATTGAGAGGTGACACATGCCTTCTTTACCCTTGGAAATATCCGTGTAATACATACCTGGGGGACTCTGATATAAATTGGCTGGTTTAAAACAGCGTGATGAGAATCCAGATACTATTTCTTTTTAGAATACAACTGACTTGAAAAATTACCTGTCGATGATTTCCACCTGAAAATTCTTGCTAACAATAAGGATTATGGGCCTTAATGATTGGGAAAGAGGACTGGGAGCCCCAGGCAGTACCCTCCGTTATTTTGGATGCCCAGAATAGTTAAAATACAAGCAAATAACAGTATTTCATTTCCTAAATTTTTATTTATGGTAAAAAGTGCGCTGTGTTTTAGGAAAAACGGGTGATGTTTTTAATTTTTTTTGTTGTTTCATTTTTGTTTTTCACTAAATGGAGAGAAGAACTGGGGACATGGTTCAGTATCTCATCAGGGGCCTGATGTGAGGTGCTCATATTACTGTTTAGTCCTTTCTCCTTGACAGGTACTTAGCCAAATCATGGAGGTCAAAGCTGTTTCTTGTTTCAAGGGGAGGGGATTATAATATACATGATCATTAGTGGCTTGTACAAATTATTTTCCATGGCAAACAATTGTGAATGACACTAGTAAGCACTTAATAAGTTATTTTATCTTCCAAGTGAAAGCATTGGCCTACACCCAATGAAGGTGAAGCAGTGGAGTCTAACCAGGGCTGGTGTTCGTCAAGTTTTATTCATTCACTCATTTATTGAGGATCCATTTCATTGTTTTTCAAAATGTGATTCGAAGACTCTGAATCCAAATCACTTGAGATACTGACTAAAAATCACTGAATCAGAACTGCTGGGTTATAGGCCTGGGGATCAGCATTTACTAAATTTGGGAACACGTTCACATACTAAAAGCTTAGAATCTTTGGTCATAGCCCAGGTGAAATGTTTTTTCATTAGGTCTTACTGTGTCACTACATTAGAACTTGAAAGAGGAAATCCCTGATAGAAGGAAAGGAAGGGTATTGTGCGGGTGGTTTTAGAATTTAGAGAGATCTTTTAAATCACTTGTATTAATAATTTACTGCTTTAATTTTCATTTGTTCATTTACGCATGTATTCATTCTTTTCTATTTTAACAAATATTTTTTGAGACTCTGTTCTCTATCAGGTACGTGCTAAGTCCTAGGGATATGAAGGAAATGTAGCACAGTGTTTCTTCTACCTTTTGCTTTGGAATACAGCCAGTTGCAAATCCTGCAAGGCTCATAAAGCCTCCTTGGCTCTCAAATGTGACCAGATTCCTGTCTCACGACTCCCGTTTCTTGTCCTATTTGTTTTAGAAATGTCTCTAGACTCTCCTGGAGTTTTTGAACCTCAACCTTCCTGCAGGTTTTTATTTCTATTTTGGTTTCTTCTATTTTTTTAATATATTTTTTAAACCCAGAGGATGAGAGGTTGGGGAGTAAGCAGTTGACAGGGAGGCAGAGAAGAAATTATGTGATATCAGAAAACTCAATAAATGAAACTAAAGCTTCATGTAAGAAAATTTGTTTTAGATCAAAGATGCCTCAATAACTTGGAATAAGCTTTGAGAATAGGTTAATATTAAAATTACAAATGAAAATGTATGATATTTTGTGGTCTGTTCAGTGTAAAGAAAAACACAGGAACTTTATGATAAATTAGTCATTCAATATTACCATTTCTGTTTCTGTTACTCTGTGGGTTAGCATCAAATGGAACTCTGGATTTATGCAAATAAATATAACCATGATGCTGAAATTATTAGAGTCTAGTCAAATAAATTACCTTGACACAAAGATTTCTGATAGATGAAATGAAAATATTCTAGAAGTAGAAGAAGTGTGGGCATTAGATGACCTTTTTAAGTCACTTTGGGAGAAAAATTAAATGGCAAATGAATTCTAATTCTTATCTCTCTCAATATATCACAGCAAACTATATGGAAATATATTCCCATGGTAAGCTAGAAGGAATGGCTTAATGATTTAAAACATCAGGTTTGCAATGATTAGAAACCATGGAACAGTCGGTTTGAATCTCAAAACACTTAGCTTAATCTTCCCTCCTTCCAAAACATGTCAATAGAATATCTAATTCAGACTCCGTGTGGTGTGTGCTTGTGTGTGTGCTTTATAAAGGAAACACTATCTTGAAAGAACAAAACCAAAGGATTTTTACTAAAGTAAAAGTTTCCTAACATTATTTTCTTCTAGAAACAGTCTCACAGTCTTCTTTCTAAGATCTCTGTAAAGCACTTAACGAAACAGAGGAAATTCATTGTTTATTTCTTCTCCACTGCAGGAAAGCAAGCTTAGAATTCTCTGCATAATGTTGCACTGCCCAGTTTTAATTAACCCCAAGGAATCTTGAGAATATGCAATCAGTCTAAAGGGTTTGCTTGCTGCCTAAGCCCATTGCACATGATAAAATTGTATTTTCTCAGTCTTGGGTATGAGATGCTGAGGGTGACAGTTCCTCTTACAAGTGTCAAAAAGACCTTGGAAAAAATCAATAACCATCCAGTGGTATATTCAGTGCCTATGGAGAAAATGTAATTTTTTGATATAAGTATTGCAAAAAAATTTCTAAAATATAACTAATTTAGGTGTGAATTGTGTCAAGCATGACTGGGTGCTAGGGAAGACATGCATGCACAGCTATGCTTTCTGCCAATCAGAAATCCATTTTCTCTTTTGACATGTTTAGTTTGGTGTTTTACTCAGTATAAAAGTTTCACCATTAAAATAAAATCAGAATCTATCAATATAAGAGCCCAGTATCATGAGGAACACTTATAAAAGTCCTCCCTATAATTCCAGGCAAACAAGTATCAGTCAAAACCTAGCAAAAGACATTGATCAGATTTTAGAAAACCAAACTGCCTAAACTTTGTATTCTAAGTAATCTTTAGAAATGAAAATAAAAAAGTGTACTGAATTTGAACATTTCTATTATTTGGAGAAGTCTTATTCCTCAGGGACCTAAATTTCAGTACTAAGAACTTATTCCACACCACTGATTCTGATGCTAATCAATCTTAGCATCCATGTCAGCAGTTAGCACAGTAAAGGCAGTTCTCACAATGGGATTGAAAGGAATCCAAAATATACTTCTGTTAACTTTTCAAAGAAATAGTACCCTCTCAAGCCATATCACCATCAGTGTGACGGCAGGTTAGTTTCAGAAGAAATCTTCAGAGAAGAGCCCTAGAGATGTTTTCTTTTTAAATAAATTGAATTTTGTTCCAATAATAAAAGCAAAACATTCTAAGAAAAATTAGAAAAATTTAAAGCTAGAAAGAAGTATAAACCATGTATCTGTAATTCCTTTCCCTAGAAGCAACCAGTAATAACATTTTGGTGTACTTCCTTTCACCAAAGGAAATCTTTCCTTTATTTTTAATATAATTTTTACTTTCTTTTATTTTTAAAATAGTTTTTTAGAATTATGGATTGTTTCTAATGAACAAAAAATTACACATAACAGCACAACAAAATTCTATGAATTCATAACTCAAATTTACCAAAGGTGAATATTTTACTGTATTGGCTTCAGATGCTTTTTAAATAAATTTCAAAATTTCGAATGTAATTGAAATCCCCACTGCATGCAGTACAATTGCCTACTATGAAATATAGCCATTACCTTGAGATTTGTGCATATAATTTTGCTACAGATCTGTGTATACATGAGCAAACTATAGAATTCTGATTGGTATCTATTTATACTTTATGTAAATGATATGTTGCACGTATCTTTCTGCATCTTCTTTTTTCACCCAACATTGTGTTCTATATTTATATGTTTAATCAGATTAATGCAATTCATTCATTTTAATTGATCTAAAGTATTCCACTGTATAAATATTCTGCAATTATCCATTACCTTGCTCTCTGACCTCCAAAGCTTCTGATGAGAAATCTACTGATAACTTTATTTTATTGAGGGTCCCTTGTATGTAATGAGTCGCTTGCTTCTCTCTTGCTGCCTTCAAAATTCCCTCAGAGATTTTGGCTTTCCACAGTTTGAATATAGTATGTCTTGGTGTGGATCTCTTTGAGTTCCTCCTATTTAGAGTTCTTGAGCTTCTTGGATGTTTATATCATGTATTTCATAAAATTTGGACACTTTTCAGCCATTATTTTTCAAATATTGTCTCTGTCCTTCTCTCTGTTCTGGGACTCCCACAATGCATATATTGGTCTGTTTGATAGTCCCTTAGGCTTTGTTCTCTTAGGTCCCTTAGGCTCCCTTAGACACTTTTTAAAAATCTTTCTAAATTTTCTATTCTTCAGATTCTATAATTTCCATTGTCCCATCTTCATAGTTTGCTGATTCTTTCTTCTGTCTGCTCAAATCTGTCTTTGAATTCCTCTAGTAAATTTTTCTTTTGTGTCACTGTACTTTTCACTCTAAAATTTCTCTTTGGTTTCTTTTAGGTTTTCTTTTTCTTTATTGGTATTTCTGTTTTATTTATACATTGTTTTCTTGATTTTCTCCACTTCTTTCTTTAGTTATTTGAACATATTTAAAACTGTTTATTTAAAATATTTGTCTAGTTGATTTTCCATCTGGTTTTTTCAGGGACAGTGTCTCTTGGTTTATGTTTTTCTTTTGAATAGGCCATATTTTCCTGTTTCTTTGTATGCCTTGTGATGTTTTTGTTGCTGTTGATAATTAGACATTTGAATTTAATAATGTGCTAACTCTGGAAATCAGATTCCCTCCCTTCCCTAGGAGTCATTGTTTTTTGTTGTTTCTGTTTGCTTTTTTATTGTTTTAGGCTATTTTTGTCCTTAGGATCAGCATGAAGCATAAATTTAAAGTCTCCCAGATTTTTTTCTGAACCTGAGCATTCCTGTGGGCATGCACAGTGACTTTCCAATTTACTCTGTATATGCAATTGATTTTGAATGTCATAGTCTTCAATGTCTGGCTTCCAAAAGGGGAAAAAGAGAAAAATAAAGTCAGGACTAAGGAGGTAGGGGAAGTTGCTGGCCATTTCAATGCCCCGAAAGTCACTTCAGCCAGAGGGTAGTGGCCCGCAACAATGGAGGGAGGTGCAATGGTTACTACCTGTTTGTCTGTACCTCTGTGAGCAGAAGCAGCAGTCAGCCATCAGAGAACAGACCTCTGGTACTTGGAGGACAGGTTCTTTGTGCCTGCCTTGCTCCCTGCAAGCTGTGTACAGGCTATTCCAGGAATTCATGTATAGATTCCTGCCATGGGGCTGAGGGCTGGGGCATAAATAGCTGCTAATGTGGTAAAAACTGACTTAACTGAAATTAATGGCAATTTATCATTCAAGCCTTCCCCTGGAAATTGCATGTCTTCAAAAGACTCCAGAATTTCAAAATAGTTACATCAGACATTCTACCAGTATACTTTTTGTCCAGGTAGATAGATTTTTGGTGCTTCCTACTCCATCATCCTCCCAGAATGCTCTCAGTCTTTTTCAGTTTTGATTCACATTTAACACCATGTTTATGTGTCCATCTTGGTTCAGGATTATCACATCTTCCTGATGAATTGTTGCTTTAATCATTATGAAACATTGGTATTTTTCCTTCATAATGTCTTTTGCCTTAACTACTTTTTCAACATTTTCTATTTACTTACTTTCATTCTTTGTTTGGCATTATGTCTGGTGTGGGTATTAATGTTTATAGTTAGGGAAAATTTAGTTTTATCCATGGGTTTATCAGTTTTTGTGCATACATTACTTTCCAATACTTTGCCATCTTTATGGGTTTAATTTCCTATTTCCATAGTATAATTTATAGTTACTATCAGTGATTTATAAATTTTAGAAGTCATTAATTTTTTTCTGAAAATGTTTTTATTTTGATCTTATTCTTGAATAGTAATTTACCTGTGTATGGACTTTTAGGTTTGTGTTTATTTCCTTTTAATTCTTTGAAGATATAAATCCACTGTCTTGTTGCTTCTTGGTTTAATTTGAGATATCTCTTGTCTCTAATTGTCCTTCCATTGTAAGCAATTTGTGTTTTCTTTTTGATCATATTTAAGATGTTTTTCTTTACCTTCTGTGGTATTTTGTGTGCAAAATATGATATATATGTCTAGGAATAAATTCGTTTCTGTCAATTATTCTTGCAAATTCAATCCAAAGTTTCACATTTTATAAATTTCAATAGAATTTCAATTATTCTCTTTCATTGTTTCTCAGTATATTTGCTCATCCCAATTTTCTTATTCTTTTTTTAGCTGTTATTTAGATCTTAAACCTTCTCATTTAATACTCCATGTCCATTAACCTTCATTATATATTCTCTATCTTATCTTCCTAGGCTGCATTCTGGATAATTTCCTCATATCAGCCCAAAATACACATAAATTTTAATATTTTATTTAACTCTTCTATTTTATATATCTTTATAGAATTTCTATTTGTACCTTTCTAAATCTTTCCATTGTTTTTTATGGGCATAATTTTATTTCATTATGGATTTTAGACCTATTTTAATAATTTTAATAACTTCAAACATACCACTTTTGTTATCTCATAGTGTTGACATTTCTTGTATTTTGAGTGCCACTTCCATTTCTTGTATTTGCCAATTTTATGGATTTGTTTGTTTGTTTGTTTGTTTTTATTTGTAAATTTTCACTGTGGACTCAACTTCAGCTGGAGTTGCGTTCTTTCTACAAGTCTTATCTACTATAAGTAAAAATGACTATCTCTGTGGTTTCATGATTATTCCCTTGTGCTGGTGCTCCAGGAATATCTTTGATTGTAATCCAGAATTTCTGCACTTTCCAGGTAGCATACATTCAGATTCCTCAGATAAGCATGGAAAAGTTCTGAGAAAAATATCTTTCACCTACCACTATTCACCCTGAGCCCACAGCAGTTAGTGAGTTTGTTTTGTTTTGTTTTGTTTTTATGGGACTGTATGCAGTCTTTTGTCAGAAGAAAAAATCCTTAATATTATGATTTTTTAGAGTCCTAGCTTTATGGAGAATCCATAGTTTTATCTCCATGGTTTGAATAGACCTACAGCTAGATACCTATATCTACCATTCATTTATGAGCATTAATAATTTAGGCTTTCATTCTCAGGGCCCACATTCAGGGGCACTGTTTTTCTGGGTTTATCAGTATTGGCTAGAGCTAATTACTATGGATTTGAGTTTACTTTTTATTTTAGCATCTGGGAATTTTTTTTTCTTTTGTTAAATTTTAGTTTTGATTTAAATTATTTATCTTTGTTTTTTGTATATTTTTTATCCAGCCTTTCTAAGTGTTTGTAGCAGAGCAGGTGATTTATATTAAATTATTCCTCCATTTTACTGGAATTGTTCCATGATTTTTTTCTTTATCGTGTTCCCCATAGTTAAAATCATATTTTGTCTGTGCCACAAGGCCTTGTTTTTCTACTTACTATTATAACAGTAAGATTTTTTATGTTATTACGAACCACAAATGCAAGTTACATGGTTACACAATTTTCCTTACATGGATGTACCATATATTATTTAACCATTTTACTGTGTTTTCACATTTAAGTTATTTATAAGTTATAAATAATGCTACAGTAAAAATTTTTGTGCCATTTTTCATGTTTTAGATTATTTCCTGAGGATTAAGTCCAGGAGGGAAAATTCTAAGCATTTATAAAAATTTTCAAAAGTACCATTGATAAAGTATCATAGTTATATAAACAAGTGTATGTTTATATAAATATGCTTAATCTGAGCCTTTAGAATCACTAAAATTTCAAGTAACCTAAAGAGGGTAGTCTAGACATATACCACAGATGATGGCCAGAGGATGTTATTAGCTCTAAACCATCATTTTCCAACAGGTGACTATTTCTGACTTGAATACCTCTAGTGACTGTCATTATGCGACCTTTCTTGGCAGCTTGTTTCATTACCTAATTTTCTAATATTACTGCTATAAAGATTTTCATAATATTTAATAAAAATTACCCTAAGCTTTCATTTGTGCTATAAATGTGTATCTGTTTCCTCTCACCCACACACTTAATAATTAAGAGCTAATTGGTATCTATGTAAAAAAGGGTAGCTCATAGACCAAAAAAAATGTTCAAATTTCTTCACATAAGGAAATGAAAGCTTCAAGAAAAGTAAAACCAAAAATGTAGCCCAGAAATAGTATCAGAGAACCTCAAAGGGAAATAAATTATCTAGCTGCCCAGCTACAGGACAAAGCTGGTGAAAGATCAATAGTAGTTACAAAACATTAAGTCTTCTGCCTTCAGGGAAGCAACTAAAATCTCTACCAGCAATTAAATAGCCCAAAGCAAGAATGTGAACCAATAGATCAAAGTTATAGGGAGGCAGATTTTGTCTTAGTGCAAGAATTTTCTAAAAGTTGGAGCTATCCAAGGACACAATGAAGCGGCAAATTCCTTAGCAGTTAAGGTCCTTCTGCAGAAGTTGGATTGTTTCTCATCAGCATGTTAAAGAGGAGATTCTCACATCCTCGGCCTTCAAACATTTTTTAGAATCATTTCTTAAGGCAAAAATTTATACAGACTCATTATATAAAACAGAGCAGCTGTAGTTGTAACATAAGTAGATCTCATCCACATGGCTATTTTCTTATAACTCAAGTGGACTTTAAGGCAACACAGAATGCAGTTTGAAAATCCTTTGATAAAAAGAGATGAGCCATCAAGCCATGAAAAGATATGGAGGAAGTTTTAATGCATTTTACCAAGTGAAAGAAGCCAATCTATAATGATACAGACTGTGTGATTCAGACTATGTGATACTCTGGAAAAGGCAAACTGTGGAGACAATGAAATGCCAGTGGCTGCAGGGGTTAGAGAAGTAGGGATAAATATACAGAGCACAGCAGATAGTTTGGGCAGTGAAAATGCTCTGCATGACACCATCATGGTAGATACATGTTATACATTTCTCCAAGCCCATAGAATGTACAACACCAGGAGTGAATTCCTGTATAAGCTATGGACTTTGGATGATAATGATGTGTTAATGAAGGTTCATCACTTTTTAACAAGTATACCATTCTGGTGAGGATTATGGATAACAGGGGAGTCTATGAATGTCTGGGGCAGGAAAATTTTTGTACCTTCCCCTCAATTTTTATGTGAACATAAAACTGCTCTAACAAGCAATTTGAAAAGTCCTTTGACACAGAGAATTAAACCAGATGACTCCAAAGTTCCTCCATAAGCTGAGATTCTGTGAAATTCTCTTGTGTATATTTGTGTGTGTGTGTGTGTTGGAGTAGACTGAGGGAAGTGATTTTTAGAAACCTCATAATATTTTGGAAGTCATAATCTATACTATCTAAATCATAATCTCTACCATCTGGGGTCTGTGGTCCTAGGTGTTGACTCAAAATGACAATGAAACCAATGGCACAGGCATCATCATGGCATCAACCAACAAGTTTACCAAATTCCACATTCCGATTCTTTATATCTCAGCCCTGATAAGAGTCATTTAAAAATGATTTTAGTTACTATTTACCTTTAGCAGAAAATTTATGCACACAGTATAAAAATCAAAATGTATAGATGGATATAAAATGCTAGTAATTTTATATTCAACGCTGTTCTAAGCTATCTAGTTCTCTCCCAGAGTCAGTCATTTTTATTAATACCAGTTTCTTGTATGTATACTTAGATATTCTGTGTCTTGATAACCATATATACATTTTCTTATTTTCACAGTTTTCCTAATTTCACACAATCACTACTCTCTTACTTTGAGCTTCTATAACAAAAATATCATAGACTGGTGACTTAAACAGCAGAAGTTTATTCTTCATGGTTCTAAAGGCTGGAAAGTCCAAGCTGAATGGGCTAGCCAGCTTGGCTCCTTAGAGCACCTTCTTTCTGGTTTGCAAACAGGAACTTTCCTGCTGTATCCTCACATGGTGGAGAGAAAGATTACCTATCTCATACATCTTCTTATAAAGGCACTAATTCCACTATGAAGGGTACACCTGCATGGCCTAATTATCCTCAAAGGCCCCACCTCCAAGTACCATCAAATTGGGGATTAGGGCATCAACATATAAATTTTGGGAGGGCACATACATTTATCCCATAGCAATTACACACATTTTTTTGTACTGAATTTTTTAAACTTGAAAATTTATTTAAAATTATTTTATGCTGGCCGGGCACGGTGGCTCACACCTGTAATCCTAGCTCTCTGAGAGGCCGAGGTGGGCGGATTGTTTGAGTTCGGGAGTTTGAAACCAGCCTGAGCAAGAGCAAGAGCCCGTCTTCACTAAAATCAGAAAGAAATTAATCGGACAACTAAAAATATGTAGAAAAAATTAGGCGGGCATGGTGGCGCATGCCTGTAGTCCCAGCTACTCTGGAGGCTGAGGCAGGAGAATCGCTTGAGCCCAGGAGTTTGAGGTTGCTGTGAGCTAGGCTGACGCCACGGCACTCTAGCCCGGGCAACACAGTGAGACTCTGTCTCAAAAAAAAAAAAAAAATTATTTTATGCTGATATATATAGAACTGAAGAATATTAGTTCTTGGCTCCGTAATACCACTTTTAATTCATTTCAGTATGTTCCTCCAAAACCCTGGTTTATCAATTCATTGAATTTCTCTCCTCGATGATATTGACATCATTTCTACCTCAAATACATCCTATTTTTATCCTTTAGATCAGTGGTTTTCAAAGCGTGTGTACCTTTAGCATGATCCAGGAAATTCATTCTTCATGGAAATCCAAGATCTTGGGCCTCTTGAATCAGAACCTATTGAATCAGGAATTCTGGGCATGAAGCTCAGGAATCCATGTTTAACAGGTTTTCCACGTGATTCTGATGCAGACAAGTTTGATAACAAATACTCTAGATCTTAACATTATTGACAACTGCTAGATGATTTCAATTTCATGTAAACACTGTCTTACTACAACTTCCCATCTTTCCAGATTCCTCCATCCAGAGCCCAATCCCTACTCCAAAATTCTTTGATTCTTCCTTAATTTCACCACCTTTTACCTGCATAATGCCACTACTTCTATCTTTTTTAGCTTAAAGTCCATGATTAGGCATGAAAAATATTCCCATGCATGTATCATCA
The DNA here is from genome assembly GCF_000956105.1 of Propithecus coquereli. Taxonomy (NCBI): domain Eukaryota; kingdom Metazoa; phylum Chordata; class Mammalia; order Primates; family Indriidae; genus Propithecus; species Propithecus coquereli. The sequence goes on along the minus strand of NW_012134525.1, from coordinate 3,694,533 downwards.
ACTCTGTAGGTCCTCCCTTACTTTGTTCCCTGTTTAACTCTCTTGGCAAAACCAACATCCTTGTTTTAAATCCAATTCTCTAACTGTCTTAAGTTGGTACTCTTTCAAGTTGAATGGGGCTAGAGAGAAATTCACAGCCTCACTGATTGGTCTCTCTTTAAATTCATGACAATGAACCTCTAGAGAGTCCTTAATGCTGCCTAGTAATCATACTTCTCATCTTTAATCCATATATTCTTCTTTTTTTTAGGCAATAAATTTATTCCTTCTCCATGCTCCTCAAACAACAAATGCCCTGTATTAGTTTTCTAGGGCTGCCATAACAAAATATCACAGACTGGATGGCTTAAACAAAAGAAATTTCATTTTCTTGCAATTCTGGAGACTAGAAGTCTGAGAGCAAGGTGTCAGTAGGGATGATTTCTTTTGAGGTCTCTCTTCTTGGCTCGTAGATGGCTGCCTTCTCCCTGTGTCTTCACACTGTCATCTCTCAGTGTATGTCTGTGACTTGATTTCCTTTTCTCACAAGGACACCAGTCATATTGGATTTGGTTCCACCCTAATAACTTATTTTAATATAATTACTTCTTTCAAGACTCAATGCAAGTACAGTCCCTTTCTAACATACTGGAAATTAGGACTCAATGTATGAGTTTTGGGGGACATAATTCAGTCCATAACACCTCTTCATTTTTTATTCTGATGATCTTGCTTCCTTTTACACTGAGAAAATTGAAGTAATCAGAAGACTTCAGATTCATTACCTTGAAACTTTTTCTTTATGTTGCTTCCAGAGCACCATCCTCTCTCATTTTCCTCCCTATCTTACTGCATCCTTCTGGTCTATATCCTTTGTGGGTTCCTACTTTTCTCTCAGTCCTTTAATGGTAGGAATGCCAAGTGGCTCAGCCATTGGCTTCTCTCTGTACGCTCACATTTTTTCTGATCTCATCTAGTTTTTGGTGTTATGTATCATCTAAGAAATGAATCCCAAATTTATATATTGTCTTAAAACTTTCAGATGGCTATAACAAAATACCATAACCTGCGTGGTGTATAAACAAAAAAAATTTATTTCTCATAGTTCTGGAGGTTGAAAAGCCTAAGATCAAGGCTTTGGCAGATTCGGTGTCTGGTGACGACTGGCTCTTGGATCATAGATGGTACCTTCTAGCTGTGTCCTCACATAGTAGAAACAATGTATCTCTCTGGGGCATCTTTAATAAGGACATTAATCTCATTCATGAGGGCTCCACCCTCATGACCTAATCATCCACCAAAGGCTCCACCTCCTAATGCTATCACATTGTTGATTAAGTTTCAACATATTAATTTGGGAGAACACAACTTTCAGACCATTGCATATATCAAGCATCTTTTCTTGTTATGGTCTGAAATTCATATGTAAGTTGATGATATTAGAAGGTGGGGTCTTTGAGAGGTGATAAGTTCATGAGAGTGGAGTCATAATGAATGGAATTAGTATCCTTATAAAAGAGTCCCCAGAGAGCTCCTTTGCCCCTTGTACCATGTGAAGTTCTGTGAACCAGGAAGTGGATCCTCATCAGACATGAATTTTTCAGTTTTCCTCCTGTTATTAATTTCTAGTTTCATATCATTGTAGTCATAAGATACTTTATATGATTTCAATCTTTTTAAATTGGTTAAGACTTGTTTTGTGGCCTAACATGTGATTTATGAGTGGGGTATTGAAGTCTCCCGCTATTATTGTATTATAGTCTATCTCTCCTTTAAGATCTATTAATATTTGCTGTATATATTTAGGTGCTCTGATTTGGGAATATATATATTTACAATTGTTACAGCCTCTCAATGAATTGACCACTTTATCATTATATAATGACTTTCTTTGCCTCATTGTATAATTTTTGACTTAAAGTCTATTTTGTCTGATATAAGTGTAGCTACTCCTGCTCTCTTTTGACTTCCATTTGCATGGATTATTTTTTTTTATTCCTTCACTTTCATTCTATATGTGTCCTTACAGGTGAAGTGAGTCTCTTGAAGACACTATAAGTTTGGTCTTGTTTTTGTTTGTTTGTTTGTTTTGGTTTTATCCATTTAGCAACTCTATGTCTTTTGATTGGAGAAGTCAATCAATTTGCATTTAAGATAATTATTGATAGGTAAGGAGTTATTATTGCCATTTTGTTTATTGTTTCCTGGTTGTGCTGTAGATATTTGTTTATTCCTCTCTTGATGTTTTCCTTAGTGACTAGGTGATTTTTCTCTAGCAGTGTGCTTTGATTCCTTACTTTTAAACTTTTTTATATCTGCTATAGATTTTTGTTTTGTGATTACCATGAGGCTTACATAAAGCATCTTATATTATAGCAGGATATTTTAAATTAATAACAAATTAACTTTTATTGCACTAAAAAACTATACAATTTAATTTTACTCTCCCACATTTTATGATTTTGATGTCACAATTTATATGTTTTTATATTATGTATACCTTAAAAAATTATTGTACCTATTTTTTAATAGTTTTGTTTTTTAACCTTCACATTAAGGATATAAGTGATTCACACACTATCATTACAGTATTAGAGTATTCTAAATTTGAGTCAATACTTACTTTTACCAATGAGTTTCATACTTTCATAGGTTTTTGTGTTACTAATTAGCATTCTTGTATCTCAGCATGAAGAGAACTTCCTTTAACATTTCTTGTAAGATAGGTCTGGTTGTGATGAACTTCCCCAGCTTGCGTTTGTCTGGAAAAGTCTTTATATCTCACTTCTGAATGACAGCATTGGTGGGTATGATATTTTTGGTTGACAGTTGTTTTCTTTCAGCACTTTGAATATATTATCCCACTCTCTCCTGGTTTATATAGATTATGTTCAGAAATATGCTGCTACCCTTATTGAAACACACTTATATGTGATATGTTTGTTTTATCTTACTGCTTTCAAAATCTTCTTTTTTTCTTTGATTTTTAGTAGTTCGATTATAATATTTCTTGATGTGGTCCTATTTGAATTAAATTTAGTGGGAGACCTTTGATTTTACTTTACCTGTACATTTGTATTATTCCCAAGATTTGGAAAACTTTCTGCTATTTTTAAAAATAAGCTTTCTGTTCTTGTGTCTCTTTCTCTTCTACTTCTTGAATTGCTAGAATTTGAAAATTTTCTCTTTTAATGCTATCCCACAAATCCCATAAGCCTTCTTCTTTCCTTTTTATTCCTTTTTTCTTTTGTCTCCTTTGTCTGTATATTTTCAAATAACCTGTTTTTGAGGTCACATATTTTTTTTTCTGTTTGATCAATTCTGCTCTTGATGTTCTCTATTTCATTTTTCATTTCATTTATTATGTTTTTCAGCTCCAGAATTTCTGCTTGATTTTTTAAAAATATAATTTGTAGGAGCCAGTATGGAACCTAGGATCATGTGTTCTTGTTCTGGTACCTGGAGAAATGGGGGCTGGCCTGGAGCCTGGGGTCTTGTGGGCCTTCTTAGATGCTGGGTGTGTAGGTGAGGTGCTGGTCTAAATGCTAGGTCTGTGAGAACTGGCCTGGTTCTTGGAGTTGCCATGGCTGAACTGGAGTCTGAGTCCATGGAGCCCAGCCAAGTGCTGGACTCTGTTGGAATTTGCCTGGACCCTGAGTTTGTTGATACCTAAGGCCACAGGGGCTGGCCTGGAAAGTGAGATACAGGGACCAGCCTGGGACTAGGCATAAACATGGGTGCTAGCTTGATCCCTAAGGCTGAGTGCTGACCTGGTGCTGAGGCAGGCCTGAAGCATAAGGCTGTGTGGGACTATCTGGCTCTGGGCAGTTCTGAAACCTGGGGTGGGCCAAGAGTCTGGGACTTTAAGAGCTGGACAGTACTGAGTAGGTTTAGGGTCTGTATCCACAGGGGCTGGCCTGGAGGCTGAGTTCTTGAGTACCACCAGATGGCTAGGGCTATGGAGGATCAGAATGATGCTGGGGTAGACCTGAAGCTTGAGCTATGGGGTTAGCCTGGTGCTTGGGGCAATCTGGAGCCTGGGGCCACCGAGGCCAGGCTGATCCTGGAGCAGGCCTATTGTCTGAGTCTGGGAGGCCTGGTCCTGGAACTGGAGTGAGCCCAAAGTCTTAGGCTGCTGCTATGGTCAACCTCATGATGTGGTGGGCCCAGAGGCTCAGTCCACAGGTATAGACAGGCCTGGAGTCTGGGGCCATGGAGGCCTGCTTGGCACCAGATTTTATAGGGGTGGGCCACTTTTGGAGGCCAAGAATAAGTCCAGTGTTCACTTCCCTCTTCTTCCCCCACACAGAGGATAATCTTCACACTGTGCTGCCTGGGGTTGGGAAAGAGATGACATAGGTAATGTAAATTATCCTTACTACCCTCTTCAATGCATCTTTTTCTTATTATTGTTCTATACCCAGATGCTATAATCTGTCACATGGTTTTCTTAGCTCTTGTGAAGATATTTTCACAAGTGGATAGTTGTTCAAATTCATGTTTCTGTGGGAGGATGAGTGCTAGAGGGTCCTGTCCTATTCTAACATCTTATTGATGTTCATCCCCCTCAAATTGAGAACATTTAATATAGACTCTCTCAGAAGTCTCCAAGTATATATTAGATTATTATTAACTGTAGACACCATGGCTTTAGTTTTGCCCAAGATGGCCTTACATTTCCCTCAGCTTGGCTAAACTTGAGACAGGTGTCTTCCTGCCTTGAGGCACTTGACTTACTCCTCACCCCAGCCTTTATAAGAATCTTGATGGCCTAACTAGAGAGATTACCTTCTCCTTTTTCTTAGAATATTTGCCTGTGAAAACCTATAATGGTAAATTTTTCTCTCCTCATTTGAGATGTAAACCTTTTAAAAAGCCTTTTGTCAGTTTTATAACACAGGACTGTTTTTCTCGAGGATCAGGGAGCTTTGAAATATAATCACAACAGAAGATGGAGTCCCTATCTCACAGTCTCTGTGGGATGGTAAGCTTCTTAATTTCAGTGGGGGCAGGCATCTTACCCTAAGTTGTGAAACTATCTTTTTCTTTGGGTAATGCCAATTAGCAAACAGAGATGCCCTGTGATCCCCTTTACCCCAGCATGTAAAAATTCTCCTGCCCTTTGTATCAGCAGAGTTGAACTTAGTCTAAGTTCTGGTCTCTGTCCCTGGTTGCAATAGCCTTGAATAAAGTCTTCCTTGCTTGTTTAATTTGGTATGACACAATTTTTGCTTTGACAGTCTAATTTTTTTGTGTGTGTGTGTGATGTATTCTGGGAGCCTAGAATGGTGCCTGCCTACCTATTAGGTGCTCAATAAATAGTGATTCCATGAGGGAATGAATGGATGAGTGATTTTTATTTTTTAGTGATTGGAGCACTAAATTGCTGATACAAGACTCTCCAGAGCATTCTTTGCCTCAGTCATGAAATCTTAAAATGTTCAAAATAGTAATTGTTTAATCAGCTTCAGAGCAAACCCCTCAGCCTATCCAGGATGGATATGTAGCATGAACAATAAATCATTTCTTTTGAAAGCCACTGAAATTTGGGGGTTATTTGTTAGCATAACCTAGCATATACTGACTATACTATGCCTCTAAAATCACACTGTACTAGAAGGAGATTATGAAAAATTAAAGTCACAAATTGATAATAACTTTTCTTAAAACTTCAGTGAATTTACTCAAATAAAGTTTTCCAATGAGAGGAAAGAAAAAAGATAAGAAATCCCTTTTTATTTTGTCAGCTGAAAATATAATATATTGGCTTCTACAATTTTAATGTGATCACTGATTAATAATAAATCATGGGAAAAGTAAATATTATTCTTTCTGAATGGATTGTATCAAAAATTTGTACCAAAAATGATAATTTTCTTAGTTTGACTTTTGGATTTAACCCTCTCAACTCTCAAATTCTAAAGAAATACACTGTTAACCGTCCCTGATGAGTAAGAAACAAGTGTTCTTACATTTCTATTGCCATTTAAGAATTTTATAAAAGCTTTTGATACAACTAAAAACTATTTTGAAGAAGGTATTCAAAATAGCTCTTACAAAGAAGTTTCTCTCTCCTTTTTCTGCACATTTCAGCTGAAGGTTTCCAATTATCTCTGCCTGCAAGCCTATGGCCAGTTACTCTTTGGAATTTATGGGTCCTTGAGAGGAAATGGATAAAAACCAGAGTTAGATAATTCTTTGTTTAAGTTCCTAAAGTCCTTTATCTTTCCTAATGTTTTTCTTCTGTTCTTCCAAATGTTTCTGTTTATTTCTTCGTTATCTGCTACCATTCTGACAGTTCCCATTTGGTTGTACTCTGCACCCTGTCTCCCTTTGCTGGATTCTTTCTCGTAAGATAAATTCTCATGCTGAAGTTGAAACATAGCAGAAAGAAGAGGGTGATATGCAAAACAGTTGGGCTTGAAAAAAAGCTACCAAGAATTAGGAATTCTATGTAAGCCAGTTTAAAAAGAGGTTAATGACATAGACCCAGAAAAAGAAAGAGGTGAAAGAGGAACAGTGAGGAAGAGAAGAAAACATGAAACCAAGTAAAGTGAGAGAGAGAAAACATGCTTCAATTAGATGTAGGAAAAAGGAAAGATTTAGGAGAAGGCCAAGAAAGGCAACTCTACCTAATCAGGCATTTGAAATATGAAGTAAAGCATAAAGGGTTCTCTGAGAGGGTATAAAGTGTGCCAAAAACTAATTGTGTATGTGTGATATATTTAATAGTTTTTTTCTGTAGTTAACTACGTGGTTGAGTGTTGAAATATTTTTCTACTGAACATTCTCTCACTTATTAGGAGTACCTTCAGTCACCTGAGGGGGAATAAAAAAAGAGTAAAATGTCAAGTAAGAGAATTGCATGGAATGATAGGAGGTGAGAGTGGTCAGTCGTCAGCAGGTGTTTGTCACCATGTGAACACTGCCATGTTAATGACTCCCAGGATTTTGTGAAAATTACATAGAATCATAAATGTGAATGTTCCTTTCACAGTGCCTGGTACATAGCAAAAACTTAATATCCCCCCCAAAAGAGCCAGTCATCATGTTAAGGCATGGAAGCAGTGTGGGGGCCAACAATGACTGCATCAGTATCTATTACATAACAGGCCAATAACTCTAGGATATTTGATTGCACCTGGAGCATTTGGGGGAGAGCTGCCTTATAGTGCAGCAAAGGTAAACTGATGTTTAGTGATGTCTATCACATGTTACTTGGTATTTAAATCCCCAAGCAATTCCTTCAGTTAGATAGTATCCTCACTGTATAGCATATGCAAAAATATACTCTCTATATAGTATTATATACTGAGCTTCAGAAAGTTGAGGTAATTAATTTTACCCAAGATCTCCAATAAATTTTCACTTGAAGTCTGATATAAAGCTAAGTTTGTGTCCAAAGTTAAAACTGTTTTTTCATCAAATTATGCTTCCATTTTATGTGATATTATGATAATAGTGACAAATTTATCAAAAAGGAAGCATTATGCTCCATCTATTTACATTATTAAGTGACTATTGGGAAATTACATTTCCATTTAAAAGTTAATACCCTAATTACTTTTATAGGCTTCCTATAACTTCTGGAAATTTTGTACCAAGTGTAGAATGGAAATGGCCCCTGGGATTGCATCTCTATACTTCTTTCAGATCAATATAGTTTTTATGAAGATAAAAAAATATCTCAAGTGTTGCTTCTGTTCTTCTAACAGTTGTAAGAATTTCTTTTTCAGTAGAAAGTGTTAGTCTACCTTGAACATTTCCACACGGATTTTGGAAAAACATAGACAAAAACATTTATTAAGCAGATTTACCACCAAGGGACTTCTGCACTGTGGTGTTCTATTTTAGCCACCTGCACTCAGCTCCTTCTTTCTTCCCAGTAAAGTTTCAAAGGCAGGGCTTCACCACAGATTAGATCTGTACAGTTTATAATGTGCTTTAATCCCATAGTTTCAGAAATTACTAGATCTAAGAGCCATGTGAGAGGGGATTTATTCTAGCCAAAACACCCATAAAAATAGACTCAGAGAAGTAAACTTTCTTGCCCAAGGTTAGGCAGCTAGTTAATCATAGAACAAAACAAACTATGTTGTATTAGCATATAAATTTGTAAAATTTTGTTATTTAACAAAATGATGGGGTGGGGGTGGTTCTGAACTATTTTCCCTGAAACGTGCAAATTTAAGTTCCTAACTGCATAATTCTCACAAAGTAATTTCTTTAGCTCTGACATAGTACTGCTACTGTATTTCTCTTCCTTTAAAGGAGAAGGCTAAGGACTCAATGCTTCAGAGTTTGCAAAAACATGCTTTCAAAATGACAACATGTGTTCACGAGGAGTGGATAGTTCAGGCAGGCTTTCTTCTTCTGAAGGTGCCTGGACCACAGTCTTGACTTGACAAGACTCCATTAAAGTGACATCAAATATTCAAGTCAGCGTGTATAAAAATCTGAATTCACAAATACAATGCAGGGAACAGATTTCCTTTACATTGTTTTCCTCTGATGAATCTAAAATAAGAAGTGAATTTTAGATATTTACCCCAGTTTCAGAAATATCAACTGTGTTTAAAGATTCTAGTGGATGAAGCATAAGGCAAAGAGTCAGCATCCTGGAGTTCCAGTTGGGTACATTCGGGACCCTGAGAAAATCACTTTACCTCACGAGGGCCTCAGGTCTCTCCATTTTTAAACTCAATGTGAGGTATAAGGCATGGTTTTTAGATTGGAAGGAGAGAAAACAAACTCATAAAGAAAAATAGAATTTATTTATTTTATAACTGAAACCCCAGGGATAATGTGTTTTACATTTGATCTTAGCCAAAATGCCAAGAAGCGATTGGGATAGTGTGTTTTAGTGCTTGCTTTAGACAAAGCAGAACACAGGAGCTCTTTCCCTGAGTTAGGGACCATTCTCAGGAAGGTGTTTTCCAGCATCTTCAGGCTCAATTCTATCCTGTCAGTAATCCTAATGGACGAAGCTACTAAGAACTCCTAAGAGCTCTCATAAAATCTCCTGAATTCAGTCTTTTCAGCTTTATTTGATCTGCCTTGAGTCATACATTCTTTCTGTAACCAGTTACTGTGGCCAGAGTGGTTGAATAAAATAAACTAATTGACCAGCTACTATTTTTTTTACTACTGGAGCCAATGGTTACAATGGTTCCTCCTGAATCACAGACTGTAGAGGAACTAAGTTGTCTTCAGGCAAATCAGGGACTCAGGTGAAAACAGATATCGAAAAAGCAAAGCAGCAGATATCCATCACAAATGACTAATTATTTTCCTAAAAGGCCTTCAAATTTTATTGCCAGTGGACCCAACACAAAAGGAGACGTTATGTAAGACATATTGGAGCAGAGTCGCTCTGTTTATAGTTGGAGTGGTGCTGGAAACTTTCCTGCTAAGCAGGTCCTCCTTCGCCTCTCACCGTAACGCCTCTGAGTGATTCTTCTAGGACTTACAGGAGGAGGGAGAATGGAAAAGCCACCAGACTAGATTTGGTGGCTCTATTTACAAGGAAACTTGTAAACAGAACATTCTATTATTATCATCTCTTCCTGACTAGGTCATAAGCTCCCTACGGGAAAGTACTCAGTCTTTGCTCTTTAGCTCTGATGCACCTTTGCTACTGGTCTGAGTATATAGACCAGTTGTATATGTACCAGTTGTTTAGATGGGAATACACCTGTTTTTTCACAATATCAACCCCTAAATATTTTTTTCCAGTCAAATCTGCCCCTCTTTGAAACTCAGAGTGTCATTAAGGCGTAAGATAGATGAAATCAGCTTTTATTCTGCCTTTCAACAGGCACAAGTTACTCCTTGCTGTAGAGGTAAATGCTATTTACTCCTCTCCTCTACGGAGTTTTTTTTTTTTTTTTTTTTTTAATAGTAATAGCTTTAAATCTCTTTGCTTAGATGCTTCATTCCATTTTAGTAAAATGTAGAGTGAGGACTGGGGAGAATTTTAGTGAGATCTGGCCCTTGGGATAGTAATAAAAGTCAGCTGCCTAAGCATTAAACAGCCTTGCAAAGCTCTCCTTGCAAATCTCCACTAAACTTGTGCAATGATTTCGTCTTCCCACTCCACAACCCTGCTTTAATACTACTGATAATGCCTACTTTTAACAGTGCTGGTGGTCTTGATTTTTCCAAACCTTTCGGGATATTTTAATGTTTAACCAGTATGAACCCCTTGTTCTTCAGTACTCTAGCTAGTGAGGCTCTGCTTTAGTTCTGTATCAGCTGCAGGCTATAAACATTTCACACCGCAATGCGTGTGAAAAAAGAAAGAGAAGTGCATCCGGGTAACTCCTGTAGTAATATCAACTTTTTGTTTGCCAAAATTCCCTATATAAGCACTCATTTTTATGTATTATTACATATTCCAATAAGCATAAAAACTTACATTCTCATTCTATTGAGTCTAAAGATTAGGTAGTTCAACAACATTGAAAGGAAATGAATTTTGTTTCTTTATATAATCAGTACTCTTGCCTCAGCTACACTCTACAGAAAGATGGTATATCAGTGTGATAGCATGTATCACAAGTGTTAGACATCTATGGTATATAGAGCTATAAGAAGAAAAGTAAGTTTTGTTCCTTTTTCTTTGAAGAGCTCATAGTCTAGTAGAGGAGAAAAAATAGGGTTTTATCTTTGGACATGTTTTCTTGGTCTTGAGCTTTGAAGTTAGGTTGGGAAAAGCTCATTGGGAAAAGTTTGAAAGCACATGTTATTAGAAACATGTTTCTATGTACGGTATTAAGTGAAGAGATGTTGGGATCACAGTGTTTTCAGTGGCAATTCCCCAAGGAATATTATTTTCAGGAGAATGCTGTTTCATGAATAATGTTTCTTCTTTGCAATTGAAATATTTTCTTCCCATTGCCAATAAGAAACATGCAACAGACATTTCCCTTTTTTTCTTTAACTGCCTGGAAGCTCAGAATCAAATTCAACTTAGTAACTACATAGCATTAATTTAACTATTTCTTCATAATTTGTTACCTTTACTCTACTTTAGTTTTTTTTCTGATCCTGGATTTTTACATAATTTTATAGAGTGTTGACTATCTCACTTATAAGACACCTGTTTGTGGAATAAAGAATATTTGTGTAATAAAGAGAGTTATTCATAAAGAAAGGCACAAATATTATATTGTATCTTTCTATAATTTAACAGTTACATAAACACTTGTGTCAGCAGTGTCTTGCTTTGTGTGAATCCTTTCTATTTGAAAGGATATAATGAAGTTACATTTTAGGTGAAATTGAGATTCTGAAGTCAGCACCTAAGGCAAGAGGGTTACCCTTGAGAATCCCTTAGGGAGATACCAGGTTAGAAACAAAAATGCCAGTTCTCAGTAAATATAACACAAATTTTCATCCAGAATTAAACAAGTAGCTATTTCTTTGGCCAAAAATCATGTAAAGTGGTTGGTTTGTGTTAGTGACCATGCTGTGACTATATATATAACCTTTAGACATTTGGATAACATTCAACAGATGAAGTGCTCAGCACTAAGAGACAGGGTAATATCTCCATTTTATTTTCACCCTAGAATATTCACTATTTAAGCTGATCTTCCCTTATTCTCTTGCTTCCTTTTTCCTGTTCTTCTGGACATTCCCTGCTGTATAATAAATCGCTGTGTAACACTAGTCCAGATTCAACAGTAGAGAAATTAGACTTGACCTCACAGTTGGAACAGTGACAAAGATTTCTTATATACTCAGTCTATCCCATTCCTCTTTATCCTACCTTCCCTTCCTCCACTTTTTCTAAATCCCCAAACTTAGTGGGTTAAAACATCATTTATTTTGTCTATAATTTTCCTCGTCAGAATTTTAATTTTATTTATTTATTTATTTTTATTTCAGCATATTATGGGCATACAAATGTTTAGGTTATGTATATCGCCTTTGCC
>NW_012134525.1:3680573-3681663 GCF_000956105.1 Propithecus coquereli | reverse complement strand
TTGTTGCTGTGATTGCCTTTGGGGTCTTCTTCATAAATTCTTTCCCTAGGCCAATGTCCATAAGATTTTTTCCAACATTTTATTCTAGAATTGTTATGGTTTTATTCCTTAGGTTTAAGTCTGTTATCCACCATGAGTTGATTTTTGTGAGAAGTGAGAGGTGTGGATCCTGTTTCCATCTTCTACATGTGGTATCCAATTTTCCCAGCACCAATTATTGAATAAGGATTCTTTTCCCCAGTGTATGTTTTTGTCTTCTTTGTCAAAGATTAGATGGCTATATAAGGATGGGTTTTTATCCGGGTTCTCAGATCTGTTACATTGGTCTATGTCTCTGTTCTTGTGCCAGTACCATGCTATTTTTATTACTGTAGCCTTGTAGTAGAGCTTGAAGTCTGGTAAATTGATGACTTCCAATTTGTGCTTTTTGCTTAAGATTGCTTTCGCTATACCGGGTCTTCTCTGGTTCCATATGAAGTGTAGAATTATTTTTTTTAGATCTGTGAAAAATGATATTGGTATTTTAGTAGGGATTGCATTGAATCTGTAAATCACTTTGGGCAGTATAGACATTTTACCAATGTTAATTATGCCGACCCATGAGCATGGTATGGTTTTCCACGTGTTTATGTCCTCTGCTATTTCCTTCCTCAGTGTTTCATAGAAATTTGGAAAAAGGTTTTGCTTGGCCAGTTGGCACTTACACAACATGTCCAGAAATCTCCCCAGGCTAATCCAAGAATGTATGAGGCAAACTTTTTATTTTCCATACTATGGCAGGCAACCATGTTGCCAAACTTTTTGTCACTATATAGCCATGTTTCCTTTTTCTTTGGTATCCAATAATATTTCCCTCATTGTCCTTCAAGCCTTTACCAGAAGACTCCTTGAAGTCCTTTCAATTTCTCCCTCTTGTATATTCCCAAAGCCAAGGCTACATGTTTTAGATTTTTGTTATGGTAACCACCCACTTTCAGGGACTGAATTATGTACCATTTATTGATGGCCATTTAAAAAATTATCCCAGAACTGAATTCATTTATCAGTTCTAGGAGTCTCTTAGATGAATCCATGAGGTTTTCTAGATACA
>NW_012134525.1:3677595-3679480 GCF_000956105.1 Propithecus coquereli | reverse complement strand
CTTGTCTCTTTCTAACTTTGTTGGCTCCTGGCAATCTTTAAGTAAATTCCTTGGCTTATAGTTGCATGACACCAATTCCTGCTTCTGTCTTCATATGCCTGTCTTTCCTCTGTGTGTGTCCTTGTGTCTCCAAATCTTTCTCCCTATATAAGGATAACAGTCACTGAAATTTGAGCCCTCCTTAATCTAGTATAACCCCATTTTAACTTGATTATAATTGCAAAGACTCTGTTTTAAAATAAGGTCACATTTGTAGGTATCAGGGGTTAGGACTACAATATATTTTGGGGGAGCATAATTTCATGCATGATACTGATTGCTTTAAAAGGTGAGCTTAAGCTACAAGGCTTTCTAAAAATATAAACAACTACCCTTGGAAGGCCAAGAATGTCACTTCTGCCACATTGTGTTGATCAAGAAAGTCACTAATTATAGTTCAAATTTAAGAGTGGGAAGAAGAGACTTCACATCTCACTGGGGGCAATGTCAAGGATTTACCACTATCTTAAACCTCTTGTGTTCCCATTTTCCTTTTTTCTATTCCCTTTCCTTTCCTCCCTCTCTCTTTTCCTCTCAAGTATACTTTAATTCTTTAAGTTAAATGTATTTATTATCCAGTTCTACTAATGACTGCTATATAAAAACATTAAAAAAAACACTTTCTGTTTTAAAGTGGCTTCTGTCATTTTTTAATCAAAAATTTTCCTGAGACATCATGAGGTATATTACTGTGTGTGTCTGTGTGTGTCTGTGTGTGTGTGTGTGAGAGAGAGAGAGAAAGAGAGAGAGACACACACACACATGCAGGGGGAAGTTGGGAAGGTGAAATGTGGACAGAAGGGTTTGTATGGTGAAAGCATTAAAATGAATAACCTGTGATAGATCCTCTCCTAGACCCCTAAGATTGATGGGATGTGTTCTCACCAGATACTGAGCACATACGCTTTTTCTTTCCCTAGCAATTTATTTGCTCCTTGCTCAGAATAGCCTAGAAATCAGGTAGAAATAGAATAGTTTTTAGAGTTCCCATTTAAGAGATCATGGAACCAATTTATCAAAAAGGGAAGGAACTTGTTTTGTCTCTCAAAGAAATGCCATTAGTAAAGAATCAGGATACTGCATCCACTTGTCTTGTGATACCTCTGACATATGTTACAGTTTGGAGGCTCTAAAATATCAAATGTGTAGCTCTTCCATTTCTGGCACTTGCCTGCCACATAAGAATTACATTCTCAAACAGATGCCTCCAGAAAACGTACAGATATGGATGTTTTAAATAAAAAGAACATTGTCTTTCTATATGACATTACCTCTTACCACTTTTCATGCAATTGTATGAAAGTTGAATTATTTTTCAAAATTATTTATTGTCTTTCCCTATGAGGGTGCTTTTTACCTGGCCTTTCTCTACGTGGCTTCTCCCTGAGAAAAGGGTATATTTCCAAGCCTACCGACTTCACACTTGGCCGCCTGACTCACCTTGACCATATAGCTGAATGAAAGGAGTTTGTGTCACTTCCGAGCCCAAACTGCAAGAACCATTGTATGGTCCTGTTATCACTCTACCAGAGACTGGCACATCACCAAGTGGTCCTCATCCTTGACCTGTATCCTTGGGTGATGGAGAAGAGCCCTCACCAGCCACTTCATGATAACAATATAATGTGTGAGCCAGAAGCAAACTTTTGGTGTTTGCTAAAATTTTCATATCCTTTGTGGCTGCAGCATAGCTCTAAATGACTGATACATCATCTGCAAGAGTGAAAAATTTCCAGGGAAGAGGTGCCTGTGCTTTCATAAAGGGGCAGAGTCTCTGCATATCAGTATGGTACTGGAAAGATTTCTATGGATACTTGGAACTTGATACTGTATTCACTTGGGTCTT
>NW_012134525.1:3673027-3676930 GCF_000956105.1 Propithecus coquereli | reverse complement strand
TATTCAGGTAAATATTACTTTCTATGTTTGAATTTCTTTTATTGCTTTGAGTCATAGGAATAAAACCAGAAATATTTTCTCGCAATGAAATTGTATATAAACTATGTAAGAAGTAAAAGTAAACTGCCTGAATAATAAATATATTTATCCAAAGAGTAAATAAAACAGCTCATAAGAAGCTGTTCCAATTATTCAGGTAAATATTACCTTCTATGCTTGAATTTCTTTCATTGCTCTGAGTCATAGGAATAAAACCAGAAATATTTTCTCGCAATGAAATTGTAAACAACATCATCTAAAGCATCCTGAAAATCTAATATAAAAGTACCATTATCCTAACTATCTCTCCTTTTCATCAGTGCGCAAGGACACTCCAGAATTGCTTCAGGAGTGTACTCTTCCTTACAAGAAACTTTACTGTAGCTTATAATTAAGTCCAGGAACGAATCATATAGAAAAGTGTTGGTCTTTATAGAAAGACTGGCAGATACTTGGGTTCTAGTGTTGGTGACAAAGCATCTAGTGATCTTGAAACACCCATTTTCTAGGCATGAATTTGTTCATCTCAAAGATGAGAGTGTAGCGTTAGATCTTCTCTGTGTGCCCTAGCTTATAAATTATATAAATTCATGTCTCCATTTGCCTCATTTTACATATATATCTTGTAAGTTCCATAGGAGCACTGTCTTTGTTTCAAATGGCATTTAAATGGGAATAATCCTGCTAAAGAGAGTCTTAAAATTATTATTCACTGCTTTCCCATATGTTTGAGTATTGTTTTGCTTTTAGGTTGTAGCTGTGTTTTTTTTTTTTTTTAATTTAAAAATCTAGCAGGATGCCAGTCTCTAGCACTGAGGAAAAAGAAAACATAGCAAAATATGCTACTAAATATTTTAATTAGCAAATAATAATAGTAATAAAAATAGCTACCACATTATTACATGCTATGCTCCAAGCTCTGTGCTATATTTTACATACATTATCTCAGTTACTCACAATAATTACCCTGAGATGGAGACTTTATTACCTGTCTTACCTGTGAGAAAATTGAGACTTAATGTACATTCAAGGCCACCTAGTATGTGGGATTCTAATGAAGGCTGTCAAGCCAAAGCATAGTCTTAACCTCCACACCTTACAGTTGAAACACCATTAGTTGACACCTTTCACTGAAAATAGAAACAAGATAAATTTATCTTTTAGGAATGTGTGGTTCACTTTTGCTTCTTTGTGGGATGTTTCTTGTTCTTCCTGTATATTGTCTGATAGGTGTCTGTACACTTGCATTGTCACTGTGCATTTTTTGTCTCCCTTCCTCTCAGGCCAGCCAAGTGGCCGTGGAGAAGAGACCAAATAGTCCAGCCTAACAATTGTGGCAGATAGAAAAGTGATAAAACA
This sequence comes from Propithecus coquereli, assembly GCF_000956105.1. Classification (NCBI taxonomy): domain Eukaryota; kingdom Metazoa; phylum Chordata; class Mammalia; order Primates; family Indriidae; genus Propithecus; species Propithecus coquereli. Next base: position 3,675,532 of record NW_012134525.1, on the reverse strand, counting down.
CTTACAAGCAAATAAAATGATCAGTGCTTTCCTTCATTAATTTCTCCTATCCAGCACATAGATTCCCTGTAGACTAAAGTAATTCAAGTTGGATTAGGAAAATCTAGCTGTTCACCAATCATGTCTCTGACATCTTTAGAAATTCTCTTCCTCTAGATGAAAGAAGGAAATCATTTACTGACCATCTTTATGGAAGAAAAACCTGTGGTCTCCTGAAGACATCATTGGTGACTTTACATGCTACAGCTTTGAGTTCCATTCAGGGAGATGGCCCCAAATACTAAAATGCATATTTATTCTAATCAGATATATAAATTGTCTTTACCAATATCAACTTGTCCTTCTTGGGGAAAAAAAAACATACATAGTATTTCATTTCTATTAGTTACTTAACATTAAAAACCTCTAAATAAAATCCTTTAAAGCCTCCAAAATATATTTTAGAATATTTCTACTTATACCTTTGTAAACTATTTACTATGTGCCACTTTTTCATGAAGTATGTTGTTTAACCTAACAATTCTCTGACCTAAGTACTATTGTTATCACCATCTTATAGATGATAAGACTGAAGCTTAGAGAGTTTAATAATTTCCCCAATGTTCCTCAGCTAAGAGCTAGCAAATCCAGGTTGAAGCCCACACAGCATGACTGCAGTGCTCATGCCCTTGGCCATTATATCACTTTACTTGGCACAAAGAAATTGGGCTCGACCACCACCCAAATTCTTCCATCCTGAATTTTTAGAAATCTTGCTAAGAAGAAATTTGTGACTCAAACTTTAATATAATTTTTCAGAGTTCAAGTCTGAGCAAACTTTTAGAAAATTACTTAAATAATAGTTGTAAATCTGTATCTGCCTTATAAAGATTGGATTCATAAAAATGATTTCTGCTATATTACATAGGGATCTATACTATTTCCATGAACTCTTTTTCTATAAGTTAAATATGCTACATTTAAACTGCATTGATGACATTTCTGCCGGTATCTGAAAATCAATCTCTGGTCTTACTTTCATTATTATGAGTTACAGCAATTCTGCAATTAGAATAGAATAGGTAGACTGTCCCTACTGGACTAATAAAAGATGAGTTAAGTTTTCATAGGCTTGCTTGGAGCTAGAATAGACAGTAATCCTGGCACAGTTCAATTTAGATATTGTCAGAATTCCTATTGGTGTGTACATTTTTCTTACCTAGTTTATTCAATTGCAGTGAGAAAGAATTAGCTACATTATTCTTAAAAAATAATAAAAGTTAAAGAACAAATGAACCGACAATTATGCTGAAGTATCATGGAGCAAAATGGAATTTGTTTACAGTGTTTGGCAGCTTAAACTTTATAATTTGTATCCCTCTCTGTTATTGAATTTATAGCTGAGTTCTTGGATTTTTTTTTCATCTTATGTTGTCTGCATATATTTCTTTGTGTAATTAGCGTAAAATGTTTTCTTTTGGCTTCTGTTATTTAATTTAGCAAAGTCCTTTGAGATATGTTTATAAGTTTGCCAATTTCATCCTTCAAAAGTGGGAAAATTTCTGTTGAACCTTAGTAAATTCTGGCTTACTTCCATCCCTGTGAAAGGAGAATTTACCAAAGTAGCAATTCAATTTAGAAACTTAGAGAACTTTTCTTTTTGCCTTACTCCCTTCTTTTTAACCCTTACCTCATTTTTGCTGTTTCCTTTCTTTCCAGTCATTCTTGAAATCAGAATGTTCCTGAAATTTACACAGAAGAAGGAGACTAGAAAGAAGAAAAAAAGGTAGGGAGAGATTGCTTCGAGGATTTTTTTTCCCTAAAATCTAATTTAGGAATATTCCTTGAACACACCTTGAATAGAAAGCATTAAAATATAAAGCTTGTCTCATTTTGAAGCGCTCTGTTTATGATTTAAGGTCAATTTTGAGCAAAAATTTTACGTGCTGATTACATGTCTTTGAGATTCCCAGCCTTTTTTGTCTATTCTCCGTAGTCACTACAATGTCCTTTCCCCCTTCACTTTGTCACCACCACATACCCCGGCAAGTTCTCAGAATCCACTCACAGTCTCATTCTCGCTTCATCAGGGACCCATTTTTAGGATATGATGTCATTCCATGTATTTCTTCTGTTAAAGAACTAGTGAATAAATAGATTGTGGATCTAGGTATTGGAATGTGGATTTTGGAATAGAATAAAATAAAACTTAGTCCCAGAGTTCCAGGATAGTGAGGAGGATAGCTGAGTGGGGAAGGGAGAAAAATCAGTGTAGGATATACTACTTTAATTGTGCACGCAAGTTCTTTGATATGCTCATAGCAAGAATGGAAAACAAAAACCATACATACATATATGTATATATTTATGTATATTCTCTTTCCCAGGGATTTTTGTATTTTAAAACTTATCTTTGAAAAGGGAAGCGTTTTTATTCTGTGCTCAAGAAATTCTAGGAATAAAAAATATGTGAAAGAAGTTTAAAAATTTATATCTATCTATCTATCTATCTATTCTGATAGGTGT
>NW_012134525.1:3661936-3670342 GCF_000956105.1 Propithecus coquereli | reverse complement strand
ACAAATACTTAAGATCTCCTGCCAATCATATTATTCTAGGTCCTCAGTTACCATAATAAACAAAATAGATATGATTTTGTCTCCTCAGTGAGGAGACTTTAGTCTAATGGGGGAAATAAACACGAATTATGTGAGTCTGTAGTTATAAACTATGCTAGAAGCAAGGACAGAAAATTAATAAGGAGCTATGAAAGTAGAGAATAGAGGCACCTGGTTTCGTCAGAGCTATCGAGGCAGCTTCTCTGAAAAAGAGTAGGGTATTAGATGTGAAATATGAACCGGAATTTATGAGATGAGGGGAGTTAGGAAGAATTCATGCTTTCCTGGCAGAGAAAAATCACATCAAATGTCCTGAGTTAGCAGGCAACATGCTACATTGAAGAACTAAAAGAAGGGCAGCACATGGAGTGCACAGACCAGGTAACAGGGCATTTTTTGCTGAGGGAGAGAGAGCAGGAGCCATAGAGGATCTTGTTGACCATACCATATCTTTTGAATTTTAGTCTAAGAATAGTAGAAAATCACTGAATACGTTAAATCAGAGACATAAATCGATCAAGTATTTGTTCTTCAAAAGGTGGCTCTGAAGATCTAGTTCCAGTAAGTCAGAAGACCTTATATCAAACTGATCCTCCCCCATATAGCAATAATAAATCAGAATAGCTCTTACATCTCTTAAAGAAATGGAATTGGTAATTAAAACTCTCCTCAAGAAAAATTCAGGCCCAGATGGCTTCATTGGTGAATTCCATCAAAAATTTAATGAAGGAAAATTACTAATCTTACATAAAACCTTTCAGAAAAAGAGAAAGAAGAAACATTACCCAACTCATTTTGTAAAGTCAGCACAATCCTGATACCAATACCAGATAGGTTCATTACAAGAAAAGTACAGACCAATATCCCTCATGAACATACGTGTAAAAATCTTTGATGAAATATAAGCAAATGAAATCCAGCAATACTATACATAAAACTTGAACGTATCGTCGCAAGTGAGGTTTATCTCAGGAATGCAAGGTTGTTTTAATAATTTAAAAACAATCTAATAAATCATACTATCAGGTTAAAGGAGAAAAAGTCATATCTATCTCAAGGCAGAAAAGGCATTAGGCAAAATTCAACACCCATTCCAAATAAAAACCTATCAAAATCTAGGAAGTAAAGAAAATTTCTTAAACCTGATAAAGAATATCTGCCAAAACCTACAACTTGAATACTGTGTTTCATAATAATAATACCATTGCAGCAAAGAGCCAGAAAACCTAATGATGCTATACCCAGATGTGCCATTCACTAGTGTGGCACTTTTGTCAGTCACTCATCAAACCTCCTGGAAATTCTTTTGTTCATATATAAAATGAGTATACAATAATATTTACCTCAAATGGTTTTTGAGAGGCTCAAATAATGTAGCTACGTGAAAGTGCTTTAAACATTATAATGTGCTAATTAAGCTTGATTTGATGGAGATAATGATTATGGAAACCTTGAAAATTAAAATTCTTTAACTTTCTCTAACCAGTACCCTGAAAGCCCTAGAAGAGGAGATTCCCTAACTTTATATTACCTTGAAGTAGTTCCATTATTTTAGGGCCTAGAAAGCAATTTATTAATAGATATATTAAAATTCTTTTCTTGTCCAGTGTCTTCTTTTGAGTGTCTGACTTCTCATTAGTTTTCCCATTATAGTCAAATGGACAGTTTCTGAACATGAAGGTCAATCAGATAATGGGGCCACTTCCTCGAGCCCCTTGTGGAAGATCTAATAAAAGAAAATAGGCAAATAATGGATTAAATTATTACTTGTTAATTTATTGTTAGATTTTAATGTTTTAGGCTATCCCTAATTCCTATCATCGAGGGCAATTTATCGTCACACTTCAGCTCTTTCTTCTGTAAAGTCAGTCACGTTCTTCTTATACTGAAACCAACAGAGAGAAAGAGAGTGTCACCTCCTAAAGAGGTCTGCAAGATATAGAAAGTGATCTTAATGCTTTCTAATATTCCTCACTCTTGCACCACACTAATTGCCAAGCTCAAAAGTGTCCTTGGTGCTAGATAAAACTTTATAGCAGAGGAAACTGGAAAGTATATGATATTTATGCAGAAATTAACAAGTTCATTATTTTTTCAAACTATTTCTATTATTGATAACATATAAATCTTAATGAGATTTCCCCCCTTAGGGCTCAGGTACTTCTAATTCATATGTCAAAATGTAGGAAATTATAATTCCATAATAATAATGAAACAATAATTCTTTTTTCACATGGCTAAAAGAAATTCACAAATCTCATATTAATTCATTGATTGTCACAGGTCCTGCATTGTAATTCAGACTTATTTCTCTGTTTCTGTTATAATTTTGTCTCAATCAGCCAAAGGAAGGTCTAGATGTGGGACTGTAATAATGAAACATATCTTTTGATCAGGACCCAGAATTGTGAGAAAAATCAGCGGTTGTTTTGGCCAACTCTTGGCATCTGGCAATATAATAGGCTCTGAGATTTGCAAGGACTTTAGAAATAATTTCTTTCAAATTTCTGATTGCAGAGATGAGAAAATCATAATTATTCATTTAGCAGTAAGTCCCCAGAGGTCAGTGGGGTCAGATTTCAGATTCCAGAAGAATTTAGATTAGGTTAGGGAGTAGGTTAGAATTTAGTGGTAAGATTCAGAGATATTGTTAAATGGTGCAAGAATGGTTGCAACAGGCCTGAACCATAACCTAGGTGTTGTAGGGCAGGATGCTGGCCTCCGTGAACAAAGCCAGAGCACAGGTGTTGGAATTGGGTATGTGATCACAAAGAACACACAGCAAGATTGGCCCCAGGTGAGTCAGAATATGATGGCCCAAGATCTCCTTTTACTCATTTTCTCTAACCAAGAGATATTCCTGGATTCTAAACTGACAGTGGGACTTTAGTGCCCCAAGGGGAAGATTTGGAGCCTGAAAGTCATGTCAGTGTCTCAGGAGTGCGGCTTCTAGCTATAGGTTAAGAATGGGAAGACTCAGGCTGTTCTTTCCCTACCTATGCCCCATCCCCAACCCTCTGTACTTCTCCTTTTCCCTTTTCCTGTAGTTCCAGTAATACCTTAAGAGCCATTTGTCTGGAATAATATCATCTCAGTTATCCAGTAGTATGATCCACTGAAATGACGAAGTGCTCCTGTTGTGGATTGATTTGTTAGGCTAGAAGAATGAAACAAGTCACTTATATGATGATGGTTGTCACGACGGCGACTTCTCCATTTTGAGTACTCACAGGGAATAAATATCAGCTAGGGCCCAGGTGGATCCAACTTCCTGTATTGTCACAAAGAAGTCTAGTCAGCAACTAAAAGTAGTGTTCCTAAACTTTAACTGCTTCTCCTGAATCACGGTAAAAGAGAGCTGAATTATAAACCATAGCACTGATTCTTAAAGCCTCTGGTTTCTCCTTTCCAATTCCCTCATCTTCCACATCTTCCCCAGAGGCTCTCACCCTCTGAATCCTGCACACCTCACCCTCAATACTGTGAAAATGCCTCTCCAATACAGTTCACTTCCTCTTTCTCTACCCTAGCCTACACCCCCAGCTTTTCACCTGCAAGAGGCTACTTATTCCTGGCAGTATTGGCGCACTCTAGGATGACCAGAAGACACAGGAAATAATTTGCTTCCCTCCCCAACCATAAGGCACAGAACTCCTAGGTACAGTTTTTTCAGTTTTTTTTTTCCTCACAAAATGTTTTGCAAGTAATTTCTGCATAATTAAAATCCTCCACCTGATTATCAATGAAATGAAAGTCAGGAACTCTGAGAAGAGTTCTAAATTTGAAATTGAATGCATGAACACAGAATGGAAAATTATACCTAAGTTTAAATTTGAAATATTGAAGGATTACAGCATGAATGATCCTCTGAGTCATGTTTGAACTCATCAAAACTGAGGGACACTGTCAGTGGTGATTCCATTCTAAGAGTGTTCTAGTTTAATTCTTGCTAAGCTAGTAAGTAAACTTATGGCCTTGAACAAATTACTTAAACACTCTGGTCCTCACTTTTCTCGTAAGGAAAATGTAGGGAATTAGCCTAGGTTAATCTCATCTTTTCCAAAAAGGTATGAAAATCTATGAAAAATAACCAGGGATGAGATAAATTCCTAGGATATCTGCTTTTTCTATGTAGGACTTTCTGCATAAGTTCTCATTCGCTATCCATTGCTGTGTACTTGACATCACTCATATTTCCTTGAGACAAGTTCTGAAAATTTCACCACACTGTGCTTTTAAAATGTCCTTTTATGTGATGCTTATCAAAATTAGAAATTTTCATTGTTATTGTAAGATAATTAATCAAAATTAATGAATTATACATACCCTTCCTCCTATAAATGACAGAGAAAAATGTAGTCCACTTCTTCATGGATCTTGGTGTTATTTTTTTTAGTTGTAATTCATTTTTTAGACATATAGCCCTATTTTCTTATTTATTTTCCATGGAAATCACCTTTGACATGTATGCTTTTAGTAACTTAATGAAATTCAAATGTTTTGCATAAAACAAGGTTCTTTTTGATTTATTGTTTTCAATTTAAGTCTTGAAGTACTAACATGAAGGTAACATCTTCCAGGTGTTTTTAGTTATTAGGGCCAAAAAAAGGAACTAGCTAATTTTGGAATGAGAATTTGCTATTGCCTCCAGCATAAGAGGCTTTATTTCCTAAAGCAAGAAAAGTTGACCTTTGGAATTTCATATTTACAACTAAGTGTATAGATATAAAGCTGTTTCAAGTTTTATCATTTATCAGCATGTGATCTTAGCAAAATTACTCAAGCTCTCTAGGCTCAGTTTCTACTACAACTAGTAAGGTGTGAAAAATGTTAGCTATCTCGTGGATTATTTAAGGATAGAGGTAATACCTATACCTGGAACCTGGTGAATGCTCAATAATGGATAATGTTATTTATTTATTTATTCATTCATTTACAAATGAATGAATGAATGAATGAGACAGAGTCTCGCTCTGTTGCCCAGGCTAGAGTGCAGTGGTATCATCATAGCTCACTGCAACCTCAAACTCCTGGGCTCAGGTGATCTTCCCGCCTTAGCCCCCCAAATAGCTGGGACTACAGGTGTGTGCCTGTGCCACCACCTCTGGCTATTTTTTTCTATTTTTAGTAGAGATGGGTCTCGCTATTGCTCAGGATGGTCTTGAACTCCTGATCTCAAAGCATCCTCCCGTCTCGGCCTCCCAGAGTGCTAGGATTACAGGCATGAGACGCTGCGCCTGGCTGGATAATGTTATTTCTTTAAACATTTCTTCCCATGACTTGTTGAGAAAAGTGAAGATAAAAAGATTCTCAGGCATAGAAATGAAGAATAAGGCTCAAAGAAAGTGATATGGGTATCATTTCTATTGTACCCTTAGTATTTTAAGTACACTTGCTTTTTTTCAGAAGCTATAGATAAAGATAATTTTTGTGTAGGCATAATTTATCCTTCTATAAACCAAGTGGTTTAAAAGGTGTTCAATTGGTAAGAATTGCCTTCTTCTAACAAATTAATGCATGAATTAGATTCATTTATCAAAAGTTATATACATTTATTATTTTATGGCATATTTTAAAAAGCTAATTTGCTCCACCTATAGAGGAAAGGACATTCGAGTTTACTGAGATATTTAGTAGAGGATGGAACTGTTGCTTAGAAATCAGCAAACTTGAATGCTGCTCCTATCTTCAGCCAAACTCTTTTTTTATGTTTGCTAGTCTACTGATACAAGGAGCCCAAACCAACCAGCTTAAAGTTTAGTGGAGCTCTTACTGTGACCCCAACCATCTTCCTCTGAAGGAAACATCCTCTTTCTATGAACCAGAACCTTTTAGAGAGACAGAGCCTGATGGGCTAAGTTTCTTCAGACTTTAACATTTTACTTTTGTGTGTTAAGTGCTTGAAATATAACAGGCACTCACGTATTTTTTGGAGGAACGAAGAAACAGTGCCTAGCTCATCACATGCGTTTATTTCCTGGCTGACTTGCTTTCCCACTCTTCTGAGGAAAGAAGAGTCCTTTGAATTCAAGTCCTTTGAATTTTAGCAAGGTTCTGTGACCAGCTACCTAACTTGCCTTTGGCTACGCACCCCTCCGTATATCTCGTCTGCTTGATTATTGCCATGTGGTGGTTACTGTGGAACTTGTGCCGGAACTTCTGTCCTTGTCTACTGCTCAGATTTACCCAAATATCCAATTACCTTCGTTATCTATCTAGGTTTTGGGCCAAGGCATTTTCACAGAGTGGTCATTCTCATCACTTGCTGAGACCTGATGCTAATAGGAACTCTATAAACAAAGGTGAGAAACATGCAGGCTTGTTCAGGTATTATCAAAGAATTTAGTTCAATTTAGGAGCATGTCTCAGGGAGTTATTGAGCACTTACTTTCTGCCAGGCATTAGGCATCAGGCTACATCTTCTCTTTTGAGAGATCACATTCACTACTGTCCCTTCCAGTTTAGTATTCTAAGTTCTGTATTTCTAGACTTGATTCAGCTTCTGAGATACAGCTTGTTGAGACAATTTCGCCCAAAGGACGTCATATCCATCAAGACAGATCAGTCATATTCATTAAGACTGGCCATTATTTCTTGGTAAATTTTGTTGCTGTCTCCCTTTAAAGTTTTATTAAATTAGTGTCAGTCAGGGTACCTCACAGCGGAACTTCTCAGGAAAGATGGAAGTTGCTACTGGCATTCAGTTGTATATTGTCAATTTCCAGTAGGGATTAGCTGAGTGGAAATGACACTTTAAAGTGGGCAAGGGAGGGTGAACATCAGTGTGTAGTTTGCCTCCAAAGATTCCCTAATGTTGTTGTCAAATTTGGCCATGCATTTAACTGTTATGAATGTGCTCAACTATATTAGACAGGTAGGAAAAAAAGCCATTATTAAAGAAGTGATAAAATGCCAAATACTGGGGCCAAGATGGATATACTCTTTAGATGAAAACCTTTTTTCCTTTCTTTCTATAAAAGAAAAACAGAGAATTGCTTTTTTGACCCAAGACATACCCAAGGGTCATTCTCAGCCACTTAAATCGTAATATAAATATAACTTTATTTAAGTATGGTAAATTATCACAAATCAGACATCTCATGGTCAACTATATTAAGAATTCATGCCTCACTCATTGCCTCTGACTCACAAGTATTAACTAAATATAACATCTAGATTTTACACTTTTCACTTTTGAAGTAACCTCGTCCTTTTTAACTTTGACCCCTGGATATTTTTGCCTTCTTACTGGATTTTAAATACAGCTCTTTTAAGTTCCTGTTGAAATCACTCTTACCAATTAATTCTATACAACTTCTTTCCCTTCCATGCTTGCCACACATCCACTGTGTAACTAAAATCCAATATCCATAGTAAGAGTACAGACAAATATGGTAAAGTTTTATCCCCTTCTCTGAACTCTACCTTTATCACAATCAGTCTTAACCACAATATGTTATCACAGATGTGCTATTTTGCTGTCCTCACTTCTTCTTTCCATTATAGTAGGTGGTATCTTATATGATAGAAAGATTCTTGCATTCAGACAGACCTCGACTGGAGTTTTGCCTCTCACACTTAGTATCTGGGAGTCTTGGGACAATTCACTTAGCTACCAGAACCTCATTTCCCTCATTGATAATACAGAAATAATTATGTCTATCTTGAGGGAAAGCTGTGGGCATTCGATGAGAATATGCTTGTGAAAAGACTAAGAAACTGTAGGTTCTTAGGTGTTGGTTTACTTTCTTTCCCCACTTATACCTTCCTTTCCTCAGTGAATAAACTGATTATGAAGATCCGACAATTTGGTTCAATATATGACTATTGGAGGGGGGCAATGTTGTAATATGGTTACTTTTCCAGTATAAAGAAGATTGGCTTATTTACTGAAGACTTTTTTTCCTAGATGACTTATGTACTGTTTCTTTTCACTTCTAAACAAGATGTTTCTTTTTTTCTGGATTAGATTATTGGCAGGAAGATCTTTGACCTGGCTCTGGAGGCAGGCTGCAATATCAGGAGAGTTGCAGACTTTTTCATTCTTTCCACTAAAACTATGAACAAGAACTAGAAAACTGATACACTCTATAAAGATTTTTTTAGCTGATTCTTTTCCTAGAAAACTTATTATTTATATATGTTGCTTCATTTGGGTCCATTCCCCAAATCGATAATTTTTTTTCAGAAACCTATTTTTAAAGCTTAATATAAACTTTTCTATTTTACCAATCCTGCACTATTGTCTTCCAAATTAGAAAATTTTCAATATGGTTCAGTGACTTTTGCTGAAAATTGTGCAAATTTCAGCAATATCCTCTGACATTTTGCCCAGAATGTGTAAAATTATTATTATTAATTATTTAT
>NW_012134525.1:3654239-3655686 GCF_000956105.1 Propithecus coquereli | reverse complement strand
CTATTTTGGTCAATCTGATGACTGCGTGACATGGTGTCTTTCTGTTTGCATTGAATCTCCCTGGGCTCCGCTGCACCTCTTGTGTCTGTATATCTAGATTTTTAGCAAGGCCTGGGAAATTTTCCTCTATTAAATCTTCAAATAGGTTATCCAGCCCTTGCGTGGTTTCTTCTTCGTTTTCTGGAACACCAATCACACTCAGGTTTGTTTTTTTCACATAATCCCACATTTCTTGTAAGCTTGTTTCTTTTTTCTTTATTTTCTGCTCAATCTCTGAGACTGACTTATTCATTTGGAAGGAGCTGTCTTCAGTCTCTGAGAGTCTTTCTTCTGTTTGATCTACCCTGTTCTTGAGGCTTTCCACAGTGTTTTGAAGTTCCCTGAACAAGTCCTTTATTTCCAGGAGTTTGGTTTGATTTTTCTTTAATATTTCAATTTCTTTAGTAATTTTTCTTCCAAATCCTGGATTTTTTTTGTGATTTCCTTGTGATGGTTATCCATTTTTCCTTGCATATCATTGAGCTTACTTACAATCCATGTTTGGAATTCTTCTTCTGTCATTTTAGTATTCTGGACCTGGCTAGTGTTCATTGCTAGAGAGCTCGAACACCTCTCCGCTGAGTCCCACATTTCCTGACCCAATTCTACATCCACTTCACACAAGCCCCTGCCTCTCAGTGGGCTTGTAAGTCAGTGGGGAAGCTAGACTGTCTCGTGAGGGACTTATCCTGGTGCACTTACTGGCCAGGCTGGCGCCGCCGTCTCACGCTCCACTCTCTCTATTGTCTGTCCGCGCTTTCCAGGTTTTGCATTCCTGTCTCCCATTCACCTTATTCTTTTTCCTGATTTGTGTGTCCCCCACTGAATCTCCACCGATTCACCTCGCTGTTTTTGTGGGAGAGTGATCCGATTCTGTGTAGCAGACCGAGATCTACGTCTCCTTCTCTGGAAGCAGGGATCCGGCAGGCTACCCTAACTCCACCATTTTTTCCCTCAACTCAGGAAAATCTTTAAATACAGTACGGAAATGGAGAACAAATGCTGTACTCATTCCAATCAATGTAACTGACAAAAACATAGGTTTTTTAATGATTATTTTGGTGACTAATTTGGTTACCAAATTTATTAATACTGTATGAAATAACACTATACTTCCTGAGCAAAGGTAACTTTGTTGCAAAAAAATTTTCTACTTTTTCCCTTTCATAATTTTGATTTATTTATTTGTGCATTTGTAACTCTATTTCATTTCAAAATAGACATTGGATCAGTAATTTTCTTTATGAAATGAATGGTTAAATAGAAATAATTATGGAAAAGTTAAGAACCACTAAATATAAAGTTAATCTCTCTTTGCTGAGGGAAATTTCAGGGAAAAAAAATGAAGAACCAGTATATGAGAAAATACCATTTTGGTCTGGACTGATTTATATTATTTCAATTAAAA
>NW_012134525.1:3635583-3637339 GCF_000956105.1 Propithecus coquereli | reverse complement strand
GTCATCTGTGATTTATTTCCACTGTATTTCATGGTTCTCTTTGTAGAGATCTTTCACCTCCTTGGTTAGGTATATTCCTAGGTATTTTATTTTCTCTGTAGCTATTGTGAATAATATTGAGTCTTTAATTAGACTCTCAGCTTGACTGTTATTCATGTAGGAATGCTACTGATTTGTGTATGTTGATTTTATAACCTGAGACTCTTGAATTTATTTATCAATTCCAGGAGTCTCTTGGTGGAATCTTTAGGGTTTTCTAGATATAAGATCATACCATCACCGAAAATAGATAGTTTGACCTCCTCTTTCCAGATGTGGATACTCTTAATTTCTTTCTTTTGGCTTTATCGCTCTGGCTAGGACTTCTAGCGTTATGTAGTGGTGACTGTGGGCACCTTTGTCTTGTTCCAGTTTAGTGGAAATGCTTTCAACTTTTCTCCATTCAGTACAAGGTTTGCTGTGGCTTTGTCAGGTATGGCTTTTATAACTTTGAGATATGTTATGACCATGCCTAGTTTTTATGAGGGTTTTTATCATGAAAGGGTGCTGGATTTTGTCAAATGATTCTTCTGCATCTGTTGAGATGATCATATGGTCTTTGTTCCTGCTTCTGTTTATGTAGTGAATCATATTTATTGACTTAGGTATTTTGAAATATCCCTGTATTCCTGAGATGAAGCCCACTTGGTTCTGGTGTATTATTTTTTTGATGTGCCATTGAGGATTTTTGCATCTACATTCATAAGGGATATTGGTCTGTAGTTTTCTTTTTTTGCTGTTGTGTCCTTTCCTGGCTTTGGTATCAAGTTGATACTGGTTTCATACAATGAGTTGGGGATCATTCCTTCCTCCTCAGTGTTATAGAATAATTTCTGTAGAATGGGTACTAGTTCTTCTTTGTAGGTCTGGTAGAATTTGGCTGTGAATCCATTTGGTCTAAGCTTTTTTTGTTGGAAGAATTTTTATTACTGCTTCCATCTTGCTGCTTGTTATTTTTCTGTATAGGAGTTCTCTTTCTTCCTGTTGGAATCTTGGGAGGTTGTGTGTTTCCAGGAATTTGTCCATTTCCTTTATATTTTCTAGTTTATGTGCATACTAGTTTTAATAGTATTTACAGATGACATTTTCTATTTCTGTGGTCAGTTATAATATCTCCTTTTCCATTTTTGATTGAGCTTATTTGGGTCCTTTCTATGATTCCTGGCTAATATAGCAGGAGGTATATTGTTTATCTTCTCAAAAAACCAACTTTTTGTTTTATTTATCCTTTGTATTTGTTTGTTTGTTTGTTTTCCATTTCATTTAGTTCTGCTCTGACCTCAGTTATGTCTTTTCCTCTGCTGGCTTTGGGTTTGGTTTGCTCTTCCTTTTCTAGTTCCTTGAGATGTGTCATTAGTTTGTTAATTTGTGATCTTTCCACCTTTTTGATGTAGGCATTTAAGTCTATCAATTTTCCCCTTAGGACTGCATTTGATGAATCACATAGATTTTGATAACTTTTGTCCCCTTCGTCATCCAGTTGGAGGAATCGTTGGATTTCCATCTTAATTTTGTTATTGACCCAATAATCATTCAGCAGCAGGTTGTTTAATTTCCATGACTTTATTTAGGTTTGATTGTTTCTCCTGGGGTTGATTTCTAGTTTTATTCCACTGTGGTCTGAGAAGATATGTGGTATGATTTCTATTTTTTTGAATTTGTTGAGATATGTTTTGTGGCCTAGCGTATGACCAATCTTGAAGAATGTTCCATGTGG
>NW_012134525.1:3633735-3635438 GCF_000956105.1 Propithecus coquereli | reverse complement strand
TCCAAATAGAGTTCATTGTACTCATTAGGTAGGTTGTCACCCCTCCCTTTCAACTCTTCCCTTTCAACTCCTCCCTTCTGCTTGATTTCCACTGAGTTTTACTACCCTTTGTACATATATGTTCTCATCAGTTAGATCCAATTTAATACAAGTACATGTGGTGTTTGTTTTTCCATTCTTTAGATACTTCAGTTAGGATAATTGTCTCCAGTTCCATCCAAACTGTTGCAAAAGGCATTAATTCATCCTTTTTATGGCTGAGTTATATTACATGGTATACATATACAACATTTTGTTAATCCATTCATGAATTGATGGGCACTTGGGTTCACATCTTTGCAGATGTGAATTATATGATAATAAACATTTGAATGCAGGTGTCCTTTTGATAAAATGAGCTTTTTACCTTTGGGTAGATACCCAGTAGTGGGATTGATGGATCAAATGGTAGTTCTACTTTTAGTTCTTTGAGGAATCTCCATATTGTTTTCCATAGAGGTTGTACTAGTTTGCCATCCCACCAACAGTGTGTAAGTGTTCCTTTCTCTCTGTATCCATGCCAACATCTATTGTTTTTGGACTTTTTAATAAAAGCCATTATAAGAGGGGTAAGGTGATATCACATTGTGGTTTTAATTTGCATTTCCCTGATAATTAGTGACCTTGAGCATTTTTTCATGTATTTATTGGCCATTTGTCTATCTTCTTTTGAAAAGCTTCTGTTCATGTTTTTTGCCCACTTTCTAATGGGGTTGATTGTTTTTTTCTTGCTGATTAGAGTTCTTCCAGATTCTGGATGTGAGCCATTTATTGGATGTATAGTTTTTGAATATTTTCTCCCAGTCTGTAGGTTGTCTATTTGCTCTGTTGATTATTTCCTTAGCTGTACAGAAACTTTTAAATTTAATTAAGTCCCATTTATTTATTTTTGTTGTAACCATAATTGCATTTGGGATCTTAGTCATAAATTCTTTGCTTTGGCCAATATCTAGAAGAGTATTTTTCTCATTTTCTTCTAGAATTCTTATGGTTTCATGCCTTACATTTAAATGTTTTATCCATCTTGAATTAATTTTTGAGTGCTAAGAGATATGGATCTTGATTTATTCTTCTGCATGTGGCTCTTCATTTCTCCCCACACCATTTATTAAATAGGGCTTCTTTTCCCCAGTGTATATTATAGTCTGCTTTGTCAAACATCAGATGGCTGTATGTGGATGGTTTTATATATGTGTTTTATGTTCTGTTCCATTGGTCTATGTCTCAATTTTTGTGCCAGTGCCATGCTGTATTGCTTACTATCGCCTTGAGGTATAGTTTTAACTGTAGTAATGTGATGCCTCCAGATTTGTTCTTTTTGCTTAAGATTGCTTTTGCTATTCAGGCTCCTTTCTGGTTCCAAATGGAGCATAGAATTATTTTTTCTAGATCTGTGCAATATGATACTGGTATTTGGATGGGGATTGCATTAAATCTGTAAATCACTTTGGGCATTATGGACATTTTAACAACGTTGATTCTACTGATCCATGAGCATGATATGTTTTTCCATTTGTTTGTGTCATCTGTGATTTATTTCCACTGTATTTCATGGTTCTCTTTGTAGAGATCTTTCACCTCCTTGGTTAGGTATATTCCTAGGTATTTTATTTTCTCTGTAGCTATTGTGAATAATATTGAGTCTTTAATTAGACTCTCAGCTT
>NW_012134525.1:3624178-3625690 GCF_000956105.1 Propithecus coquereli | reverse complement strand
GATGACTGTTTCTTGGTGATTGCCTCTTTGCAATGAATCTCCCAGGAGTTCATTGAGCTTCTTGTGCCTGGATGTCTAAACCTCTAGCCAGACCTGGGAAATTTTCCTCAGTTATCCCCTCAAATAGGTTTTTCAGCCTTCATACATTTTCTTCTTCCACTCTCAGGGATGCCTATGATTCTTATATTTGTCCATTTTACATTATCCCATATTTCTTGTAGGCTTTGTTCTTTTCTCTTGATTCTTTGTTTTTGATTGACTGGGTTAATTCCAAAGAGTTGTCTTCAAGCTCTGAAATTCTTTCTTTTTCTTGGTCTAGTCTATTCTTAAAGCTTTATTTCCTTAAATGAATTTTTAATTTCCAGAAGATGTATTTTTTAAAATATGTCTAGCTCTTTAGTAAATTTTTCATTCATTTCCTAAATTATTTTTCTGGTTTCTTTGAGTTGGTTTTCCATTTTCTCTTGGATTTTATTGAGCTTCCTAACAATCCATGTTTGGAGTTCTTTATCTGTCATTTCAATATTTTAATTTTGGTTGGTATTCATTGCTAGAGAGCTGGTGTACCCTTTTGGGAGTGTCCTTTTGCTCTGATTTTTCATACTCCTGGTGTTTTTGAACTGATTCCTTCTCATATGGAGCAGATGTTACTTCTTATTTTTTGGATTTTCTTTTGTTTAGCTTTCAATGATACTTAGGAGAGATTACTTTCTACATGTCTGTGCTATATAAACTCAACTTAGATGCATAATTGAAACAAAAGATGATGTCACTTCTAAGTTTTAAATGGTATACACAAAGATATTCTTTTGTTTCACAATATAATTTAAATTTATCTTTGAATTTCATGGTGAGTTTGATTTCTATAGTCTGATGTGGCAATGCATAGAAGAAACATAGATAAAATATCTTCAGTTCACTATTAAAAAAACAGACTATTTTGTTCTATGTTATAGATTTAATTTTCTTAGGCCAAAGTTTACTTTTAGTGTTACTTAGGCACACTCAGCTCAACCAGGAACTTCTATAACAGAAAGGAGTTAATAATACAATTTGTCTTCTATATTTAACTCTCATGCCACTGTTGAAAAAATGAAAATACTTCATGGACTATGCTTTTAAAACTCATATTCTACCTTGAAACTTTTCATCAACCACAAATAAGTAAAAAATATTATATGTACCAAAAATAGTCATGACTTAGACTAGAGCTTTCATTCAGATATTAGTTGTTAATTATGAATGAAAGATATAGATTTGTTGAAATTGAGGTGTAATTGTTAGAAATCTACTCCAAATGCTGTTCTTGACTTAGAAATCATCAATGCTCAAGACAAAACACTTGTAGTCTTAATATCTGGTATTTCAAATAATAACAATGTAAATGATAACAATGATGTAATATTAACAAAACCAATTACAATAAAAGAATGCTTCTTGAAGTCATTGTCCCAGTATACAATCACAAAACATCTAAAAAATGAGAAAATCTGTGCTAAATAACGACTAAAT
>NW_012134525.1:3620378-3622273 GCF_000956105.1 Propithecus coquereli | reverse complement strand
TTTAAAATGAAACAAAGAGATAAAATAATTTAAAATTCCTTATTATTTTCAAACATTCATTATCTCACAATTAGGCATAAGATTACCAGTTTTCTTCCTCAACTATTTTAGCTCTTCAGAAGTATCGGGGCCAAGGGGATTTCAGTGAAAAACCAACTCTCAAAAGTCAGATTAACTGGAGAAAAGACATTCAAATTTATTTAACATGTATACATGGGAGCCTTCAGAATGAAGACCCAAAGATATGAGGAAATTGTTATTTTTGTTCTTAGGTTCAACAAAGTATGGAAAGCCATGTAGAAATATGACTGGACAAAAAGGATATGATATAATGCTAATAGACTGAGTAGGGAAACCGAGCAAGTCCTGTCTAGATTCTTCTGGACCTCTCTCAGCCATGCATTTCTTTCTTCTGGGAGTGGGGCAGGACCCTCTCTGGAATGAGGGTCTTAGGATCTACAGTCAAACAAGGTAGGTCAGATAATTTCTTTATGGCCAGTTTTTACACAAAAAGGCAGAGGAAAAATTAGAGTCATATTAGGTTCTATGGCTGGCTTTGGGGTAAATGGGTTCTGGTTTCTATGACCAGGCTTGAGGAAGAGGGATTCTAGTTTCTATGGCTAGCTTCAGAGGAGAATGGGACAGAGAGACAGCAGGACAGAAGAAGGTCAGAGAAAAGCTTTTGCTTCTGAGACCTTAATTTTGGGGTACTGTTTTCTGAGCCCCAACAGAAGTAAGGGATATTTTAACTACTTTTCTGGCATTTTCAGCTCTGTTCCCAGGCTTTTACCCCTCTGCTTACCCCTCTTCCTGGCCACCCTCTCCTCTCCAAGCCTGCTCTAGAAGAGGAGTGACTACTCTGATTGGTCAGAAGATGTGTATTAATTGGCCCCATTTTACTAGTGGGTGGGATAACTGTTTCTTAAATTTCAGACCCAAGTTCAGACTCATGAGGGAATACTCATTTTCCTTCTGACTTTTCAGGTTAAGCAGTCCTGACCCATCTTTGTTTTGGGACACAGCATCCTTGAGCCTAAGCCACATTCTCTAGGCCAGCTTTTGTTATGCACCTTGGCTTGGGCAGGAAACATACTAGGGATGTCTTTGCATGTATTCAGCTACTAATAAATCAATAAACCGTTTCCCATTAGGCAATCTACTCTGATATTTTCAGTGCCTCAGATGGTAAATGGTAAGATTCAGGTACCAAAAGCCCACCAGAAACACTTAAGATGACTAATAAATTTAAGTGTTCCTGTTCAACAGACTATTTGAACCAAGGCACATTTTTGAAGTGTACAGTGTTAGAAAGAGAGAAAGAACCCTCTATATTCTTTCTATTTCTGATTTGTTCGACTACCTTACACTTACATAAGCCATACACATTAGGAATTAGCTAATTTTTTTTTAATAGGACTAACACTGCTCAGAATATATTGCAACTTAAAACATGTTTAATATCAAATAATAGTAGGCAATCATTCAGGGCAAAAGTTTTTATTTTAAATTAGTAAGGTACAGCTATAAAGTCAGTGCATTCAAAGATTGTTTTATTCCATTAGTACTTAAAAGGTAAGTTGAAATTTTTTGAATGGAAACAAATAATACCATGAATTTAAGACATGGTTTTTACTACTGTATATAAATATATAATCATAAAACATAATGGCTTATATAGGCATACATATATTAAAATAATTTTTTCTTGGCATATAATTCTTGAAGAAATTTGATTCATAGCTCAGATGCAAAAAATAATATGATGGGTGATTTCCTCAATCTGTGGATAAACTTTTAGGAGAAACCTAAGTTAAGCTTGCTTATTTTATAATGGAATAAAGAATACTGATGAGATTTCTGCCTATATTTTAAGTATTTCACTCAATAAGTCTTTA
>NW_012134525.1:3619131-3620328 GCF_000956105.1 Propithecus coquereli | reverse complement strand
GAAGTGTTGACTGAGCAGCAGTCTCCTAGTGCTGTAGGAAGGTGGGCTCTAGATGTTTCACCTAGAAGTTTGCAATCTGGTAAAGGAAACAGAAATAACAGCAGCAACAACAAAAAAGCTGGGTAATAATTAAAGCTAGTTTGTGAGGTGCTTCCTGTAAGTGAAATGAGATAGTGAAACAGAAAAAGATCAATACAATCTAGAGAGATTAGGAAGAGCGTGATGGGAATTGCCACTTGAAAACAGGTCTTATTGTGAGAACTAGATATTGGAATAAGGGCATTTAGTAGAAAGAGAATGGCATGAAAAATGGCTGGAGGTGGAAATGAATTTACAAACTTCTCAAGGACACAAGTAGTTCCAAGGTCTTTTGTTAGAGAAAAAGGAAGTTTGGGGCTTCCAAAGCCAGCCCTACCTATTTCATAGCCCAAAGAATATGGTCTGGTTTGCTTCATTCTCTTAGAAACAGATTAAAACTGATATAAAAGCCATGAATGGGAAAAAAAGAATCTCAAAATAGCTGCTTTGGTAGAAGGCTAGGGAATAGTAGAACCCTGCAGTACTGTCTTGGTCATTTTGAGAGGTTAGTGGGCTCAATGAATCTATAAAAGGTTTTTACTTTTTTTTGGTAAGATCTCAATGCTGAGATATCTGCAAAAGTTTGAGGTCCAGAACAATTGCCTTCCTTACTTCTCTCTTAGAGTTGGCTCAGAATCAAAGTGGGGTAGTATATTTGGTAATGATTAAAATTGAGATGATTCTCTTTACTAGCCTAGGCCTAATTTCAATTTTTAAAATATAAACAATGCAGCAAAAATTTGAAATAAAAAGGATCTGGACACCAGTCAAATGCTTTTCTACTAACTTTTTATCTGATATATTAAAGTCTACTCTGTAGCTTTTAGATACTGCCAAATTGGTTTCAGCTCTAGATCTCTGCTTTTAAAGTGGGAGAGTTGGGATTATCACATTTTGGGGAGAGTAGATACAAAGATTTTTGGTGTTTTAAAGAAAATGAGGATGTTAGCCCTTTCTATAACCTCTTCTGTGGTAGAAATGATTGACAGTAATGACATCCAAACGTAGGTCATTATCTCCTATGAGGAAAGTTCAATGAGCAGGTGATTCTCTCCTTTCAGTAATTACCTTAACTACAAGCTGGTAGAAATTTTTAATAGTGATTTCTCACAGAGATTT
>NW_012134525.1:3617621-3618986 GCF_000956105.1 Propithecus coquereli | reverse complement strand
TGTTATTTTAGAATATGAGTTCCATTGTGGAACCAATACTGTGCAGACAGCTTGAAATATCAACAAAGTGTTTGGGAAGAATGGCTAATGGACACATAGTATGTGGATGGTTTGAGAAGTTCTATTCTGGTCATTTTAATTTTGAAAATGAGCCACATGGGCAACCTGAGACCAAGGTGGATAATGATGAGCTGAAAGCTGTAGTGGAAACGAATCCATCTCAACCTACGCATTAATTAGCAGTAAGGTTTGCCGTTACTATTGCAACAATGTTGGATCAATTGAAACAAATCAGCAAGGTAGAGAAGCTGGATAGATGGGTTCTGCATTAAACAAGCATCAGAAGAGAAATTGTCTTGAAGCTTGCCTTTCTTTGCTGCCATGACATAAAGGCAAACCATTTTGACACCGTATTGTGATGTGTGATGAAAAATGGATTCTTTCTGAAAATCACAAGCATTTGGCACAATGGTTGGATAAAGATGAAGTGTTGAAACACAGTCCAAAACCGAATTTTCATCAAAAAAGGCTAATGGTGTCTGTTTGGTGGTCCAGCGCTGGTATTATCCACTACAGCTTCATGAAACCTGGTCAATTGATTACAGTAGATGTCTACTGCAACCAATTGGATGAAATGATGAGGATGCTTGCAATTAAGCAGCTGAGATTGGTCAACACAAACAGGCCAATCCTCTGCAAGACAACACGCGACCACATGTTGCTCAAACAACACTGCTCAAACTACAGAGGTTGGACTTGGAAACTCTTTGTCATCCACTGTACTCAGCAGACCTTCTAACACTTCTTGCAGGTTTTGGACCACTTCTTACAAGGAAAAATATTCAATTCTCAACAAACTATGGAAAACACCTTTTGTGATTTCATTGCCACTTGCTCTCCAGGCTTCTTCACTGCTGGCATAAACTAGCTACCGTTAAGACGGAAAAACTATGTCGATAGTTGAGGCTCATACCTTGATTAATTGTACTGCTTCTTGTTTGGGATATAATAAACTAAATTTTAATTCCAAAATCAGACATTTCATATTTAATGACCTAATATTTTCAATAGCTTGAGAGTGAACATCAAAGCACTCATTTAGTGTGATATTATGTCATTAAGCTAGGCAGGATTTCTAAACATTGGCTATAATGACATTTTGGGCTGCATGATTGTGCATTTGTAGAGTGTTTGGCAGCATCCCTGGCCTATACTCACTATAAGCCAGTAGCAACCCTCCCCCAACCCCAGTTATAATAACTAAACATGTCTCCAGACATTTTCAAATGTCCTGTGGGGCAAGAAAATCTCCCATAATTAGGAAACACTGAAGAACAGTAATTAAATAATTATAATTATTCAATT
>NW_012134525.1:3617050-3617571 GCF_000956105.1 Propithecus coquereli | reverse complement strand
TAAAAATATTTTTGTTATTACTCTTATTTCTAAACATATTCATTGACATGACCATAAAGCCATGAGTGAGATTTGTGTGGATTTTGTCTACTTACTCAAAGAAGGCATTTTCCTTGCCTCAGTACATACAATTTCATAAGCACAATCTAATCTTTCTTTGATAGCATTGAATTTTGTGATATTTTAGAGACATCATTCAGGAATTCATTGGTGGTATATGAGGAAATGTCTTTGACTCGAAGTTGAGTCTAACATTTGAGTTTTGTATAGCCAAGGTGATTGGCCTTGAGTTTTGTATCACCAACTGGTGATCACTTCACCACTTTGATCCTCCATTTGTTCATTTGTAAAATTAGATTATTCATCTCTGAAGTACTGTCTAGACTCAAATTTCTTTAGAGCTAAAGACTTTAACTCTTTAGATTATGAATTTGGAAAACATCAAAGATTTAAAAGATTGTCACTTAGTCTTAGACTTCCTCTAGAAAACTATTCTTTGAATCTGTAGGATGTACTCCCAT
>NW_012134525.1:3614941-3617000 GCF_000956105.1 Propithecus coquereli | reverse complement strand
ACAAGAAAAATATCATCAGATATGTTGTGATTATTAAGGGTCTTCAGGTCTATCAAGAAGAATTTAACTGAAGATCTCTGTATAGATAGTTAAGACAGGAACAGGTAATGAAAATACTGAAAAGCAGGGAGGTGAATTTGAAAGTGGTTTGATGGCCAAGAGGAAAACATTGATGTTTTCTGATCGAAATGATAAATACAAAGTGCGGGAGAGGAACCTGGCAGATAGATGCTCATGAAGAGAGAGAGAGAGAGAGAGAGAGAGAGAGAGAATTAATGAGGACAGGAAAATCTGCTAGTATACACTTGAAATAATAATTTTTTTTATTTACGAGTGCCAGAATTACTGGAAACATTGGGAATAGCTGTAGAAAGGGGATTGAATTACTGTATCATTACAAATGCCTCCCTAATCTATGTTTTCTCGTCTGATTTCTTAAATTTCATTTTCATTTAACCAATGGTTTGTTAGATACTATACTAGTCAAGGTTCTCCAAAGAGATAGAATCAACAGGAGAGATATATAAAAGGACATTTATAAGAATTAAGGAATTGGCTGATACAATTATGGAGGCTGAGAAGTCTCATGATTTGTCATAGGCAAGTTGGAGACCCAGGAAAGCTGGCAGCATAATTCAGTACAAGTCCAAAGGCCTGAGAAGAAGGGGAGCCCATGGGGCAAATCCCACTGTAAGCACAGGAGAAGATGAGATGAGATATCCCAACTCAGCAGTGAGGCAGGGAAAAAAGGGTAAATTCTGCATTTTTCCACCTTTTGTTCTGTTCAGGACCTCAGTGAATTGTATGATACCCACCCACATCGAAGAGGACAATTTTGTTTACTGAGTCCACTGATTTAAATGCTAATCTCATCTGGAAACACCATCACAGACACACCTAGAAACAGTGTTTAATCTGAACACTCAGTGGCCTACTCAAGTTTACATATAAAATTAACCATCACAGATGTAATATCTTTATGTTAGATCTTTCCTTCAAACTCACCATATTAGATAAAGCTAATAGTGTTAATTGGGTTCTTTTGGTTGTAAATAACAGAAACCAATTCTGGCTGGTTTAGGCAGAAAATGGAAATCTGAAGAATTTATTGAGTAGCCAAGCCTCAATAAGTCAGAAACTGGGCCAGCTCTGCAGTGCTCAAGAATGTGGTCTGTGGATTAGCTCTCTAGCATACTTCCATTCCAATCACTCAGCTATCAAGAATCTCCTCTTCCTATGAAACAGATTCCCAAATTCAGGGAGCAACAATCTTATTAACTTAGTGGAGTCCATGCAACTACATTATAATACAGATATATGGCTTCTGAAAGTCTAAGCCCTGTTCAGAGGAGAGGGAAATTCTCAGAATAAGGAGGCATTTTGGTCTATGAGGATGAGGGTCATGTCCTAGAATGGTGGGGTGGTAAGCAGGAAGGAAATGCCACAGCAGCATGTACCTGCTTCAGGTATATAGTACGTGAGGATTTAAGGTGGCAGCATGGAAGAAAGAACATAGAAATGTCAAAGAGCACATACCAGCTATCTTTTAAGGTTTCCCCAAAGCTGTCATATCATACTTCTTACATATCGCACAGGGGGCTGGTAAATATAGGCTTTATTCTAGGTGGCAATATGCCCAGCTAAAAACAGGACCATCCATTACCAAGGAGGAAGGGTAGAATAGATACTGCCATAAACAACTAATATTTTTGCCACACTTGGGAAAATAAATTTTTTATACACACACACATACACACATACACATACATACGTATACACATGTACACATACATATTTACATAGATGTTTCCAGGAACCATAAGTTCAGAAAAAAGTCACGTCATGATTCATAATTAAATCTGTATTTACCGAAATATTTTCTGCAAATTCTAGAGTGATGCTTCATTATAAAGTGGTCTAGGATCAACTCTTCCTAGGAAATACTTTATACAGTGTCCCCCAGAACAGATTCATGATGCACATTAGCTCATTAAAAGTCACAGAAATGTCCTACGGTAAACTAGCTTACTTAATGTTAACCAGAATATTTCAACCGGAT
>NW_012134525.1:3606870-3611815 GCF_000956105.1 Propithecus coquereli | reverse complement strand
ATTTACTGAATATTTAATATGTCCAAGGTTTGGGGTTGAACAAATTAGTGAGATTTAAAGCTAATCATATCTTTGAAATTATCTAAAGAGGTAGAACAAGATAAAGACCTTTTGGAGCTATAAAAGAATCCCAGGGGGCACAGGAGGAAGAATTTGTGAGCGTTTTAGAAAAGACATTTCACAAATTCTATCACAGTGAAGCATTGAGACATGATCTCTTTAAAGTCTGGTTCCAGACAACATTGACCTCTATGCAGCATCCTGGTTATCCATCCGGCCTACTCCATTTCTCCCTCAGGACTGCTCAGGGTACAATCGGCTTTTCAAAGTGCTCTGCCTGTTTATTGATGTCCTGTCTAAAAAATTCAACAAGTAAACACATTCCTGGCCCAAATAGCGATAACAAGGTGGCACAGCTATAGCTCAGCCAGAAGATTATTTTAAAATAGTCTGGTGATATAAAGGCTGACTATTTTTATTTGTATTTGAAGGAGAATCACCAAGTAAACAGAGCATCTTTTATACCATCTGCTATGGTGGGCCAGCCTACATACAAACATTGCACTAATTTAACCCTTTTACATTTTTCCTCTCACATTTATTATATTTTTAGGGTTTACATATGCTCTCTTCCTTAATCCTCACAACCTATAGGACAGTTATTAGCTCCTCTTTATAGATAAGGACATGGACACTCAGAGAAGTTAAGCAATCTGTTTAGTATTACACAGCTTGTAAGTTGTGAATCTGAGATTCAGACCCAGAGCTGCCTGACTTTGAAAATTCTTTTCACTGGGTACCACTGTTCAGATTTTTACTTTGAAGTTTATATATTTTATCAAATATTTACACATCTGTAAATTGGCCTTTGCTTTTTTCTACTTCTTATTTATTCTTCTACCTGGTGAAGCAATCACTACCTAACATTTATTGAACATTGATTATATTCAATGTCCTAAACAGTTATCTCATTTAATCCTGACAACAACCCTGAGAAGTAAATGCTATTGTCATGACTATTTCATAGTTGAAGGTTTTGAAACTTTAGAGAAGCATATTAACATGCTAAAATCCCTCAGCAATTAGATGGAAGAATTGGGGAAAGATAGAAATGAATGAATGATCTCAATAGGTATTCAAGCCAACTGTTACAGATTCAAATAATTATAATGGTCACCATTTAGATCAACACATTTGGGGCCTTGAATATATCTTTAACTCCTGACTGGGGCTGAACTGGAGGTTCTGGTGAGCCTGGCAGCAAGTAGCCTCAGACTCAGTCTACACGCAACAATAAAACATTGCTGAGGTATACCAGAAAAATAATGGTCACCAATTAACTCCAGTTTCCACCTTTGACTGCTACAGGTTGTGCTGCTAAATTTACAGTGGATATATGAGAGTCATCTGATGATTGTATGAGATAAAACTTTGAAACTGAATAACGCAGGGTATAATGCTGTTGACCTAGAATGAGATTTTAAAATTCTATTCCCATAGTCACAATCTATCCTAAGTGAGAGTTGGCTAATGATGTCTAATTAATAGTTAATAAATAGTGAAATAAAAGACAACTCCAAATACAGTCATGCATTGCTTAATGACGGGGATATGTTCTGAGAAATGAGTCTTTAGGCAGTTTCCTCCATGTGTGAACACCACAGAGTAGGCTTACACAAACCTAGAAGAGTGTAGCCCACCTAGGCTATATGCTATAGATCATTGCTCCTAGGCTACAAACCTGGACAACATGTTACTGCACGGACTACTGTAGACAATTGTAACACAGTGGTAAATATTTGCATATCTAAACATATCTAAGCATAGAAAAGGTATATTAAAAATATGGTATTATAATCTTATGAGACCACAGTCCTATATGCAGTCTGTCATTAACTGAAATGTTGTTACATGGCACATGACTGTAATTAAAAATGTTATGTTGAATGTTTACAACACATCCCTTATATTTTAAACAATTTATATGTTCAACCTTTTATTGAAACACTTAATTTTTTATATCTCGACAGATAAATTTTGAATAAATAATTTTAAACAATTATTTTGTAGTGTAGACCATTGAAGCATTACCTTATCCAGGATGCCTTGACGTCTTGACCAGATCCTGCCCTTGGTAACAGTAAGCTTGTTCCACCCTCTCTCATTCCTCATGGTTTAGTGATGACCACCGCCGATAAGTTACGTGAAGTCCAAGTTACATCCTTTGTGTTCAAAGGGAAGTAAGGGAACTTAGAATGCTTCTCTGTTTGGAAAGAGTCAGAAGATATGAGATATTAGACTCACATAATTAATATAAAAATATAATCAGAATTGATCTCTGTAAATACAAAAAGTTGAGAACTTTTAGAAAGCCACACTGTCCACTAGCTTAAATATTTTATTCTGGAGATTCACTTCAGTCCTACCACAATTTTCTTAATGGTTATAAAGTACAAGCCCCTGAACCCAGATATCACATGGAATATGGTAAATAGAATATAGTTCCTTCCTTAACCATATGTTCTAGAGGGCTTGACAGAAACAAATAACTGATCGATCAGGACGAGCTTTTTAATTGCCATTTGAAACTGCAGTCTACTGTGTGAGGACAGAATTTGTGAAGATCATTTATGTTGGTCTGATTAGAAAAGACAGAAGCAGCCTTTGAACTATACATATCTCAAAGAACATAGAATTTACTAAGGCTTGAGTGGGGAGCAGGGGCAGAGGAGCGGGAGTAGGAAAAGAAGGAATACTTCAGGTGGAACATTTGCATGAGGAAAGGTATGGAAGAAGGCAGCTCACAGGGTTGGCTGGAAGACTTGTAGTTGAGAGTGGTGGGGAGTGGAGTCAATGCCCAGTACAGCGAGTCAAGGCTTGAAGACCGCAGGGGTAGTGGCTTCTTAGGTTACATTTTTGTGTAAGGCTATGGAGTGATATCAAGTCAGGAGTATTTGCTTTTCTATATTCCTCCAGCAATGGTAGAACAGCCCCTTATGGACTGTTTGTCAGATGGCTGTCCAGAGCCAGGTGAACAGCCATATAAAATGGATGCTATACAAAAATGGGTGCTATACATTCCTTTCCTTACCTTACTGATATACTACTATTTATGGAATCATTGAATTGTTTTCAATGTACTCCAACCCCAGATATTTCAAAAGCTGAACCATAAACACCCAGCCATTCTCCCATCCTTCCATTCATCCAGTACACTTGAGCACCTACTGTGTTCCAGGTTCCACTGAGATTGCAAAGAAGAGTTAGAAGGGTCCTGATCTCCAGAAGTTTACAATAGTCTAGTGGGGGGAAACAGATATGTCATCAAATAATTAAAATTAAGTGTGTATAATGTTCCATGGAAAACAGAGGGGGATGGTATCTGGGGTTCGCGACATCCCCAATAAAGATAGGGTCCCCTGGCAGAATATGTTGCAAGAGATGAATGAAACAAAGACACAGACACAGAAATAATATTTAAGAAAGCGGGGAAATCAGGGGACCACTAGCACTCTGGTGCCAAGGTGGCAACAACTGAAACCCAGCATTTGCTTTTTATTCTCTTTGCCATGCTGCAAAATACGATGATCTCATGTGAAAAAATCACGGGATACAATGATCAAAGGTCTTGGGGCTCCCCCCAAAATCACAAGGTGTCCTAGCTAATTTCCTTCTCCTTTCTAGAAGTGAAATACACATAATTCTTCAGTAGGTACAATCCTTTTGATCAAGGTAAACTAATTTTATTCCAAGCTCAAGCTATGTACATGGGTATCAATCTCTAACTTCAGTAGCTGTGACCCATTTGATCAAGGAACAAAGAAACTACATGATTTCCACTGGGAGAGTGGTTTTATATTAACTGAGGCATTGTTGAGTGAAAGGGAGAGAAGGAACTTGGCCCAGTGTTCAAACAGTGGAAGCCCTGACACCCTTCTCCAGGGCTGACATATGGCAATCTACCTCTGCAGCCATGAGAAGTTTTCATGTCAGGCCGCCCGTGGCTTTTCATGCATGAGATCCCTTAGGCTCTGAGGTTGGAGCATGCTTTGCTGTACTCCCAGATTGCTGATATATGTCCCCCAACTAGGCAGTTAACATCTGCCCTTGTTTCAGGCTTCTGCTCAGGCAATTCCTTCACCTCCTCTCCTCTCACAGCCTCAGACATAGCATCATTAAGTCCCGGTGGTCTTAATCCCATCAGGACAGTGCATAGCTATGAATTCACAGTAAAGATGACTTCATTTGAATTATGAAGAATAAATAGGTGCTTTCCACGTGGAGGAAGAGAAAGAATGACAGTCATTGATTGAACTCTGCTATGCGACAATCACTGGATTGAGTCTCATTTTTAATAAGATAACATTTAATTCTGGGAGCAATAGTATTATCTCCATTTTATAGATGAAAAAACACAGAATCAAAGAGGTGAAGTGACTCTTAAAATCACGTGAGCAGTGCTGCAAGAACCAAAACCTAATCTCAAATTTCTAAAATCAAGAGGTTCATAGTATTTCCACTATGATATCCTTAAGAAGGGAATATACTTTTTCCAAGTATTGCTTAACTTTAACAGAAAGAGGAAAATGGGAATGGGCGTGACTCTCAGCTGTGAAGCAAGCGGACCTTGTCTGATTCACATCACTAGCTGCAGTGGCCCAACATTGATCTAGACTTTTTCAGTCTTCTCTTCAACAGCAGCATTCCCCTGTCCTGTTTTCTATTTTCTCAAAGCCTCTTGATTTACCACTATGGTAATAGAACTAACAGTTTTAAATAGATATTATAGATAACTAATCTGTAAACAAATCAATACAAATTTCCCAATCTAATGTCTTTTCCACATCAAAATCATTTCCCTAGCATAGCAATTTCCGTAAAAACTGTAAAGTCAATCACATATGTAAATTTCTATTAGCTATAATAAAAAATTATAAAGCCAAGT
>NW_012134525.1:3571380-3606395 GCF_000956105.1 Propithecus coquereli | reverse complement strand
ATTGCAATCTCTCGATAACAGGGTCAAGTTAATAACTCGAGTTTAAAAGGGAGACATCAGCCTTCCTAATGTTGAAGCAAATACTGTCCAAATGAGTAGACCACTATGGCTTTAAGTCTTCATTAATATAGCAAAATTATTAGCACCTTGTTACCCAGAGAATATCTAACACAGGCATGCAATTGCTTTTTTATGATTATTACAATAGTGATTTATTCTCTTTTAACTCCTAACCATTCTCTTTAGAGAGTACTTTCTTCTAATGTGTATGGAGAAGCCTTAGGCTCATGACAATAATATTTACTACTCTCAATATTAGGATATTCTCCATTTTGTACCCATTTACAACATTCATAAAACATCTGCCAAATTGCTGAAATCAGCTTTGAGAAAGTAAACTGACGGTGCCCTGTTTAACAAGGAGGTTTGAGAGTCTAGGATTGGGCAGGCTGTAATGACTCCAGTTCTCACACTGTAATCTTTATCTTTAGCATTGGGACACATGATGAGTTGAGAAATGAAGTGTTGATGCCTATATAGTGTCTCCTGTGAACGAAACGATTGTGCTAAACGTAAGCCAGGCACAGTCACTTCAGAAGCAGAATTGAAAAACGTTTCAAAGAGGACTTCTGAAGTTAAAAACTTCACTACCCATGATCGTCATTTTAATGGTGAAGTAATGTGGCAGTAATGACAGCCTCTATTTCTATTTTTGTACCCTAACAACATTTGCTAGTGGTGGTCATATTCCCAAGTTGTGAAATTAGAAATCAAGGATTTAAGTAAATAGCTAACTTGCCTAAACTCACAGAGAACAAAATGTAGAAACATGCTCTGACAAATAGTCCATAGTCTAGAATATCATGCTGTACCCAATCAGATTAGGGATAATTTAACATAGCAAGAAACCAGTCAGCTGCATTGAGTCAATCCCTAAGGGTTCCAGTAAAATCAGCTGCATTGAGTCAATCCCTAAGGGTTCCATTAAAATCAGATGAATCAGAGCAATATGGCTGCTAATCTTGTGCTCATCCAAATTGTATGTGGATAGCTTGAGTTTGCAGATTCAAGCTGAGAAAAACCTAAACACAGTTTCTCAGATATTTAACACACAGGCTGATTGGCACATTTCAAAATGGGCTTCAGTTAGATTAGCCGAACCAATTTTACCAAGAGCTTCCTGATCCCTTTTAGATATACATTTAGAGAACTCTTCAGTACTTTTTCGAGAGTTTTTATTTTTTTGCTTTTGATGACTCAATAGGAAGGTTGATGTAAAGAATTTACAAAGATTCTGTCTGTTTATTCAGTGTGTTTGATTTGTGCCTGAGTCCATCAAAGGTGAAGCAAAACTTCACAGTGTTTTGCTTTGGTTGAATACTTGTTACTCATACATTTTGGCATAGACATCATCAGGTCTCTTTGGATTAATCTTCTCTCAGCGAACAACTGTAAATCATTGCACTATAATCATTAAAAAAGATTTTTTTTCTGGTTGAGATGAATATCATTTGAAGATGCAGCAGTGTGCATTGGAAAGCATTTTTATCAGCAAGGATAATGGAAGATTTCTTTATAAATCACTGCATGGGAGACAAGCAGTCAGAATTTTTAGCTTTACAAAGAATAGGAGGAATTGAAGCAGCACTTAGCAAAGTGTGCCTAAGGCACAGGGGATACTTGAAAAAATTTAAGTATATATCATTTAATCATTAAGTACCCAATTCTGGTAAATTTACTCATGCAAAATTTCTATTGATTTCAAACTGTCTGAAGTAGTGCATAGAATTAAATTTTACCTAGGTCTGCAAGTGCATTTCATGACCACTCAGAAATTGATACTACTGATGAGATAGAAGACAAATGTAGCAATTTTTAGGCAAGACACATGCAAATCTCACAATGGAAAATCTGAAAGTGTCTTTGGAGTGAAATGTGCTACATGATATTTCATTTTATGAATATTATATCAATCGTAATTTTTAAGAAAAAGTCACTTGTATGTTAATTTTAGTGAACAATGATCATGTTTTCAATTTTTCAAACAGTCTTTGTTTCAACGTTATATTTGTTGTCTTGGTTTTCACATCTAGAATTTGTCATCATTGGAATGTGAAAGAGAGAACAATGATTTGGGGAGAAAAATAGCATTTTGTTGATTACCTGTTTTTCACTAAGTTTACAATAAATATTTTTATGCAATTATCATTTCAGTGTTGCTGATGAATGATCTGATACCCATCTAAATAAACACCTGTAAAAATTCTCAATTATAAAGAGTAGCAGAGCCAGGATTTCTCTAGAACCAGTGTTTTGGTTAACAGGCACTGCAAAAGAGCACTGAAGTTGAATTTCTGGAGCTACAGCTTTATTTTTGTCCCACCCAACTTAAATCAGCATTTACTGGGTAAAATTTTGTGTGAAGTGCTATGGTTGCATAGTTTACAATTAAGTAGATGATCAGTTAATTATATAAATAACTTGTGCATGTACATGTAATATGCAAGGGAACACTTCCTTTCCCGCCTCCTCAAGTTTGGATTAGGTGTACTTTCTATGTGTCCCACACAGCATCTATACAAATTAGGATAGTTTAGGTTATGCTATAGTAACAAACCCCAGATTCCAGAGGTTTAAAATATTAAAAGTTTATTGCTTGCTCCTGCTATATACTTATCACGGGTCTGATGAGAACCCTGTTCTATATTGACTTCACTGCAGGACCCAGGTTTCCAGATCAGCCACCCTTGGGAATGATGTCAGTTACTGTGGAAAGGAAAAAGAGAAAATGGTAAATTGCACCCTGGTTTGCAAAGGTTGTAACCAGAAATGATCCATGATGCCTCCACTCCATATCATTGATCAGAAAGCCAAAAACTAACCTTAATGGGGCAGGATATATAGTCTATCATCTGCTTGGAAGGAAAGACAGAAGCATTTTTGACAACACTGACCACCATAGCACTCTTGTCTTTCCTCTGGTATAGGACTCGTCACCCTTTATAGAAATTGTTTTTTTTTTTTAAACAGAAATTCCATGATAGTCACAATCTTTACTGTGTCTCCCACACCTATCACAGGGTTTGACATATTCATTATTTCTTGAATGAGTGGAATTTTCTGTTCTATTTGCAAATTCACGATAATTAGCGTTTTTGAGTCTATGGTCAGCTAAGCAATTTAGAACATCCTCCAGTTTCTGTGTATGTCTCAAGACATACACAAAAAATAACACCTTGGGAAATTCCCACATACCTTGCCACAGTTCAGGAAAAAAAAAATCAACTAAAATTCCGATGCTGTATAGAGCCCGAGTTTAACCTCGGAAAATGACTGGAAAATCTCCACCTATCTTTCATGAAATGATGGCTTATTTTTCCTGCTCGTCTAACCGTGCGGCACCAATCACATATAAACAGACTCATCCAAGGGACATTATCATCAATTACAGAGCTCTCTAACAACATTCTGTCTCAGAAAGCTTCATAGCTTTCTCAAGTGTTATTTCTTTCCCCTTTTCATCTTGAGATGAAACACAGATTGGTACAGCCCATATCAACACTGTTACTTGGCATAAAACCATGTGCTGTCTCACCCTTATCCTACAAAAGAATCCCATTATTGTGTGAATTTTGGAATTGAGTTTATCATTTTTCAAACCTCAGTTCCTAAAGGTAGTATTTGGGGCAGATTTTAGTACTACACAACCTCTTCAACATTTTTAAAAACTTTTAAAAAGTGGTACGTTTACCTGAGGTAAAGTTAAACATGCTAATGAAAAGGTCAAGCTCTTTTGCTTTAAACTAGAATTGTATTACTGACCCTCACAGATCTAGTTATTTCTCTTCTCATTAGAAGTTATAATTGTGATTAAGTAAACTTTTTTAAAAGATTAACTCTTATAGATTTCAGATTGTTTGGAAAACAAATGTTTTTAAAAAACTGGGATTGGTGAGAGTTGTATATACGATAGGTAATACTACACAAAGGCAACTTCTGATTTATTTGTATGGACAAGAATGCTTTGCAGGTAAGGGATGGAATGCTCTAGGATGCCAGCCCCATTTAAAGCTTTTTCTCAGACACTGTCTGCTGCTAGCCATCTTTGTGGAGTGAGCAATGGGCTAGCAATCCAATTCTTTTGAGCATAGATTATTGAGGAGGGAGTGGAAGAAAGAGAGAGAGAGAGAGAAGGTAGAAAAAAACAAGAAGAGAGAATGACCTTATTAGAATAACCTCCTATAAACAATGAACTCTTACAGCATTTAAGCAGAACCAATGTGCACTATACTTTTTAGGAAACACATCTTGTAGACAGCTGTTTGTGGACTGGATTTTTTTTCTCAACATTTAGCATGTCCTTATGGTAATAATCTTGTCACTCATGCAACACTGAGATTTGTTATAAAAGATCCTTCTTTAGACATATTAAGGCCTCTTAGAAGAAAAACAAAAATGAAAAGGAAATGAAAATACGAAAACCAAAAGCATTAACACATTCCCTACTTCCCCCTAAAGAATTGGCTTTGCTTGGCGTAAAATGAATATGGCATCATAGTCTTGGTTTTGCTAGCAATAGCTATGAGTCTTCAAATTCCTTATGAAATTTGGCTTTTTTATTAGTATTGTTTTATTAACATTTGATCACTCAAAATAGGCAATAACACCAGTAATAGCTAACATTTGGAGTACTTACAATTGCAAGATACTGTGATCCCTAAACTTTCATTTGGGAAACCGAGGCTCAGTCACATTGAGGATATACAGTTAGTAAAAGCTGAGCCTGGATTGGAAACCAGACAGTCTTACCCAAAGCCCCCAAGCAACTATGGTTCCCAGGATATTTGACCATGTATGGTTCTGAGGGTTTTTAGAGAATGCTAGGGCTCAAACTTTGATGGAATGTTTTTATTTTGCATATTTTAACCCTTTATACATTCCTTTAAGGAGAGTAACACATGTATTTTATATTCTCAAGAGTAACCTTCTGACTTTCAGTTTTGTTTCTATATGAAATATAGGCTGTTCACAAATTCCTCACAAAATACGAATCCTGATTTTCAAAATAACACAAGCTCAGTCAGTGTTAATAGAAACATATTTGTCTTTTTCTATATTTAATTCATCTTTGAAGTAACTACAATATTGCCTCATTAAATTCTCACATAGGAGCACAAGATGAAAAAATATTTAATTCACAGCACATTGTATTTGGAGAGCAGCTCCAATGAATACACTCACCAAACCAGTCATACCCTATTCTTTGCAACTGACTTGTTTAAGGCTTACGTCTTTTTTTGTTTTTGTTTTGTTTTGTTTTTCAATCTGGATCAAATTTTCATTCTATAATGCTGGTAATATGGATCAAATATAAGGATTAGTAATTATTAGGAAATATTTAAAACTATTACTTTCACCTTTCTTGGAGTGGAACATAAAGTAAAGGTTAATTGCATGACTAACTGGTCTGACTACCCAAAGGAAATACCAAACAATTCTTCCTTCACTTTGCAACTTTAAATGCAAGACCAAGGCCTTCATAACTCATTAAGTCTAAGTAACTGGCAGTTTAGTTTACAAGTCACTGAGAATAAAGTTGAATGTTCTCCATAGTACTCAAGATATATTATGCATCACTGGGTTACTTGAAAAACAAATTAATATTTAAGTATTGGTCCTTGAATACTCTTTTTATATGAAGAAATTTCTTGTTCTTTAAAGAAGATATTTAATATGATCACTTGCCAGCATCTCATCTTAAAGTTGGAGAACAACAAAATAAAATTAGTCCTTGGCTTTTTTCTGTTTGTTCATAGAGCATGTTTTAAGCATCTGTGGTGGTGATGTTTACCACAGTGGTCAAAAACGTGGGCTCTGGAGTAACAGAGACCAGGTAAGACATCACCACTGTGAGACATTAGCTCCATGGGGTACACTGCCTGCGTCTCAGCCTCTCGACTCATAAAGTGGGCCTAATATTGGGATCTAGTTGGGGTAGTTTTGAGAATTGAATGAGAGAATGTACCCCAAACCCTTATCAGAGACTTGTAACAAAAGGAAGGTACTCAATAAAATGTAATCAATTATGTTAGTGTCCAGAACACATTGAATGCTTAACACAAAGGTGCGAAGTTATGCACCTCGGGAGCTTGTGTTAAGATCTTTGTAGAAATAAGACACACTCTTAAAACTTGGACAATGGGAGTGAGAGATAGAGATAAAGATGGGGGATGGAGAGAGAGAGAGAGGGAGAAAGAGAAAGAGAGAGAGACAGGAATAAAACACTGAATTCAGAGAAAGAACCAGTTCACATCTGAGTGAGGCTACTGGAAAACCTTATGAAGGAGATTACTTTGAATGGAAACATGAAAAAACGGATGCATTTGTATTTGTGGAGGTAAAGGTCTTATTACAAGCTGTTGAACTCCTTGGTTCTTGTCTTCTCGCGATCCAGGAATGAAAGCAAGAGACAGTTTTGAAGCAGTAAGCAGCAAAGTTTATTAAAGTGAAAGTTCACTCTTAAATGGGTTAAGAGTGGGCACATGTCTGAGCGGATTGTGGCCCTGGGGTTATTTTGGGTTTCTAATCAGCAGGCGATAGCACACTCCAAAAGTGGTAGGAGTGGGCACATGTCCCAGTGGACAGTGGCACTGGAGTTTCTGTGTCATCTCTTTTTCTCTTGTCTGGCCTTTCCTCCTTCATGAAATTGTCTTTTTCTTTTTTTTTTCCTTGACCAATGGGGACTTTGTCTCTTTCCTGTCATCTGGCGGGGTGGGCGCTGGAGGAGTAGTTTTCCACCTTATATGGTTAGGCCAGAACGTGTTGTGTTCAAAACCTACTGGGGTGGGAGGGAACTATAGTGTATAATCAGCCCTGTGTTCTTTTTTAAATGCGTTTTGTGATAGTTGTGGTTACCCTTATCTTATTATTGTTACAGTATGTTCTCTTGTTCAGCATCCCATTTGTTTACGTTGCTTGTTTTCATATTCTCTCTGTTTATGTCTCACTTTTCATATGCTAATATTCTGTGACACTTACAGCTATCCTTATCTTGCAGCGTGTTTTTTACTCAGTGTCCCGTTTGTTTACATGGCCTGTTCCATACTTCCTCTGCTAAAGTCTAAGCTCACAGTCTGAGAGACAAAAGACATTTTTATTCCTCAGTGTTCTGCCCTCATGAAACTCTGTGTGTAGTTATAATATGATATTTAGAAAGAAATAGTACCAATTCTTTCTAAGAATTTGCATGAGTTCTTCACCTAAACAAATAGTTGTGGTAATTGCACAAATCCTAGTGAGTTGGCTAGGACTTTTTTGGACTTTAGCTAGAAAAACTGAAACCAACACTTAAAAATTTCTTTCTTTCAAGTTCTTCTGCTTGCCAAATAATTTTAGAAAGTTGTTGGTATGAAAAAAAAATTATATATATATATTTTGTCTTGGAAGAGTATATTGACCCTGTTCACATTTATTAAGATCTTAGCCATATTTAAACATTTTTCATTTCCTTTTCACTTCCTTGGGTCTATAGAACACAAGCCTTTCCTTGAGGCAGAGATAGAAATTGTAATAGTATCTGGCACCTGAGATGTAATTAAATAGGCAATGCAATTTAATCATGTGGCCTATGCTGTGATTTATTTTCATCAGGTTTAATCATCAGAACCTTTCTAAAAACCAGCATTCTACTTGAGGTCAAATCTTCATGCTTGTCACAGTTTCTAAAAGGACCATTAGAGATTTGCTCTGTATTTCCAAATGACATTTGGAACAACAACAGCAGCGATTTACTGAGCACATTTTCTATGTTCACCACTGTGTAGAGTGGATTATTTCAATGCTCCTCCCAGCAATTCTGTGAGATAGGTAGTAGTACTATCCCTTCCTCCCTGGAGGAGACTATGAGGCTTAGCCTAAGTAACTCGTACCAGTCCCATACCAGAAACTGGTGAGGGTAGGATTGAAATTCAGTTCTGATTTTAAAGATTGTGTTCTTAATTACTATTTCTCCCAGGTTGCCTGTGAAGAAATCACTCTGGAAAAAGATTACATGTAAATGCATACATGTATATAGTTACATAGGCTAGATAAGGTTTTCTTTATTTATATTTCATTATAATCTAGCTGGCTGCTTGTTAAGAGATGAAAAAAGAGACAATCTTTCTCATCTTGGATTGAGTTTTAAGAATCTACAATATGCTATACATTTTTGCTGATGTTCAAATCAGAATACATTGAGAGAGATTTAGAAATAAAACTACCTCTTCATTTTTGGAGGAATGCAACTACATGTAACAGATGATTTAGCTAGTAAGTATAATCAACTGAACTGTTGGACCATTGATGCTATTTATCAAAATTTATTCAGTAATTATGTTTTGCTTTATTATCATGTATTGATGAATTCCCGGCAGCTCTGCTTCCCTTGAGGGACGACATGGTGCAACAGGAAGGGCATGTCTTCAACATCAGTCATGTCTGGAGCTGAGCTCCAGGTATAATAGTTGTTTTACCTTCCGCAAATTATTAAATTTCTTTATGCTCCAGTTTTCTCATCTTCTAAGATGGGGTATAAAATATATACCTTACAGGATTGTTCTGAAATTAAAGCTGATAATGCATATAAAGTACTTAGCAATATATCTGATACAGACGTATTTTTAATAATGTACTTAAAAAGTGAAAAATACTGTTTTTTTTTTACTCTTGAACTTCTCTTTCACTCTTTGTAACATGTGAATAATAATATCCATTTTTTTTTGTTTTTTGGTAATGACTCAAGTTAAGTAACATATGTAGAGAGCCTGGCACCCATCAGAATCTCAGTGATTACTGGACCCCCTCTCTTCTCAGTAGTTCACGTTAAAAACACATTCTGGTCATCTTCATTTTCTTTTCCTTATTGTTGTGTATATCTCTTTATTGTCCACGACAATATGCTTGGCTTGTATGCAACTTGCGGTCTCCAACTTTTAACTTTAATAGTATGGGAAAAGCCCACACAAAATGCATTCTCAACAGGAAAAGAATAAGCCACTTTCCAGGCAAAGAGATGATGAACTTAAACTGTAGGTTCCTTTTCAATATTTCAGGAAAACACTTTACATACAGTTCTGGGAATGTAGCCAAAATGAGAAAGCACGAGTTATATCCAACAGATTTTATGAGAGGGTAAGAGAAGTCACAGATATCCAATTACTTCTATAATAAAATTACAACATCCCATACCTTTCTATCCACATCTTTGTTTTAGAAGGAAAGGCAAGGGGTGGAGGTTATGGAGTAAATCTTTAAAGTGTACTTGAAAAGCTTCTCCCTTTTTCTCTGCCTTCCATTTTATAGAACAGGTTTAAGCTAAAATGCAAGGAGAGCCCCAACACAGAGAATTATTCTTGGGAAGTTTTCTGGAAGCAGATTTAATAATGCACATCTATTCATGCAATACATTTTTTTTGAACACTTACTGTGTACTAGACAGTGTGATAGATGCTAAGGATTCAATCAAGGAATTATAGGAAATTTTCTATGTGATCACACACTGAATCTATCAGTATACATGCATATGTGTGCAGTATACATACATATTCACTCTCCCTTTGTTCCTGTTACAGTGAAAGAGCTCTTCCAGCTCCTACCCATGGCCTCTTTCTCTTGGATAGTGTGTCCCACCCTCTTTCCTGTTCAAGGACTTCACTCTTGGGCTTGTCCCCTCCCCCATGCATCAATTTTCTTTTTTTTTTTTTCTGTAAATATGCTTATTCCATTTTAAAAAATGGGATCCCACTTAAAAAATATACCCCCCTTCTCCACCACAACCCCATTTCTCTAATCTCTTTTATGGCAAAATCCCTTGAAATAGTTGCCTATACTCCACTTCCTTTCCTTCTGAATTTTCTTGAAACTGCTCCATTCACCCATTCAACCTCACTATTCCACAAAACTGCTCATGTCAACGTTGTCAGGCACTGTCATATCGCCACACCCAGCACTCCAGTTTCTGTTCTTATGTTACTTAACTGACCAAGTGCTGTAGACCCTTGGTTTCCAGGACCCTCCATTCTCCTGGTTTTCCTCCTACCTCAGAGATGAATCTCTGTCAAGTCTTCTCTACTATTTTATCTTCATTTTTTCCAATCACTAAATGCTGGAATACCCTGAAAGTCAGTCCTCGGATCTTTACTTTGATTTTCTTCCTCAAAAGTGAATCCATCTACTCCAATGATTTAAAATGCCATATCTATTCTGATAACTTCCAGATTATATAAATCACTCCTGCCTCAAAACTGTTTCCTGAACTTTGCACTTGTATAGTCAACTGCTTACTTGGCATTTTTTGCAGCTGAAACTTCATCTATCTCAAACCTAACTCTTACTTTCCACCTCCCAAATATCCTTCTCTACAGGTATTTCCTATCTTGTTCAGTGCAACTCTAATATTCACATTTTACATGCCAAAAACTGTTGGATTTATTCTTGATTCTTTTCTTTCTGTCATACCCCTATCTAATACCTCAGCAAATTTAGTCATCTCTACTTTGAAAATATATACAGAAGCTGACCTCTGTTAATCACCTTTATAGAAATCACTGTATTCTACACCATCATAATTTTGTACTTAAACTCCTCCATTGTGTCTCAACTGCTGTCTTTTGATCAACCCCTTCCAGGCTATTCTCTATGTAGCAGGCAAAAGTAGTCCTTTAAAATATGAGTCAGATCCTGTCACTTTCTGCTCAAAACTTTGTTGTTGTTTTCCCCCAATAATCTGATAAAATTAAGGGCCTCACCATAGCCTTTGGGTGCTCCTCAATCCTTCCAATCTCATCTCTTCCTTCTCTCCTTGTTCATCACACTCTTGCTATAATGCCTGATTGCTGTGCCATAAACACACCAAGCAGATAACAGACTTTTGGTTTTTATATTTACTATTCCCTTTACTTAGAATTCTCTTCCCTTAGTTGTTATCATGTGTTAAATTATAAGGAAACTTTTGATGACTACCTTTAATGAAATAGAATCCATCCCAACAACATTATTGCTGTAGCCCTGGAACACTCTGTATTCCCTCATATTGCTATATGCTTCATGACATTTTGTTGTTTGTTTGCTTGTTTGTTTGTTTATTACTTATAATGTCAGTTCACTGCTGTATCCCAGTGCCTAGAACAATGCCTGGCACCTAGTGGGTGCTTAATAATTATTTATGAATGTCAAAGAATACAGATGTGGCTCACTACTTTGTAGTGAGGGCTAAAGACAAATATAAGCAACCAGGTAAACAAATAAAGTAGTATGCAAATATTGAGAAGTAATTTTGATAAGTACTTTGAAACCAATGCCCAAAGCTATGAGATAGAAATTAACAGGAAAACTTAATTTAGATTAGTTGGTTGAGGAGTCTTTTCTGAGGAGGTGACATTTCATGACGTAAAGAAATTAGCCGTTCCTCAAAGGACATGAACAGAAACTTTTCAAAAGAAGACAGAATAATGGCCAAAAAACATATGAAAAAATGCTGAACATCTCTAATCATCAGGGAAATGCAAATCAAAACCACAATGAGATATCACTTATCTCCAGTGAGACTAACCTTTATCAAAAAGTCCCAAAACAATAAATGTTGGCATGGATGCGGAGAGGTAGGAACACTCATACACTGCTGGTGGGATTGCAAACTAGTGCAACCTCTGTGGAAAGCAATATGGAGATACCTTAAAGAGATACAAGTAGAACTACCATTTGATCCAGCAATCCCATTACTGGGCATCTGCCCAAAAGAGCAAAAGTCGCTCCTATGAAAAAGACCCCTGCACTCAAATGTTCATAGCAGCACAATTCACAATTGCAAAGATGTGGAAACAACCCAAGTGCCCATCAATACATGAGTGGATTAACAAAATGTGGTATATGTATACCATGGAGTACTATTCAGCTTTAAGAAACAATGGTGATATAGCACCTCTTGTAATCTCCTGGATGGAGTTGAAACACATTCTACTAAGTGAAGTATCCCAGGAATGGAAAAACAAGCACCACATGTACTCACCATCAAATTGGTATTAACTGATCAACACTTAAGTGCAATAAATGTTATATAAGAATAACATTTATTGGATGTGGGGCAGGGGGGAGGGGAGAGGGGGGAGGAGGGACGGGCATATGCATAAACGAAGAGTGCGATGCGCACCACCCGGGGGATGAACACACTTGAAGCTCGGACTTGGTGGGGGAATGGGGGACAAGGGCAACATCGGTAACCTAAACATCTGTACCCCCATAATATGCTGAAATTAAAAAAAAAAGAAATTAACCATTCCTAAGTTAAAGAGAGAGCACTGTATTTCCTGTAAGCCCTAGAAAGTGTAATAGTTACAGACATTCAGTCAACAACCTCACAGCACATGTGCACACACCTTTCAGTAAAACTGTATATAAAAATAGAAGGTCTGGGCACTGTGCCTTGCGCCTGTAACCTCAGCATTTCGAGAGACCAAGGCAGGAGGATCTCTTGAGCCCAGGGTTTGCGGCTGCAGTGGGCTATGATTGTGTCACTACACTCCAGCCTGGACAACAGAGCAAGACCTTTTCTCTCTAAAAGAAAATTGAAGAGGAGTAAAGAACATGCTTTTCACTCAGCCAGTGGATGGTAGAAAGAAAGAAAATTCTGTCTGGACATCAGAGACAAAACTGCACATATAAAGGGGAAATTCCAGCTTGAGATGCATAACAATTATGAATTTTGTCTGATCCCAAGATGTGTATAGCTGGTCTCTATGTTTTGCATCTCTTTGAAAAGGAGACTTTATCTGAAATTTATGTAAGGTGTATAATTGAAATCCTCCATTCCTACTACATGGTCACCAACCCCATCAGACATTAAAATTGTAAGAGACATTCATCATCAAAAATATTTTTGATATTAGGAATTAACTAGATTAAAAAACCAATATCAATAGCAATATTAATAGTCCTCATCATTTATTGAGTACCTAGTATGAGCCTGATACTCTACAAAGCTCTTTAACTATGGCACCTCATTCAGTATTAGAGTAATTATGTGAGAGAATTCATTTAACATGCTTAGCCCAGCACACAGCATGTATTAAGTGCTTATTACACCATAGCTTTTAATAGCAATAATAATATCAGCTATCATTTCTGTATTGTCAGCCCCTTATTACAAATGAGAAAACTCATGTTTAAAAATGATTACAGAAGAGCCCACAAGGTCATATATTTTGAAGTGTCAGATCTGGGATTAAAAATCATAGTGGCCTGATTTACAATATGTAATCGTATACTATCTTTCCCTTCCTCAAATAATAATTTTATTTCTCTACTTTCTTTCCTTTCTTTACGTGATATTTTAATGTAATTGATACAACATGAACTAAAACCAAGCTCCCCTTTTGAGAAATGTGTTAAGTGGCTGTCTTTCTTAATCAAGGGTAGCATTTTTCCTTTCATCCCCTTTCTCCGTTCTTCATTCCTTCCTGCCTTTCTCTTTGCTTGTTTGCATCATTGCCCTGCATCTGTTTCCAGTCCCACATACTCATACTTCAACCGTCCTTGCACATTTCAGAAATTATTATTTGGTACCCTCCATAGAATCTCACCTCCTTTATTTCACAGGCAGTATTTTTCCAGCTGGCACCACTGTCTTGCAACTTGTTTCCCTCTTGGTCTTGGAGCAAAAGTGCCAGTCTCTGTTGCCAGCTCTTTGAGCAACCATTTGGTGCCAGCCTCATTCTGGTGCATTTGGAGCCACAGGGAGTGGCTCTAAACTGTTCCCAGCCACCTCATCTACTCCTGGGGCTTGCCAAAGTTTTCTTCAGACCAGCTGAGTCTCTAATCTTCAGAAAATTAGTCAATGACTACAGATGGATCTTTATCCCTCATGAGCTCTGTCCTTTCTGAACTACCACCAAGCAGAACCATGTGAAGTAATTAGACTATAAAATGCCTATGAGGAATCTAGTTGGTTTTTCAAAATTGTAATTGCAGCTGTATTTATGAAATATCTTATTTAGTGGAGTTTACTTTTGCAGCTGGACACCACAAGTGTCTTTTTGCTTTGTCCCTGGGTTCATATGAAGAGGCATGAGTGCTTCTGGGTTCATATTCATTTTAAAAGGAGTCACTATTGTAATTGGTCAATACTGAATTTTGCCAAACCTACTCACACTCATGATGTGGGTACTATAGGATAGCAGATGAGATAGTTTTGGATCAAAAGGACTTAGGGCTGAATCCCCGCACTGTCATAGACTAGCTGTGCTATCTTGAGAATCTACTTAAATGTCTCTACCCAGATTTTCTCATCTATATAAATGGGGAGAGGAATTCTACTTTATAGTGCTGTTATAGAAATAATTGAGGTATTAAATATGTAGTGGATATGAAGCTAGACCTATCCAGGATGGAAGAAAATAGGCTTTCTTCCTTTTTTTTAAGTTCATTGTAATTTCTGAGTCTAAAATCTTCTATTGGGATGCTAGAGATACAAAGATCAAAACTCAGTTTAATTTGTATCTGAAATTTATTCCTATTTTATTGTGCAGCAATATCCACCATTGGAAGATGTCATACAGTGCTAATATTTGGGCTGTCAGGTCTTGGTGGGAAAGAAAGAAGTCTTGTCTGAGGTCATAAGTCTACTCAGATGGCCTCCGAGACATTCAGTGTGTCAGGGTGCACGGCCCCTTCACACCCCAAGGCTCTCTACTTTCTTCTTCCTTGCCAAGCTGGAGATGAATCTATGACGCAGTTCTCTAGAGGACCACCTCCTGGGTGCCCCCTTCTCCAGTCCTGTTGCCTTGTCTCTGAAAACCAACGCTAGGTTTTCTCTGCTCTCAGGATTCATAGAATTTTCTCTCTTCTTTTGTTTCTTACTCAAGCCAAAGAAAATCTTTTACTACTAAAGATACAGAAAAAATCTTGCTTCTCCCACATATCAGATATTTAGTCTATATGTACAAACACCCTTTTCTCCATATTTCTCTCAGGAACATCCTGTATTATTTTCTCAGTAGGAATGCAATTCT
The DNA here is from genome assembly GCF_000956105.1 of Propithecus coquereli. Taxonomy (NCBI): domain Eukaryota; kingdom Metazoa; phylum Chordata; class Mammalia; order Primates; family Indriidae; genus Propithecus; species Propithecus coquereli. The sequence continues at coordinate 3,591,351 of NW_012134525.1, read as the reverse complement.
GAAAACACATCACTCTTCCCAAACTCCTTTGAAGAAAGCAAACATAAATTCTGTCTTTAGCCTTGAATGAAGGTTGGGAGGAGTGAGGAAGAAAAGGGGAAAAATCCAGGGAAAGACCATCAAATCAGTACTTCAAAGTATTGTCCTGCATCATGCACCAAAGCACTGTCACACTGCCTGGCACACTGCAGGTGCTCAAGAAATTGGAGTTATCACTGACATTTAAAATTGATTATCCGATATTACTTTTTTCCCCCATGGAAAATGGGTTTTTCCAGCATCTCCCTTCTAGAATACCTTTTGACTCTGGGTAATCATTTTGAGATGGCTGGTTGGGGTCAGAAGAGAAGTCTGTGACTATGGTTAACGGTGATAGGCAGGTGGAGAAGGATCAACCCCGACTAGGTCTCCTGAGAACCATGGAGTCCAGCCAGCAACAAGATACTCACAAAATCTCAGAAGCCAAGATCATTTACCAAGAGAAACATAAACCATTAATATCATCACCTGCTAGTATATTTTTGCCTCTTAAGCCCTCTTAGTTTGTGCAGAAGTGCTGATGAGGATGGCATTTGCTTGAGTGGACAGGCTGAAGATGAAGTGGTCAAAGGATCAAAAGGGAATGTCTAAAATAATCTAGATGTTGTAAGAGCTGAACTATTATATATTGCTATAGAAAGCAACAGCCAAAGTCCTGCAGAGCCCAGAAACAAGACTGCTTCACCTCAGGCAAGCAGAAACAATCCATATTTGTGTAGCACTTTTTAGTTTTGTAACACCATTGTTATGTCTCATTTTTCTCTTGGATCTTCATAACACTGGTCTAAAAGTATGTAGGTAGTCCTTATAATTTCTACCTTTTAGATGAAAATAATTGAAGCTCAAAGGGACTTATCCGAGCTCAAACACTAAAAAGCAGTCCAGAACTCAAGAGAAGTGTGTTTTTTACCGCATAGTCTCCTGAAAATGCCTGGAAAGTTTTTGATCTGAAATCTTAAGGTTGACAGAAATTGTATATGCAACATTGCCTACCCAAATCTACTTCTTTATGAGACTTCCAAATTTATGTTATGGGACACATATTATTACTCTAAGGAATTGTAAAAATTCAGATAAAAAGCTTTGCTTGATTCTTTCAGATTTTTGATATTTGAGTCAATTTGAATGTTTGACCATAGCTGTCTATTTTTTCAATTTGATCTTTTCTCCATGCATGGACTAATGTGTTAATCTTGTTATGTTTAATTATTAATCTTATATTTTGTATAATACTTTTAAATGAGAATCAGAAAGCATGAAGAATTAAAAGTTGTAGTTTTAAAAACAAGCTTTGCCACACACAAGGGCAGCTGACTGGGTTCTGCCTTTCTTATCCATCCTCCAGCCATTAAACTCCTCAAAGACACTTAAGGAATCTCAGAGCAGATTTCTTACTTAATTCTCATTAAATCTCTTGACCATAAAGTGAGCCAGCTAAGATGATCTTATAGTCAACAAAAAAACAAAGAAAATATCAATCACTGAAGATGGTATGCAGATAACTTTTTAATGCAGATAACACAGATAACTTTTTAATTCTAAAATAGGCTCTGGTAAAGTAATGGAGTGATACAACCTCTCCTTTCTAGAATGTGTACAAGACTGATTAGTGACCATTTCGTCAAGTCCCTTTTCAACCATGGGAGAGGAGAAGCACTAAATAAACACATTGCTTTGCAAATTTCTCATGTGTTCCATCAAGCAAGTTGTCTTTAAATCGGACATTTAAATTGGACATTTAGCTTGCTCTTCTCTCTGTGACACTCCATAAATCATAAGGGGTGACAAACTGAAGCAATAAATTCACTATGTTAATGAAAGACACCTTAAAGCTATTGGCAGCAGATATCTGGAATGAACTCTGCTTATTATCATCTGGCATTTCTATCTTACATCTTTCTTCTTACAACTCAGATTCTGTCTTTGACCTTTGCACATAGTGTTTGAGACTTTTACCTCTTCCTGCCTGCCCGTCCAACTCCTCTTCCAGATGACCTGGGGTAGCATAGCTTATATAGCACAAATACCCTGGTATTCTGCTTCTGATTTTGGCTACTTGGCTGGCAATAAGGCCACCTGCCCTATGAGAAGAACAATGAAAAAGACCTAACCTTAGACACCAAGCTTACATTGAGCTGAAACAGCAGGTTGGAAATGTTTCACCTTCTGCTGGTGCCACCTTTGGACAAAAATTAAAAAAAAAACCAAAACAATAGAAATCCTCATATAGGATAATTTCTAGAAGATAAAAGAGCAGCACTAACTAAGACATTGTTGATATCAAAGCATTCCCTGAACTAGAACTATATAAGCAAAGTGAGGTTATTTTAAATGAATACATTGTTTTTCTTCAATTAATTGCTTGCCCTGAGCTACAAGTCTTCTCAGTCTTATATCAGGATTTTTATTTAATTTTATGTTATTTTTTGCTACTTTAGTTGGCTTCTTTTGCTCAGTTGGAACAGTAATTTAATCACCTATGCTGCAGAATTATTGAGATTATACATTGCTGCCCTCTCCCTCAGTGTGGTTAATAGCTTATTCATTACCACCGAGTCCCAAAGTTAGCGCAGATTTATGTCTGATGTTCAGATGCTAGGCAGGGAATGCAGAAAGCAATGCTAACTCATCTCTTATTCTTTAATAACAGAAACATTTCCACTGGAGTAGCCACAAAACATGGAGCCATTTATACAAGTACCTACTAGGCATATTTTTTTGTAACATAAACAGTCAATACAATGAAAACTATCCGTTGATTTGTTTAGGCACTGTAACAATAATAGTAAGTCAGAATGTTTGGTTTTATAATTGATGAAACCCTACAAGTCAATTTTTAGAACCATAGTTGTTTCTTGTTCTGCCAAAGATGGTTTCCTAAATTATGAAAGATTTTTGCTTTTCAGTTAAAAAAGTAAAAAACAAAAAAACTAAAGGCCGGCTTGTTTTAAAAGATAATCTTAACTATTACGAAAATCCTGACTTAGAAGTCAACTTGAGAGGCCATCATCCTATCCTTTTTCTTGTCTTATAATTACACCAAAACCTTTAGGCATATCTTAATTATATAATATGCTAGTTTTGTCTTCAACTCACATGTAATTTAATTGCCAGTCCTTTTTTCTGGAAGGTCCTGTATCATTCTTATTTGTTATCATTGGATCAAAGTACAGCATATCCCATTAAAATTTCACCTTTAATATTAGCCCCTTGCGTAGGCTGAGGGCTACTTATATCCAAACGGTCTTGGGTGCTTGTTAAAATATGATGTTCGAGAACCTAAAAATTAACTCTGTAGAAGCCTTGCTGTACTGTATTTTAGGAGCAAATTATATGCTTTCCTAATGCTTGAAAAGTTCTCAGGACTCTCATGAATTTCAAGTTTCTCCTATTTGTATATCCCAAACTTAAAATACTTTAAAAAATAATGTTTGTCTAAATAATCATTTTTATTTTTTTCTTTTCTCCCTAACAATCTGCATGCTCCCAACAGAGATTGCAGCATAAGCATGGCATGGATACCTACACATATAGAAAGGTGACACATGATATATAGAATTGCATGCTATGATTTAATAATCTATGAGTTATTATTTCATATGCAAGCCAATTGCACTTTTTCAATGTTTGTTAATATAACTTTATTGTTCTCATTCAATTTGCTGTCCATTGTGTTGTCCAATCTTTTCTTTCTTGCAATTTCCTAATTATCTCTCTCCAACTGAATAGGTTTATATACTAAATCATTATTTTTTTATACATTACTTTGCACTTTTCAAGTTCATCTCACATTGTTATTTCTTGCCCTATATGTCTAATCTTTCTTCTTCCTTTTATGTGATTGCTCTTTCCTTCTTGGCACTGGTAACACTTCTAATTTAACATATCCTTTGATTTTAAAAATTTCTCTATTTCTCTTTACCTCTTCATGTAGATCATTAATAACTGCTTAAAAATAGGACACATTAATTTTCACTTCCATCACTTTTCCAGTCACTTAACATTTTGTAAGTCCTCACTACTGTAGGTTTCTAGTGCTTCTATACATATTATTCTGTGGAGCATACTTCTGTATTAACAAGGCACAAAATGTGTTAATTCCTCAAGTTAGAACAAACTAGGTAAATCAGGACCAGCATATTTCATTCAGCCCTTAAGTTTTATATATAAATAAGAAAATCAATTTAACATGCTCAAATTTACCTGTGTAGGAAATTTATGATTCATTTGTTAATGAAATCCTTTAATTAAATTTTTAAAACCCTGTGGTATGCATGTGTATAATACATTTATTGATTCTTCTGCCAAATACTAATTGCCATTATCATCTTGTCCTTTTTAGAAAAGGTCATATCGTTGTCAACAAATAATAGTCCTTGAAAAACAAACATCATAATGTGTGATAGGAATGATCTATGCCCAAATGTGAGAAACTACTGGACTAGCTCCAAAATTAGTGGTGTTGTAGGAAGGAGTTCTTAGCAACCTGACATCAGAGGTACTGGCCTGCTTCCATTTACTCTATGTATGTGCGAAGTCATAGACGTCTACAAAAGACTAAGTAGCTATGGATTCATTGGCAGTAAGTGAATGAAGTGCCATATATAAATCCCAATATTCAATGAAGAATAAAATTTTTCTTTTTAATTTATTCTATTTATGATTAATTGATAAGTATAGAGAGGTCTCTGTGGCCAAATCAATTTAATTCTACAAACATTTACAGAGTACTTACTAAGTACAAAGTATTATTGTGGGTGAGGAATAATGACAAGTATCATTTATATTAAAGATCACCCAGATTTTAAATGTTTCCTCAGCAATGTATACTCTCATTACAATTGTCACATGATAAAAGAGAAAATGTTACTGTTTCTTCTTCTATGCTCACTGACTCATTGAATATTTCAATATTGTCTCTTCATTGCTTTTAAGAGTGCCTGGAATATGCTAGATGTTTACTGATTAGTTGAATAAACTCATTACATCCACTGCATTCTATTGGCCACACGGGTGCCAGCCCACACTCCATGTGGGAGACACTACACCAGGGTGTGGATACAAGGGAGTGAGGATCTTTGGGGACATCGTGCAGGTTAGTCACCACAAACTGCATCAGTACACTCAGAAGATTATGCAGACCATCACATTTTCCATTTAAGCATAAAAAGACACAAAATGGCAGTGAATTTGGGCCAAACCCATCCTATTTACATATACTCCGACTTTCTCCCAGTAAGGATTCCTCGGAGCAGCCAGAACATGTGGTAGTCAGAGCACAATGTCAACCTGTAGTGGTGTGGTCACACTCACGATTGCTTTTTCTCTGTCCCTTCCTCTGACTCCAGTCAAGCCTTCACCTCCTCCCACCCTTCATATCTAGTCTACCAACAAATTTAAGCAAATATACCTGCTTCTGAACTCTTGAATCCACCTACTTTTATTTTCATTATCATCATCTTCATTTAAGCTACCCTATCTCTTTACTGAACAAGGGCAAGAGCCTAATGATCCTTCTGTCAGCAGCTACTCTTACCTCCCTCCAGTTCATTCTTTAAGAGTTATCAATTAGCATTTAAAAATGCAATTTCAACAAAGTCACTTCCCTACTTAAAGCCCTTCAAAAATTAATATAAGGAATAAAATCTTTACTAAGACCGATATTCTCCAAATTATCAGGCTTCTTTCTTCACATCCAAGACCAAATGTTATCTCTATGCCCCTGTTTGTCTGTGTTCCAGCCTAATCATCTCTCATGTAGTTCCGCAAATGTCCCCATGTTCTTTCCTTCCTTGAGGCCCCAGTTCTCTTCCCACTGGTTCACCTAGTTACTGCGACATCTCTCGGCTATCAGCCAACTTGTCTCTTCCTTATGGGAGTCTTTCTGACCTTTGGACTTCTTTGGGTTCTCCAGAAATAGTCTCTACATTTTCTGTATTCTTTCATCATATAACTTACCATAGTTTATATAATAATTACACATTTGTGATTGTAAGCTCCATAAAGTCAAATGTGTGTCTATTTTTGTCTTCCATTAAATCTCCAGTATATATAATAGTTGCTTAACAATATTGAACAAATGAATGCATGTGGAAAAACTCAACTCATTTTATTTTCTTCTTAAAGTTTGGAAAGAAGTAAATCTAGCCCTGGAGAATTGTGGGGTTTTACCTCATTTATAAATTCTTATGATTTAAAAAATAATAATTTCCTGAAATAAAAAATTTAAAAAATAAAGTGCCGGGAAACAATAAAAAATAATTTAATCTATATTTTATTTTTAATTAACAAATAATAATTATATATGTTCATGGGGCACAATGTGATGTTTTGATATGTGTATACATTATAGAATGATTAAATCAAGCCAATTAAATATCCTTCACCTCACTTACTTAAGTGCCCTTTCTTTAGCTTGGCTTCATGTGTTAGATAAGAGCTGAACCCTTAGACAAACAATAACAAGCAAATGCTTATTAATCTTCACAGTATTATAACTGGTCAATCTCCACAACAATCTTCATCTTTTCTCATTCCTTATTTGTTAGTACCTTTTCAACTATTCAGAATGAGACCTATTTATGATTTCCTCCTTTTGTGTTTAAGGAAGTTCGACAGTACTAAAAGGAATTTAATTATGTTAAACATTAGAAGGCAAATCGCCTGCATATATATTTTTTGAGTCAGATTGAAACAACTTCCTTTCAGTAATGCCGGTGTGTCAAATTTCTGTTATATCCTGGGAACTATTCTAGGAATGTCTTCTCAGATATCTCAGTAAATGTCATGGGAAATCTTTAACAATGTTATCAATTATTTCTATCTTAAAGTAAAAGACTCAGAAATGTTAGGTAAACATTCTTAAAGTCATACTGGTTTAATATGGGATCCAGGATTGAAGCTTAGCTCTTTTTGACTCAAAAACCAGGGACAGAACATATACTCTTTAAATCGGGCTTGGTTTGGAGACTGTGTAGAACAGATGGGCTCCCCTTCTGGAGATCATGGCTCTATTTTAGAATAGGAGGGCTCATAATAGGCTTCTGCTTCCTTTTCTGTTCTGTTTGCAGTCTATTAGAATTTTTTCATGGCATAAGTTTCAGTTTTGTTTGTTTATGCTAGGTATTATTATCTCAGTAATTGATTGATTTTTTTTCTATGTCCACTCAGGGACTACTTGGGAAATGCAAAGAGGAAATATCAGACAATTTTATTCTACTGGTCAATATAGTATTAACTGTTAATACAACTTCTAGGAACTACATACAGGGCTATAAAACTTGGGCTTCAACTTTTCTCATGAAGATTTCACATAAAGATATACAGAACCTATCAAGAGGTTCTATCCTGACCATATCCACATTTCCATAACATTCTCAATCTCTTGTGCACTAACAAGTGTCAGAGTTTCATGCCAAGATGCTGATATAGATTTACTTTGCCCCTATGGTTCTACTCAAAACTTCATTGCCAAAATGCCCCATTCTGCAATCCCACCAACGTGTGTTCTCCATTTTGATGTTTTAACCTTGAATTCCTCTTCCCAAAATTCTGCCCCAAATCATCCACTTCAAATGGTGAGATTTCTGGGGATTACTTCCTACGTTCCATGGAATTTCTAAACCATGTCTTTATTATTGAAGTCTCTAAGTACTGTTAAACCTTCCTTTTCCAGATTATTCAACTACACTTTTTCTGTTACAAAGAACTGAATATATTTAACTTATATGACTTGTGGATAGGGCTTGCACCTGTAGTCGTGATCCCAATATTTCATAGATTTTTCTCCCCTAACAAATTTATGATGGGAGACCAAGAGATGCCACTTAACTTCTCCAGTGCCACAGTTTCTTTATATGTAAATCAAATGGTCTGAATCACCGAAGATTCCTTTCAGCCCTAAAGAATTCTGTCTTTCTTTTCGCAGTGACTCAGGTCCTACAATTCCTATCTACTTGGCAGTCATGAGAAATAGCTAATAGAGATTTTAAATGACAAAACAGAACACTCCAGATACTCAATGTCTCTAGCACGAAAGAGAATTTTTAAAGCCTCAATCAATGCTTCTTATAGTTGAAATTTTGGCCCCTTCCTTTTTTTTAGGGAATCATACTAGAAGATGAAATAGAGGTAGCAACACATCAAGCTGCCATTCTAGACTTCTATCACCCACCAGACGAGAGGTACCCTGGGAAAAGACATAGATCTCAGAATTCTACATTTCTGGGGTCAGGTCCTCTCTGTGCCACTGGCTTCTGTTAGGTTCAGTCAACAACCAGTAGGACATACTAGAGGAGATTGAAAGGCAGGAAAAGGAGAGGAGATAGGCATAAGAGTTCTCCTCCCCCTCCTCCTCCTGCTCCCCACCCTTCTTCTTCTTTTTATTCACTTTTGTCAGCAATGTTTCAGCAGCAGAAGTAGTTAGCATCTAGCTCTTTCAGGATTCCAAGCACTAGCACCAGATTCCCCCTCAAGAGATAGCAAAAGTAGGCAGGTGGTACCTCCACCTCAGAGGTCTGTCAGTAGGATTTATTCTTTGAGCTTCTAAATTTTGCCAATTCTACCTTTTCCCTTTTGTTCTCTAGCAATACAGATGATAGCTCCTTTCTGTAGTTACTATGTCTGCATTTACTTAATGTTTCCTTTAGAATTTTTCAGATTTCAACACCTATGTAGCCAATTCTCTATATTAAGTTCTTTCTGTTGAAATACCTGGTAAGGTTTCAATTTTCCTGAATGGACCCTGATTGATACAATGTGCTACTCACTTTTTCTAAGAATGCCTACCTCTATAGCAAATTATTTTCATCTGCTTGAAATATTATTTCTTAAATAACTCTGTTAAGATTATAAAGCCACATATCAACTGTATTATGGTAAGCAATTTTTTAACCTCTCTGGGCCTCAGGTCCTTGAACTTGGATTAGATTAAATTATGCTTTGTGAATTTGTTCTAAATTTAGTAGTCTTCACAAAATAGAATGTGTGCCCAATAAAATTTAATTATTATTTTTATTAATTAATTATATATATATATATGTGTGTGTGTGTGTGTGTATAAATAATCCTGTGTGCCTGGAAATCATGTTATAATTAAGGATATAAAGATGAACATGGCACAGCCTCTATTCACAAGGAAGTGAAGAAACCAATAGGAAACAAAATAAAATCTGATCAAATCACTTTACCACAATAAAATTAGAGTTTATGGATGTATGTTCTAAGTGGTATGGGTATACAGAAAATGGAAAGTTATTGGAATCTTGTTAGATAAAAAAGAAAACAATCCAAGTTCCCATCAATACATGAGTGGATTAATAAAATATGGTATCTGGATACCATGGAGTTTTACTCAACCACAAAAAACAATGGTGATCTAGCACCTCTAGTACCATTCTACTAAGTGAAGTATCACAAGAATAGAAAAACAAGTACCACATGTACTCACCATCAAATTGGTATTAACTGATCAACACTTAAGTGCACATATAGTGGTAACATTCATCAGGTGTCGGGCAGATAGGGGTAGGAGGGGATGGGTATATACTACACCTAATGGGTGCGGTGTGCACAGTCTGGGGTATGGACATGCTTGAAGCTCTGACTTGGATGGGGCAAAGGCAATATGCGTAACCTAAACATTTGTACCCCTGTAATATGCTGAAATAAAAGAAAAAAAGAAAAGAAAAATAAATTTGAAAGACTAGATGGAAAGTGGTTAAAATCTTAGAGATAAATGAAATAGAATTTACAGAAAACATGGCAGTATATACATAATAGCACAGATTCCTTAAATAATACTTTTATTTGGGAAAGAGCAAAATAATCAATAAATTTAAAATGTTGAGGCTTGAAAGGTCTCCTTTAAATGAATAAAGTAGATAAAATCTCACTATTTTTAGTAAGTGCTTCCTTGTTTTCCTTCAGTGCTTATAAACTCAGCTTTGCTGAGACTGAGATATCTATCTTGATAATAAACCAGGCTTAGGAGTGAATAAGCCAATTCTAAATAAGTTATGACTTCTGTACCATCATTGAATAAGAGGGACCAATGATGAGAAAAGCCACTTTATGTAGACAGAAGCACGAAAATATAACCAATTGAGTAATAATTGTAGATTTGGCCTGAGAAATATCTGTCCTAATTTCACTTTCATGCTCTGAAACTCAGCTCAGCATCTTGGCCCCCTGCCTTTGAATAAGCTATGAGAGACAGAGGCTAAGCAGTAGTCAAGGTGTTGTCAAAGGGAGGCCACTAATGTTATATTCTCCTACAACTGTAGTCTCCCACACAATGGGAATATGTTGATTTTGTATCTAAATTGGGAGATTAGACAGTATGTCTCTTATCAAACAAGCTTCTACTTTTAGACACCTGAATATGTTGAGTGACAAATTTAGCTTACCTAAAATAATTGGTTAGTGATATAAGAAAAAAGCTGTTTCTACTGCTGAAATCATTAATTCACATGAGCTCAGCTTTTGGCCTAAGGATATACACTATCCCATATAATTTGGAGAGGATAAGGTCTGGTGTCTTAAGCTCCACCAAATGCAAGTGATGATAATGTTAACACCATAACATCCTTCCTGCCCCTCACATCTATCAACAATGCTTAAGACTTAGTATCATAACTAGCACATTATAACTTGTCCAAGATCTTTCAGTGACAGTGACTAATACTAAAACATTTCTATTATTTTTCTAGTTAATTTGGTGCAAGTAAGAACAACAACACAAAACAGTGCTTATTTGGCAAACTACACGTAGGTCATTATGTCTAATGCATAGAATATATTAGAGTCAGTGATTGAAGGAAACATAGTACAGAGGTAAGTAAGGACAAAGTATTTAAGAATATTGTGTGCCAAGATAAGGATTGTGAATTTTATTCTTAGACTATAGATAGAATAGCCATACATTTCAGTTTGACTAGAGCATTTCCAATTTATACTTTTTGTTGCAGAAGAATTTTTAATATCACCACCTCTCATTCTAAAAAATGTATTGATTTGGAAGACTCTAGGTATACGGTGGCAGTAACAACATAGATTTTGAATGACTCCAAATCCCCATGTAAAAATGGACACAGCAACCAAATATTAAAACCAACAATGGTGGAAAAACATTTGAAACACAATTAGGGACAAAGAATTCCTGTGAATTACAGATTGTAAAGAATATGTGACAGAGATTCCCAGAAATGTCAAGCTCTATTTTAGGACAAAACTAGATTTAGGGTAAAGCATAGTCTAAACTCATCAACAAAATCTCAAAATGAAGATGAGCTCCAAGTAACTCAACAGGCTGTCAGAGCAAGCCAAATACATTTAAATGTAGAAAACAAAATTCATACACTCAATAATGTATGAATTTAATATTTACCATGCCTAGTAATCAATCAATATTGACAAATCTAAAGTATCAGTTTTGCCAAAAAGCAGCTAATCGTTACTCTTACTGGGAGAAATATCAGTAATGCCTCAGAAATGACAGAGGTGATGGAATTTTAGACAAAGATTTTAAAACAGCAATTATAAATATTATCAATATGGTCAAGATTAAAGTAAATATGCATACAGCAAAAGACAAAATGGAAACTATAAAATAAAAGAAAGAATTTAAGAATGAAAATATAATTTTACAATAAAAATTACTACATGAGATTAAAGCAGATTAGATACTAAAAAGAAAAATCAGTGTACTTGAAAATACAGCAATTATACAAAACAAAGTGAATTACACAGAAGAAAATTAAAAAACAAAATAAACACAGTCTCAGTGACCAGTAGGAAAATTATCAAGAAATCCCAAATGCATGTATTTGGAATCTCAAATGGAAAAAGACTATGGATTCTTCCAGATTTTCTAGTTCTATTAAACATATAAAAAATAATACCAATTCTGTACAAACTCTTCCAAATAAATAGAAAAGGGGAAAACAATTCCCAAGATATTTTATGAAGACAGCATTACCCTGATACTAAAAATAGATAAAAATATCAAAAGAAAAATAAACCATAGACCATTTTCTCTCATAAGCATATACTAAAAATCCTTAACAAAATATTATCAAATATATATATTTAAAATCACACCATGCTCAAGTGAAGTTTATCTTCATCATTAAAGATTAGCTTTATTTAAAATAATAAATCAATACAAATTATCGTATTAGCTGAAAGGAAAAAATTTATCTCAATAAATTTAGAAAAAGTACTTGAAAATTTAATATCCAATCAAGAGAAAAGCCTTCTGCAAACTAGGAATAGAAGGGAACTTCCTCAACCTGATAAAGAGCATCTGCAGAAACTCTTCAGCTAACACTATCCTTAATAGTAAAAAAGGAATGCTTTCCTCCTAAGATCATAAATAAGTATATATTCTCTCATTCTTCCTATTAAACACTGTACTGAACATCCTACCCCTACAAAAAAATGGTAAAAGGGAGAAGAGGGGAGGGAGGGAGAAATAAAAGCCACACAGTTTTGAAAGAAAGAGGTATTTAAAATTTTTTTCAGATGACATGATAATATATGCATACATCCTAACAAATTTGTCAAAAAGCCACAAGATTTAAAAAAGATCAAAGGATACAAGATCAATATAGAAAGTCCAATTGTATTTCTTTATGCGAGCAATGAATTATTGGAAATTAAAACTTTGAGATATTAGGCCGGGCATGGTGGCTCACGCCTGTAATCCTAGTACTCTGGGAGGCCGAGGCGGGTGGATCGTTTGAGCTCAGGAGTTCGAAACCAGTCTGAGCAAGAGCGAGACCCCATCTCTACTAAAAATAGAAGGAAATTGGCTGGACAACTAAAAATATATAGAAAAAATGAGCCGGGAATGGTGGTGCATGCCTGTACTCCCAGCTACTTGCAAGGTTGAGGCAGAAGGATCATTTGAGCCCAGGAGTTTGAGGTTGCTGTGAGCTAGGCTGACGCCACCGCACTCTAGCCTGAGCAACAGAGTGAGACTCTGTCTCAAAAAAAAAAAAAAAAAAATTAAGATATCAGTTTCAATAGAATAAAAAATAAAGTAATTAGGAATGAATTTAGCAAATTATTTACAAGTCCTTAAAACTACAAAATTTTGCTGAGAGAAAACAAAGAAGACCTAAGTAAATAGACAGTTACCACATTCATGGATTAAAGCACTCAACGTTGTTAGGATGTTAAATTGTCCTGTAGATTCAATATAATTAAATAAATATTTATAAATATTCGATATAATTAAATATAATTAAAATAAATATCCTAGCAGGCCTTCTTGTAGATACTTATCTATGAATGCCAACTTACTTGACTTGATTTTAATGCTTACTATAAAGCTATAGTAAGCAAGTTTGTGCTGGCTCAATGATACAAGAGGATACAAATCTGAAATAAACTCACACATACTGGGTTAATTAATTTTTTTTTGAGAAATAGAATAAGGAGTAGAGAAAATGGCAAATATTTAAGATGTAGACTAAAAAGGTCCAACATATGCATAATAGAAATATCAGAATAAGACCTAAACCAAGAAATAATAACAAAAACTAAAATATATCATTTATGAGTAATATGTATACACAAATATATATACACAAATGCATATATATATATATATAACAAAACATATCACATATCTGAGAACATTGCCCAAGAATGACCAACATTAAGAAATATTTTAGTGATGAACTAGTAAAAATAACTGGAAAAAATATCCTTTGGATATCTAGGCAAAAAAAATAAAGTAACTTACAAGAAAAAGAAAATTAGTAACTTTTTGTCTTGTCAATAGCAGCACTTTATTCCAGATGATATGGAACTAACACATTTAAAATACTTAGAGAAAGAAAATTTGAGCCAACGATTTTATATCCAGCAAAATCTATTTTCAAGTGTAAGAGGAACAAAGAGTTATGAAACTGAAATGGATTAGGGGATATTTTCCCAATGAACTCTTCCTGAAAAATATACTAGATAATCAGCTTCAGACAAACAAAATGATAGAAAGACATAGATTTAGGAATAGGTCATCAATATCAACTATACATTTTTACTTAGTTTTATAACTAAGATTAAAAAGACTAAATGAAAATATAGAGTATAGTGTGTAATATCTATATGTTTTATGATGTAGAAATCATGAGATATTAATAAATGGGGGAAGAATAGGCAAAGTGTATACAAAAAAATGTAACTAGTTTCAGGTATCATATAAATCAGATAGTAATATTAATATTAAAATTGGAATTTTAAATCTGTTTTTTGATATCATAGAATATGTTAGCTTGCCAGGACTGCCATAACAAAATACCATAAACCGGGTGGCTTTAAAAAATGGAAATTTACTGTCTCACATTTCTGCAGGCTAGAAGTTTGAAATCAAGATATTAGCATGGTGGGTTCCTCCTGAGGGTTTTGAGGGAGACTCAGTTCCATGCCTCTCTCCTAGCTTCTGGATAGCCCCAGGTTTTCTTTGGCCTGTAGATGGGATTCTTCTTGTGACTTCACTTCATCTTACCTCTAAGATTTTATGTATCTGTGTCCAAATTTCAGCTTTTTATAAGGACACAGTCATAGTTGATTAGCGCCCAGCCTAACAACCTCAACTTGATCATCTCCAAAGACTCTATTTCCAAACAAGGTCATATTCACAGGAATTGGCAGTTAGGATTTCAACATCTTTTGGGAGGCACAATTCAATTTCATAACATTAGATAAAGCAATTTAATAATCATAGAAAAATTTAATTCTATTATACCTTTAACTTAGGAAACCAGGATTATCAATGTAGAAAAAGGAGATACAAATTTAATATAGAAGTAAAATTTATTGTCCCGAATCTGTATCAGTTTAATCTTAAGTAAGTGTGTGTACATGTGTATCCCCTGGCTTTTTCACTGAAAAGACCTAAAAACAATATGAATACATAGTCAAAGTATACACAGAATATTTAATATATTACGTTTACCTCCTAAAGCAGATATGCATCTGCTGCAACGGAGCCAGTTATTAAACAAAATTTAGGAGTGGACATTGTGGTTCAACTCTCTAATAGTTGCCATCTGTCCTTATTTTGCAAAGCCATTTGATTGGACCCCTTAGCTTTATAGTACTTTCCTCATGTAGCACATACATCAGTCCAAATAAAATACCTTAATGTAGTAAAGGCTGAAAAAAGACTTTAATGGATGCATGGATCAGTATCAGGGACAGAATACAACATGTTCAGGTACTGAAGCATACACTGCACTGGTCTATGACAGTGAATTCATGAGTTTGAATCTAAAGTATTGGCTTTATCATTATTTTAAAGTTTCCTTCCCTAAATTATATCTGCATAATAATAGAGAGTATGGGAAAAGGAATAACAAATTATGTGTCAAAAAGTGATATGGATTTTTCTTCACAGAGTAAACTTTGAGAATGAACAGTTGTATACTTTGAACTCTAGTTCATTCAACGCAAGCAGCTAAAAATAATATCTGACTTTGGTTGCATTTATACATGTAATTTGATGATCTGACCAATTTTTGTTATTTGCAATAGTCTACACCAAAATTGATCACTAATATGTAGAAAAATTCATGTATAATAAAGGAGAAATACATCTTACTCAGCTGTGATGTGGGGTGAGAATAGTGCTGGAATAGGGATAGTTCCTTATTTATAATGATGAATAAGTTATTTTACATATTAGAGAAACAAGAATAGCAAATGTTGCTCACCAAGCACTGAGTTTCCCCACCCCAGCATGCTTCAATAAGAGACCTAAAGAAGACACTTTGGGAAATTTATTCAAGAAAGAAATTTAGTCTTTTAATATTAACTAATGCTAATTATGCTCAGCATAGAGATAGAACATCTAATTACTGATTGCTGATTATGATAGTCTTTTCTCATTTTTAAACCCTCATTGCAATTCCTTTGTATTTTTCTTTTTGCACATTTAATATTTTCCCTTAAATATATTTATACATTACCTTTATGATTGTTATTATTGCTATCTAACACTCAATGGACATTCATTATGTTAGGCATCTTTTAAAATGATTTACATATATTCTTATGTAGTCCCCAAAACAATCCACTGAGATGGGTACTATTTTATTCTCATTTTAAATTGAGGAAACTGAGGCATAGAAACTATAGTTAATTTGCTGAAGCACACACAATTTTTGTGTACCCTATATAACCTAGCGCACTTCTTGGCCCTAAGTTGATACTTTAAGATCATGACCCAGGAAATGTGGTGTGTGAGCTGATTCCTGACTAATAATAAGTAGATATTTTCCAGGTTGACAAAGTGGGCAAAAACTTTCCTGGAAAAAGTAATCAAAGAGTCAATCAGGTGAAAGCTGTCAACTGATTTATTCCACCAATGTAGATACATGCTATGTACATGCTTATTATTACAAATGAGGAAGGAAAGATTTATGTGAAAGTTTTGATACGAAGCAATGTCATGATAACCATACATAAATTTGTGTTCATTCTCTACCAAGGAAAGATACAGAGGAGAGTTTTAACCTCTTTCAGTTTATGAACATAGTACTTTGAATTTAGAGTATTTACAGTTGATTTGGGATAGAGCCAAAATTACATTGAGATTTTAATGATCCCCATAATGGTTGTGTACTATGACAGCTGATGAGCTGGAAGGGGCTTAGAAATGGGGAATTCTTAAAGCTCTGGAGTTAAGTCAGCGGCATTATCATGAGACTTTTGCCCTTACGTCGTTCAATTCCTAAACCAACAGTATGTTATTATAAAAGACTTGGTCAATAGGGCTTGGACTATTATAAATGCCTAGGCCAGGATTCATTTAGGTGATGAAAGAAATAAATAAAAATCTAAATCGTTGGAAACACATTGATTTAACACTCTGCTAAAATGAGTCTGGATGATTACAATGAGTAAAAAGCCAAAACTAATTGCTGTTGATCAAATTGTCTACTTTTCTACCAGGACTAAATAGCATAGTGATCAATATTAATGCTGGGTTTATTATTTAAAATAACTTACTTCTGGTTTTTAGAGCTAATTAGTGCTAATATATTTGGAGCAGTTACTAATTATTGGTCCCAATAAATTTCCTATCATTATTAGAACCATTGTAAAATAAGAAAGTCATTGCTTGGGAAGATAAAAAATAAGAAAAGAACTTTCCTGGACAAGAAGATCCAAATAAAGGTCATGATCAAGTTATGCTTTGGGGGTAATTTGAAAATATTGATGATTGATACATGAGAAACATGCCTATATATTCTCTAGAGCATCATGCATTGAATACAATGATTACATGTATCATCCTAACTACAGCATAAATATGAAATATCTTAATATGTACTTAATAGATAAAATATTATCTTAGCTCAAAATATCTCATAAAGATATATTAATTCATAATATAAGTAAGAAACAGTTGTTCAAATATGATGATTCCAAATCTTTTCAAACATTCTGAAATAGAAATATAATATTCCAATGTATTTTAAATATAATTTGGAGAATTATTTTTCTTTTTATCAATAAGCAAAAACACAAACACATTTGTTGTTCATATTCAAGAGGGTGAATTGACATGTCTGAATTTATAAGTCATTCAATGAAAAACAATAAAATAAAGCAACTTTTTTTATATGGAGCTATGATCAAGTCTTAAAATTGATTCACATTTTTTCCATAAATAGAACACCATAGGGATTCTTGAAGGATGCCAAAACTAATAACCGTTCTAGTAACTCATGAAACAATATCAATACATGATTTTATTCTCATTAAATCCTGTACTACAGTAATTGAAATGGCATTGAGTAGGAATTACCCCAATATCTCCTAGGAATATCTAAAGAAAAACTCTAGAGTGAATGTTCTTTAGGCATGAAGGGGTAAGGGAAAATGCTAGAAGTGGCAGTAGGTATTTCAGAAATGAATAAAAGTTTAAAGCACTGATTTGAGGGCACTGTGAGGTTATAATGAGTGATTATAAAACGTTTGATTCTATGTGTATATAAATTTCCTTCATATAATAACTGTATTGGCATTGGGAGGATTTTTCTTGACATGTTTTCGATATACAATCATGATATTCAAACTATAGCTCACACTATTTTAACTCATATATTTTAGTAGATACCTTTGTCCTAATAATATAATAAACTCATTTAGTGGTTTTGGTCTTAATTTACTAAGTGAGATACTAGCAGATTAAGAGTTAATGTTGCTTCTTTCTTTTAACACAGAGTTTAAAACTTAAATTGGGCCCAATGGTGAGGGCAAAATAGAGAAATAGGGAAAAATCCTGTCCTTCCCTTCTGCATATTGTTTTGCTTTCACCTTACCCAAGCACTCCATTAAACACTGTCAGGTCTCTTATGTCCTTACGACTTTTTTACTTCCCTCAAATACTTATTAAAACCTGCTTTTCAGAATGAATTTGACAGTAGTGATCTCAAGCAATGTCTGTATGAGGACATATTGAATACACTGTAGAAAAATTTAGGCATCCTGTTGGAATCCATCAAATAGGCTAAAAATAACTTCTATATGTCTTTGCATTAAATGTCAGTAGACAATTGAGTACTTGTGTTTTCTTCCAAAGAATATTTGTATTTTAATATTTCATTATGCCTGCTGAATGAAAAATTTGGTTCTTCATAAAAAGAAATTTATAAATCATTAATCAAAGCAGCTTAGCATTTGCTTCCAAATTTTTTCTATCAGCAAAGAAAGTATTTATCTTTGTTGTCCTCTCTCTCCTTTTTTCATAAACTATGGGAAAATTTATAAAACTCTTGTCTCTTACTGTATTCTATAAAATACTTCAAGACAGACATTTATTGACTTAAAACTGTGGTAGAGCGGACACTGCCTAGGACATCCTAGGCAGTGGATGAATTTTGCTGCACGAATGGAATATTATGGTCAGACTCTGGTAATCTAACTAATATTTCAAATTAAAACTTTGCTTATCATAGAAAAGACATAGGTGTATTAATTTACTTTATTGGATCAGTATAGTCAGAGCCACCCACAGAGCTGTATACTCAACTTTATAGCAAATACATATTTGTTTATTCCCTTTCATTGTTGATTGGAAGATTGTTCTGAGATCTTGTTGAATTTTTCACATTTAGTTTTTCTAGCTGGCTCACGTAATGGTTATTTCAGTTTCAATGCACCTTTGTTATTTTAGTTTCTTTTTTTTCTTCAAGGTAAATAGTTTTATTGAACGAGACATTGAAGTTTTGCCCAATTAAAAAGGAGATTAAGGCAAAATAAAAGAAAGTTTTCATTGGATTTCTGAGTAGCTTATGAAACATCTATTATGGAAGTTTATGAATAATGCTTCATTTCTCCATGAGCATTGACTAATCTACCTTCAAACAAATTTTATGTGCTTTCTCACTTTCTAGGACTCATCCTTACAATAAACTATTTCCATCTGAGATGGTATGAGCTACCCTACCCCAATCTGACAGAGCTAAACATGATGATGCTCCCTTAAATTTATTTTCTTCCAACTTCCCTTCTCGCTAGACAGAAATATTTTCTATTGTAAATTTTTAATTTTATTAATATATCCAAGAACCTGACAATTCTATGTATTCAGGAAACTAGGTCATGTTATTTGAAAGTACTAGGTGCAGTACATGCTTTGTTGGATGCTTGATAACATTCTGTACCTTTCTCAGACATCTAAGTTAATTTCCCTGAATCATAGAAACTCAGCATTAGATAACTTGAGCTAGGATCCTCTTATCACATCCTTGACATAGTCCTCTAGCTACTGATTGAATGCCTCCAATGATGGGGAGACCTCTCTTTTAAGAGACAGCTGGATGAGTATTTTTTCCTTTATTAATTCTAAGCACTCTAGGAAGTGAAAAGAAATATAATGCCTCTTTGGCACAGAAGCCCTCAAGTATTTGAAAA
>NW_012134525.1:3567087-3567605 GCF_000956105.1 Propithecus coquereli | reverse complement strand
TATTCTTATTTATTTATCATTTAATTCCATTATGGTCAGAGTATATATTGCATAGATTTGAATTTTAAAATCTATTGAGCCTTGTTTTATGGCTCAGTTTATAGTCTATTTTATAATTGCCAATTAATTCAAAGCATTTAATAATGTAGGTTAAAACCTCTTTCTCCTCACTAGTATTTTGTTTAGTTGTTTTATCATTAAAAGAGAAGTATTAAAATTTCAAACTAAAATTGGGAATTTCTTTTTTCCACTCTTTATTTCAATCAGCTTTTGTTTCATGTATTTTGCAGCTCTCTTTGGTAGGTAGAGATTTATTACCATTCTGTCTTCCTAATGAAATGACCTCTTTTTCCTTAAGAAATATCTGATAGAACTTTCTTCCATGAAGTCCATTTTTTCTAATATTAATATAGCCACACTAACTTTCTTATGCTTAACGTTGAATAACACTTTTATGTAACTGTAACCTATCTTTGGCTTTATAATTAAGGTGTCATTTAACACATTGTTGGGTCATG
>NW_012134525.1:3563572-3567037 GCF_000956105.1 Propithecus coquereli | reverse complement strand
CCTTTTTTTTAAATAAGGGAGGCAGTGTGGTTTATTGAGTTGTAACTTAACATTCAGTAAAATGCATAAATCTTAAATATGTAGTTTGATGAATTTTTACACCCTTTTAATCACTACCCAGATCCAAATATAGAACATTTCCAGCCTATCTGGGAGTTTCCCTAGTGCACTTCCCAATCAAAACCTATTATTCCAAAAGATAACAATTATTCTGATCTTGATCACCATAGTAAGTGTTGTCTATTTTTGAACTTCACTTAAAAGAATCTTACAATATGGACCCTTAGTGTCTGTGTTTTTTTTTGTTGTTGTTCTACATTGTATCTCTAAGATTCATCCACGTTTATTTACTTTTTCTACTAAACCTTAAAGTAGGAAGTATTATTCTCATTTTGCAAATGAAGATAGATACTCAGGCTCATGGAGGGGTCATTTGAACAGAACTGGTCCGAACTTGATCTATAACATACCTAGAGCTAACGTCCATGTTCTTTTCATTAGACCATGCTGCCTTGTAGGTTCTCTAAGCACTGTTTTTCTGAATATATCTCCTTCCAAAATCTGAACCACCATTCTACTCTTACAAAATGACTGAGATCAGTGATTGCATAAATGCACATGGCAGAGGAAGGCTCCAATCTATAAAACATATTTGTCTAGCAAGGATCTTGATGTTGGAGGCAAGAATTAGAAAGAGTCTACTAAGATATTCCTTTATATATTTCCATTGATATTATCTTCTAGAACTCAAACATTGTTGTTAGACTCTATGAGAGCATTTTAACAACTTCAGAAACATTTAAGTGTTGCTTTTTAATTTAAAAAGTCTTAAAAATTAAAAAAATTGAATAAAAAATTTAAAAAATGGATGTTTTGTTTAAAGTGTGTTTTTAAAGATGGTGTGCATAAATGACAAAAACACCAAAAATACGGGCTAATCAGGGCTAGGGGATGAAATTTAATTATCTTAAGGCTATTTAAGATTGCCTATATTTCTCCTGGCCAGTTTCACAGAGTACACTGATGCTGACCACTATTCTAATTTCCTTTTGCAAGTCAGTAATGAGTTACACTCTATGATCCACATCATCTTAATTTTTGTGTGTGGTGTGAGATATCTATATGAATATTTAGTTGTTTTCAGCAGCATTTTTTTAAAAAAAGATTTTCCTTTTCCCTGTTGAATTGCCACAGTGTCTTGGGTCTATTCCTGGATTCTCGATTTTGTTCAATGATCTATTTGTCTCTTCTGACAACAATATAACATTATTTTAATTGAGCTTTTTCACAGGTTTTGCGATTGGATGATGTGATTAATCCAATTTTCTTCTGCTTTAAAATTCTTTTCTCTTATTCTGTGATCTTGTAGTTCCACATAAATTTTAGAATCAACCTGATAATTTGTTAGATGTCTAAAACAGCTCTTGGGGCATTGATTTGAATATAGTTAACTCTATAGGTCAGTTTTGGAGAAATTGATCTCTTAGTACTATTAGATTTCCAATCCATGAAAATGGTATCTTCCTTCATTTTTAGGTCTTCTTTCAGTAATGTTTGCAATTTTCAGTGTACCAGTCTCATATCTTTAAAATTTTATTCCTAAATATTATTATTAGCATTAGTTAAAATGTATTTTTACTATTTTTTTCTGTCAACATGCTTTCTTTATTATTTATTTATTGATTGATTGATTGATTGATTTCAGCATATTACGGCAGTACAAATGTTTAGGTTACATATATTGCCTTTGCCCCATCCACCTCAGAGCTTCAAGTGTGTCTATCCCCCAGAGGGTGCGCACTGCACCCATTAGGTGTGAATATACTCATCCTCTCCTGCCCCCTCCCACCTGCCCAACACTCGATTAATGTTACTGCTATGTGTGCACATAGGATTCTTTTCCCCAGTGTATGTTTTTGTCTGCTTTGTCAAAGATTCGATCCCTATATGAGGATGTTTTTATATCTGGGTTTTACATTTACCTTTTAAAATGTTTGTAGACAGTAAAGAAATACAATTGATTTTTGTATATTGACCTTGCATCCAGCAAACTTACTAAATAAGAATTACTTATCTAGTAGTTTTTTACAGATTCCTTAGGATTTTCTTGTTGTCTATGATTGGAGAAATGTTTCTTTCTTGTTTTCTAATCTTTATGTTTCTTATTTTTATTTCTTGACTTATTGCAACTTGCTAAGACCTCCAGTAAAATATTGACTTGTTCCCAGTCTTAGTGAATGAGCATTCAGTGTTGCCTCATTTGTTATGACATTAACTATAGATTAATCATAGATGTTCTTATCAGTTTGAGAAAATTTCTTTTTCTTCTTACTTTGCTGAGAGTTTCTTTCTTTTTTTTTAATTAATGGGCATTGAATTCAGTAAACATATTTTATCTATTTATTGTTTATTTTTAATGGTAAACAAACTTTACGTTACTTAGGTAACCCTATTTGGTCATTATAGAAATCATTTTTATATATTGCTGAATTCAATTTGTTAATATTTTACCACAAATGCTCATGATAAATATTAATCTGTAAATTTCTTTCCTTGCAACATCTCATCAAGTTGTGGAATCAGGGTTATGTTGGCCTAATCATACAGTTTTGAAATATTTTCCCTTCTATTTTCTGAAAACTTTCTGTATTGGATTTCTTTCTTTTTGCATCTTTGATAGAATTCTATAGTGTGGACATCAGACTTAAAATTTTCTCTGTGATGTCTTGAATTACAGAATCAGTTTCTTTTAAAGATACAGGACTATTCACATTTTTTATTTAATTTTGTTTCAATTTCAGTAAGTTGTATATTTTTGAGGCATTGGTCCATATCTTATAATTTGTTAAATTTATTTGTGTAAATTTGTTTATACTATCTTCTTATCATTCAATGTAACTTTCTAATGATGATTACTTTTTAAATTCCCAATATTAATAATGTATACTTTTTTTGTTCACTCTTGTTTGCTCTTTATCAGTTTTATTAATCTTTTAAATAAGTATCTTTCAATTTTGGTTTTTCTTTTGTTTATTTTTCTAGTCTTTTATTGATTTCTGATCTAGTCTTCATTATTCCTTCCTTCTACTTACATTGAGCTTAATTTTGTCTTCTTTTTTATTTTCTTAAGGTGAAATCTTGATGATTGATTTCGAATGTTCTTTCTAGTACAAAAATTTAAAGCTGGCGGGGTGAGGTGGCTCAGGCCTGTAATCCAACCACTTTGGGAGGCTGAGGTGGGAGAACTGCTTGAGGCCAAGAGCTGGAGAACAGCCTGAGCAAGAGTGAGGCCCCTGTCTCCACAAAAAATAGAAGAATTAGCCAGGTGTGGGGGCACATGCCTATAGTCTCAACTACTCGGAAGCCTGAGGCAGGAGGGGAACTGCTTGGGCTCAGAAGTTTGAAGTTGCAGTGAGCTGTGATGATATTCTATATTCTAGCCCAGGCAACAGAGTGAGACTCTGT
>NW_012134525.1:3555008-3562622 GCF_000956105.1 Propithecus coquereli | reverse complement strand
TTTGGTAGAGATTGGGTCCCTTCATGTTGCCCAGGCTGGTCTTGAATTCCTGGGCTCAAGTAATCCTACTGCTTTGTCCTCTCATAGTGCTGGGATTACAGGCATGAGCTACTATGCCCAGCCAATCTCTGCTTTTTAATTAGAGTGTTTGGTGAATTTATATTTTTGTTTTCTATTTGTTTCTTCTGTTGTTTTTATTTCTCTGTTTATCCTTTTTTTTGCATTAGTTTGTATAATTTCCATGTTTTTAGTATTCCCTTTTATTTTCTTGAGTGGGTTTTTACTTATAAATTTAATATGTTTTTATTAGATGTTTTTTATCTTCGCACCTCTCTGAAGACTATGATGAAAATCCTTAACATGGCTTGAAAGACCCCAGATGGTCTAGTCTCTGCATACATTTCTAGTATTATCAGAGATCTTTTAATCATATTTTCAGTTTCTCACATGTGCCATTTTCCTTTCTGTTACTTTGTACATGTTGTACACTGTCAAAAATCATCTTCTCCCTTTCTTAATCTATTATAAAATACTTAAATATATAATGGCTAGATTGGTTGGAGCTATACTTGGAATACCAGTATCCAGTGGCTCAATTTTTACAAAGACAAGTATTGCTGCAGCATGTATTAAGTTTAGGTCACTTATCACTCAATTTATGCTGCAATTTTCAACATAAGAGTCACTTCCTCAGGGAGGCCATCATTGACTTTCCCAAGCTAGGATCAGTTCTTTTATTACACAGTCACCTAAAATAACATTTCTTTCTTTTCAGCTTATAACTATATATGTAAGTGTGATTATTTGATTAATGCCTGTCTACCTAATTAGGCTAAAGGCTCCATTAGAACATAAACCACATCTGGTTTTGTTCACAAATTTATCCCTAGAGCCCACCACAGTCTCTGTTACAAATATGCTCAATAAATATTTTCCAAATGAATGTTTGAATGAATTAAAGAATAGATCTTAAATGATACATAGTCATAGAATAGGATTAAGGTAGAAATAAGACAGGGGTTGAGAGGAAAAAAAGGAACCTGATAATAGAATAACTTGCTTTCATCAATATTGAAATCTTCTCCAGTTGAGTGAGAGTTATAAATTAGGTTATCGCTGACATTTACAATACACGTCAAATTTTTTTATCTTTGACTATTTTTAAGTACAAATGTCAATTTCACATGAAATCTTATAAAATTCACTTGCTCCTTCATTTATTAAGAGATCCTACATACATTGATTAATTACTATACTCCAGGGATTATGCTGAGTACTTGGGATAAGGGTAAATAAATCATAGGCTCGGGTCTCATATTGCTGAATCTTAGAGGAATACAGACATAAACAGACAGACAAGTAAAGTGTGATAATGACCATATTGATTAAACAGTAACAGGAAAGAAAGCATGCATAAGAAGACCCTGATGATTCCAGACTTCAGATTAGCTCTTGTACTCCATGTATGTAAAAGAGGAATGGAGAATAACAGCTGCACTCATTCATTGCAGAATTTGAGCTAGCGGGAAAAGTGTTGACATCCTGGCAGAACCAGAAGTAGTAGCTAAATGATTAGTTTGAAACTTCAAATTCAGCATTTAATACCAAAGAAGTATAATACTCTTTACTTATATATAACTGTCAAGGTCAGTGTATATCTTGGGTTGTGGAAAATGTGAATGAACACTAGGAAAGTTCCTTGTAGCTTACTTGGCTGATCAGGGCCTTATTTCCTTACCTAGTCTCAGGTTTGATTAAATCACAGATAATCGTTAAAGTCTTGAAGCCCTAGAAAATGGTATGATTCAAAGTCAACCATGTCTCATCAACTGTCTATCCTTACAGACTGTACCATTTCACACCTGGACAGGGCATTATAGGTCATCCAATATCCAGTCTATATCCAGTCGTATAACATGTGAAGAATTGGAAGCTCCATTGACAAACCCAAGAATACCCAATTAGAATTAGATAAATTCTGAAACAGAGACAAGAATCCAACTCCATTACAGTTGTCATTTTAAAGACAACATTTGATTTTGATAAAAAAATGAATAAAATAATAATTCACGTTTATTGGATGTCTGGTACTGTGCTGAGTGCTCTACATGTGTTATCCCATTTAAACCTCTTGACTATGTGAGGTTAGTACTATTATCATGGTCATTCGATACCTTAGGAAACCAGGGTTTATGAATATTAAGTTACTTGCCCAAGATCAATCAGCTAATAAGAGCTAAGGCTGAAACATGAATTTATCATATGTAAAGCTGTCACTCTTATTATCTAACTCAGTAACAGCAAGACAATTGTGGTTCTATGTACATAGTGTTTCAGGCAAATTCAACTCACAAACATGCCATCTTTTCTCTTATCATTTATGTAGTGTTCACAATTTTATGGGGTACAAAATGCATGTGTGCAATGAATCAGCCTTTAGAAACTGTATCCTGATCAATGTGCTGAAACGATCTTCCCTTGTCAAAACAAAAGTGATAGGTGCTGCCAGAATAAAAGCAACCAGGTTTGATTATAGTCTTTACCTCTGTGATACACACTTTAGAGCCTACAGGATTCTTATGAAATTATAGCTCTCCACGTTTCAGTGTTTCAGTCTAATATGTTCTTTATTTTTACATTGGCAGCATGTCCTATGTATGATAGTTTTTGTATTGATGTAGCTTTGCCTGGTGGGTCCCAGAGAGCTTTTCCACCTCTCATTATATTGGTAATACATATAAATCTCAGATCACAAATTAAGGTTGACAAGAAATGTCACTTTCTTTTTCTTCAATGAGAAGACAATTTTTTCTTGGGCTTCTTATTTAATCTAATGGGAAAATATTTAATCTTAGGCAATCTGGGATAAATCCATTCATTCAATTCAGAGCTTTTCAGTCGATTCAGTTTTTCCCCTTCTAACTTATCTCCATAGTACATGTAAGATCTACTTTCCAGAGGGCTTAAAGTAGCATCAAGGCATCAATAGAAGTAGAGTATAGAGGGACATTGCGATCCTCAGTTATCTATCCATCCAGATATTCTCTTAAATTTACATTATCCCATCTGGTCATGAGCCTTGTTATCTCTATGCTTTCATCTCCTGAAAAATCCACATTCTCCGATGGTCCCTGGGTATATCAAAGGCAGCCATATGCACTTTATCCTGACAACAAGTCCTCAATGGTTTCAGCCCTCTCTCTTGCCACTTCCATATCACTTGGGGGTAAAGGGGGAGGTACAAAAATAATTGATCGTTCTCAAGTCTCCCTCTGGGCTACTAAAAGCTCTCTTCAGTTGTTAAAGGACTTTTGTACAGAGATATCAGACAATAATTTTTATCTTATGGCCTTGTTACAGATTGAATTGTATCCCCCACAAAAGGTAGGAGCCCTAGATGCTGGTACCTGTGAATGTCATCTTATTTGGAAATATGGTATTAATAGATATCAAGTTAAGATGAGGTCATAGAGTGAGCTTTAATCCTATATAACTGGTGTGTTTATAAAACGATGATGTGAAGGCAGAAACATACAGGGAGATTACAGCCATGCGATGACAGAGGCAAATGGAGTGATACATCTACAAAGCCAAGGAACAAGGATTGCTGGCCACCACCAGATGCTAGGAAGTTGCAAGGAAGCATTCTACTCAAAATCTCAGAGAGAGCACAGCCCTGCTGACACCTTACTTTTGGACTTTTAACCTCCAAACCTGTGAGATAATAAACTTCTGTTGTTTTAAGTCACCCAGTTTTTGGTGCTTTGATAGATTAGCCCTAGGAAACCATTACAGGTCTCTATGTCATCCTGGCAGAATGATGTTTATCAAGCCCTCACAAGTCCTAGGGATTCCCCCAGGTTGAGATGCATAGGTTTCTTGTGTTCTGGAATCCTAAACTCATTAAGGAGTCTCATTACACCCTTCACCCTGGGGATCAGCTAGGGACAAAGTGATAAGAATGACATGGTACAAGTACCTTTCTTGGGGGCTTACAGAAAGATCTAATTCTCTTCCCTTCCCTCTAGTCAAATTCCAATTTTAGGTCTTCATTTAATATGGGGTTTATAGAAAAAACAGTATCAGACTGATCACTTATTCTTCTATGTCTATCGTTTTCATATAGACTTTATCCCTTGAATCTGTTAGGATTCTAGTCTTTTTATTCACGGCTAAGTTTTTCACACCTTAAAAGCTCATTCTCTCAAAAATTTGTCTCTGTCATGTATTTCAGAAGTTTATTTTGAAACTCAAAGGCTGAGAATTTACCTCTTCATTTTGTGTTCTTTTACTTAATAATTCCTTTTCCAAATGGCATGGACAAAATTTGGGATGACAAAGAGTAACAGAAATTACCAGAAAAAGAATCACTTTGATTAATTTTGCAAAACATTATGTCATCATTTGGGAACTATTTTGATGTTAGAGCATCCTATTTGGGGGTTTGGTTTATTAATGGTGTCCACAGGTTCAGCACTGAGTGAACCATTATAACTGAGAATAACCACTCAGCCAGTATTCCCTGAGAAGTAGAACTCTACTTGGCTCGGTATAAAAATGTTAAAGGAAGGCTGAGGCGGGCGGATTGTTTGAGCTCAGGAGTTCGAAACCAGCCTGAGCAAGAGCGACACCCCGTCTCTACTAAAAATAGAAAGAAATTAATTGGACAACTAAAAAAATATATAGAAAAAAATTAGCTGGGCATGGTGGCACATGCCTGTAGTCCCAGCTACTCGGGAGGCTGAGGCAGGAGGATCGCTTGAGCCCAGGAGTGTGAGGTTGCTGTGAGCTAGGCTGACGCCACGGCACTCACTCTAGCCCAGGCAAAAGAGTGAGACTCTGTCTCAAAAAAAAAAAAAATGTTAAAGGAAATGAAAATGTTCCACTTTCTTCCTTATAAAGAGGACTGAGAAAGTTTAAGGGAAAGCCTGAGTTTAGAAGTAAAGTTTTAGGTTGTGCTTTACATTTCACAAGGGGTTATTGTGCATGTTGGTTCTATTTAGGACTTTAAGTTGGTGTTAGTCCTGGGATCAAGGATTATCTGATTCTTGATATTGATCATTTCTACAAGGGCCTGGAAGGAAAGATATGTATGTGAGAGAGAAATCAACAAAAATGAACATTATCACTCAAAGTTTTGACCTCAAACGACAAGTGGAATTCTAATGAGCTGTGCTGAACATGTGGCAGGGTCTGTCCATATGACTTACATGCATTGGCTTTTGTGCCAGACTTTCCGCTGGCATCTTGGCACAATTCCAGATCTCTTCTATGCTATTTTCTGTACTACAGAGTATGAAGCTAAAAGTATTATATTTTAGACTTCTTGCCAGTTTAGCTTTTACCAAGGAGAGATATAGTTGGCTTAGGCAGCGTACCCTGAGCTTTTATTTTCTAGGTTGCCAAGGGAGCTTCAACTCTGTTTTTCTTACCTACATCTGGAGGAAGATTGTCTTTAAAAATATAAAGTTATATATTATGGGGCTACAATCTTCAGGAAATATCAAATTCTGTCTTTATCTTTTCATTAATTTATTGTTAAGTTAAGGATGTCAAGCACCCTTTCTGGGGTTCTGTGTCTTTCTGTAAAATGAAAGGATCAAGACAATTGACTTAGAACTTACCCAGATTATTCCCTTAAACTCTCCCAAAGGTTCAATATAGCAAGAAAACAATACTTGGTACAGACAACTTCCTATTTCAATAGGCAGACTCCAGACTTCGGAGTGCTCAGACCTTGGTTAGAAGCTGTAACATTCATGGGCATTAAATCTTGTGAGTCCTTGGGAAGTACCACTTGGTAAGACTGAGACCTGAAATAACTCCCTGGTCCTGGGCAAAGACGAGCACTCTCATTGCAGGAAAAATTGGCAAGAAAAGGAGAGACTGTGAGTTCCCCATCACCACTCCTCCATGTCAAGACATACTTATTCTCATTTAATCATCTCCACAATTCTGTACAGTGATCACTGTTATTTCCAGTTCATAGATAATGAAAGTAGAGTTAAAGCAACCCAAGTTTTGGTCTTTGTGAGCTGGAAAACTGTGCTTAAATCTGAGTTTTCTAGTTCCAACTTTCTGTCTATCATACTCTAGCTGACTTGTTTATTTATCAGCATCTTTACATGCAAAAAAAAAAAAAAAAGAAAGAAAAAAGGCACTCTGAACTCATCACCTTCTGGGTCTGTCCTTAAGTGTTACTGATTTGATTATACACTTAAACTCCCTCACTTTTCAGACACTGTGTTGCTGTATTCACAAAATGGGGATAATTACTGCTGGATTCCAGACACTTCACAAGAATAATTTTGGATTTAATTAGAAAATGAGCAATAGTTTTAGAAACCTCAGTGTATCCTTGGTTATTAATGGACTGAACTATTTTCAGCCAATTAATAAGACAGTCTTTTTCTAGTCCAATTCAAATCTTCAATCATATCTTTAATTGTATACCTCATACCACTCTCTTTTCAGGAGCCCTATATATACTCTACTCTTTATTTTACCTAAACTTAGTCTTTGGAAGAGAAGTTGATTCAGTCATTTCTATCTTTATTTGAATTTCTCAGTGAGCTAGATCCTCCAGGATAGCCTTCATTTTATGTAAAACTATGACTATGGAATTTACCCATTAAAGGGAATTTAGATGTCAGAGAGAAAACATTTGGAGAAGTAAAATGGTCTTCTTTATGCCCTTGAAATTAAGATATGTTTCTACAAATGTCCATCTATAGTTCTTTTTCCCCCCATTTACCATATCAAAAAGGAAAAAGAACAATATTCAATAACAAACACAAAAATTTTATAGCCATGCTTCACCCCAATTATGATTTCCAAATCATAAGGAGATAGCAGAATATGATTCTTGTAAGTAATTCTATTTGAGTCATGGTAAGTTTATTTTCCTATAGGTCCACAATTAGCTATCTTCTTTTTAATATCATTTAGTTTCATCTTTAAACTAAGCTTATTGAAAAGTTGTTGTTGTTTCCATTCTGCAGTCAAAGAAAATCTGAAGCTTAAGGAGAATAAGTGTTTTGACTGAGATCACTCAGCTAGGAAGTGTTGTGATACAGCAATAACTAGATTGCAGGTATATATGACAAGTCTAAGTTTTGTTCAATAAATGCACCACATAAAAATGAAATGAGGTCTTTTACCTCCTTAGTTAAATATATTCCTATGCACTTTATTTTCTTTGTTGCTATTGTGAAGGGAATTGAGTCTTTGATTTGGTTCTCAGTTTGACTGTTATTGATGTATATGAATGCCTTTGATTTGTATATCAATTTTGTATCCTGAGACATTACTGAATTCATTTATCAATTCCAGGAGTATTTTGGTTGAATCCTTGGGGTTTTCTGGATATAATATCATATCATCAGCAAAGATTGAGAATTTGATCTCGTCTGCCCCCATTTGGATGCCCTTAATTCCACTCTTTTGTCTAATTGCTATAGCAAGGACTTCCAGCACTATGTTGAATAGAAGTGGAGATAGTGGGCAATCTTGCCTGGTTCCAGTTCTGAGTTGGAATGCTTTCAATTTTTCCCCATTCAGTATGATGTTGGCTGTGGGTTTGTCATATATGGCTTGTATCATTTTTAGGTAAGC
>NW_012134525.1:3549556-3552504 GCF_000956105.1 Propithecus coquereli | reverse complement strand
TGAACATGCCCCTGGTCCCTAGTTTGAGCTTTAAAATCAGCTGTGATGATAGCCAATTTTAATAGATAATCTATTGTGATAAATTCTTTAAAAAGTTAAATATTAACAAACAGTATTAAAGGAATAAACAGTAAAATAATTTAAGTCATCCAAGATAACCTTGCAACTTGCCCCTAAAAGAAGCTACATTAAGCTGACCCATGAATCAGTTGGGTAAATACTGGGGGTGGTAGAACTGAATGTTTCCAAAGAGAAATGCACATGTGTAGGATTAGAATTGAAATAGAACCAGGACAGCAAGGATGATCCAAACAGAACAGTAAAAACAAAAACATTCATCTCAGCAATGGTCATATTGAGTTCTATGCTCTTAGCTTTTCTTGCTGTGTAATGTGGGTTATTTTGAGTGGTGCCATAGACTGTTTCTGTTGCTATAAAGGAATAATGGAGACTGGATAATTTATAAAGAAAAGAGTTTATTTGGTTCATGCTTCTGCAGGCTGTGCAACCAGCATAGTGCCAGCATCTGCTTCTAGTGAGGGCTTCAGGCTGCTTCCATTCATCACAGAGGCTGCAGAGCTGGCAGGTGCAGAGATTACATGGTGAGAGAGGACGCAAGGGGGGCACGAATGTGCCAGGATCTTTTTAACACACAGCTCTCATCAGAATTAATGGAGTGAGAACTCACTCATAACTGTGAGGAGGACACCAAGCCATTCATGAGGGATCTGCCCCCGTGACCAAAACACCTCCCCTCAGGCCCTCACCAACATTGGGATCTAATTTCAACATGAGGTTGGGGGATAAACACCCAAACTACAGTGGGCGGCTTCTAATGGTTTTTTATTAACTCATTAATTTTTCCATGCAGTCAACAATCCTGTATTGAGTGCTTCATATGTTTCTAGCACTATGATGGTCACTGGTGCTATAAGCTGAAAGCTGAATCTTATTTAAATTCCTGATACTTTAAAGTCAAATATGTGTCATCTAGGGGTTGTGTTTTGATGCCAGTAACAGAGATGTAATTACAATGCCTTAAATGCAGGGTTCATTCTCTCTGGTAGAACTCTAGATGTAGCCTGTTGTAGAGAAATAAAAGTTATCTGTGTTTCTCAGTATCCTTGTAAAAAGCCCTAGCCTACTGAGTCACAGGCATTTATATAATACAGGCAATGCTTTCACTTTCCTTAGGAATATTTCACTCTTCACATATGAAAATTAGATCTGTAGTCATTTCTCTCCTTGATTTCTCTGATCTGAGAGAGCCGAATGATTACAGCCTGGGCTAGGTCCTTAAGTTAAGACCCAAAGTGTCAGGAAGAATGAAGCAATATCTCCTTAAGTATTTCCATTTTAAAAGAGATGAAACCCAGACTTTGGGACATCTTTATGTCTGACAGTTTGTAAAAAGTACCAAGTGGTTTTATCTGGTGCCTAGGAAAGATGTATTTGCATACAGAAAGTCAGAGTGAGAACTCAAGATCTTTCCTAGCTCAAAGGGATCATCATCCCATCAGTAAAAATATTTTTCCTGTCCTTTGAGGAGGGGAGAGTTGGCTGTCTCTTTTCTGAATATAAATGGAGAAAAATTTATTATCTGTTTCTCACCTATGGAGTATCCAGCTACTAGCACAGAGCATTTGACCTGGCTTTCCCCATGTCACCTCTGGGGTAAAATCTGGAGCCAGGAGGACTGGGGCGATAGACTTCTTTACTGTGAGATAATTAATAAGAACACAAACTCTGGTCCAGAGTACCTTGTGTTCATGGTCAAGATAAAATTAATAAATATGAATCTTAAAAACTTAACATCAATTCAGGACTGGGATGATGATACAGGAAGCCATTAAGAACCCAGGGTTTATCTATTATTCCTTAGTTTGTGATTCCTACCCTTAGGGTCATGATATGGCTTCTGCTTTTACAACCATATTCCAAGCAAGAAATAGGAGTGAATACACAGGGGCAAAATAACATGTTTAGATGTCCCTCCCCAAGACTACTTAGATTTAATTGATTACCCCATCTGTAAGGGAGGCTGAAGAATATAGTATTATATTCATTTGAGCACAATATAGAGGGTCTATTTAATAAAGGTTAAAATGGATAGCATCAGTTTCTCCTTCAACCATATACTTCAAGAACGATGAAAAGTGATGGAAAATTAGAATTCTTTGAGCACAAACGTTTCACTTTCCTGAGTATTCTAAGGCCACAGATAGGTACAGAGACTTGATCAAGGGCATAGATAATTTATAACAATGAACGACTGCCATCCCAACTGACTCCCTCTGAAAGGGTCTCTCTGCTTTACCTGTAAACCTCCATATTTTCAAGTATTTGGTAGTTTAGCAGAAAAGGTAATGTTTCCACAACAGTGTCTGTGAGCAGACTCTGTATGCATATAATTCATTACAATAATACATATTATAGTAAATTTTAAAATAGGACAGTTGGTATGTATTTCTGGTTTGTCACTGTTTCCACAAAAGTTATTATTATTAGCATAGTTTTTCCTGGATGGCTTATTATTACAGTGTTGGAAAATGTATTAAGAAAGACATTTTAACATCACTGAAATATATGTTTGGCCAAGTTGTAGTTAAAGTCAGAAAGTTTTACTTAATAGGTTTTTTTGAACTATATTCATTAATTATTTTATTCAATGAACATTTTATTTGGGATCTAATTTTTGACAAGCATTGTATTAGACACCCACTTTATACCAGGTAATCTGTAACTATTGTTAATGAGGGCCGTGGCAGATGCTCATGAATCCTTTGTTCTTCAGACAGGTAGGGTTATTTATTGACTTAAGTCTCAACTCTCTCTGGAATGAATTGTCTTACTGAGTTATGAATAAAAGCTCAACTAGAGAGAATTTGTTTACAATATACATCCATAAGCCATGTATCCTTAATATTGTACTAATGTTTCTATTCCAG
>NW_012134525.1:3547684-3549271 GCF_000956105.1 Propithecus coquereli | reverse complement strand
TCTATAAAAAAGACATCTGCACTCAAATGTTTATAGCAGCACAATTCACAATTGCAAAGATGTGAAAACAACCCGAGTGTCCATCAATACATGAGTGGATTAATAAAATGTAGTATATGTATACCATGGAGTACTATTCAGCTATAAGAAACAATGGTGATCTAGCACCTCTTGTATTTTCCTGGATAGAGCTGGAACCCATTATACTAAGTGAAGTATCCCAAGAATGAAAAAATAAACACCACATGTACTCACCAGCAAATTGGTTTCACTGGTCAACACCTAAGTGCACATATAGGAATAACATTTATCGGGCATTGAGCAGATGGGAGGGGGGAAAGGGGATGGGCATATACATACATAATGAGTGCAATGCGCACTGTCTGGGGGTTGGACATGCTTGAAGCTCTGACTTGCGGGGGAAGAGGGGCAAGGGCAACATACATAACCTAAACATTTGTGCCCCCATAATATGCTGAAATAAAAAAAAATGAAAGGAGATAGGAGCAAACGATAGAGATGGAATTAATGGGGGAGGTGACAAATAATGCCCTTAATTGAAATTATTCTTAATGTAACCTTGGCCAGAATTGTGAAATCAGAAAATATAAACATAGAAAGGTTAAAACTGTTTAGCCTGGTTCTCTCTTGTCATAGTTCAAGAAATACAGACTCAGAAAGGCTAGTGGACTTACCTGGGGTCCAAGAACCCTTTATTTGGAGTGGGTTCATGCATTGATGGCCTCTCAAGTTCCCTGCCAATCTTGTGAGTTTCTGTGTTCTGATTTCACAACATAAGAATGCCTTATGTCTTCTACATACAGTGATGCCAATGAAACTGCAAGAGGAGATACTTTTGAAATAAACCTTTTAGATTTCATTCTTTGGTATTTGTATGAGCAGAATGCAAATGGTGTCAACTCCATTATCTTCTGCACAAAATGTTCCTTTCTCAGGGCCAAATCAGGGGTAGGAAATATGGAACTGTGCCCCAAGTACCTCAAGGGCAGCCGGCCACTTCTATTTCTAGAGCCCAAACACCTGCATTTCTCAAAAGCTGGTGCCGTTTCAGAAGAGACGTTTGGAAGTCATCAATATACTGCTTACTTACTGTGGATTTGAGAACCTTGAAATGTCAAGTTTTAGCTTGAGGCCAAGTTGAATTTGTGAGCCCTCATACTGATGGGTGATGAGATCATTTACATTGGATTATACCTCTGGTGTGTGAGCAATTCAGTAAGTGATGAATACAGTGGGAATTACTGCAGTACATCTGCTGGACACTTTTATAAAATAGCTCTCTCATCTCACCTCCTAGGTGTGCAATCTTCAATCAGGAAATGTATTTGAAGCAGGAAATCAGTTCTCTAGGGCTGTATCATCTGCTTCTTTCTCTTTTTTTCAGAGTGTAATTTTGTCCACTGCCATGTCGCAAAGTAGACAACCATAGGACAATGATTCATGGCCAGAAAATAATGCACTCTGAAAAATGCCACCAACGTTATGGCAGACCATTTGCTGACTATTGTTAGGAAATTATGATTAGCAT
This sequence comes from Propithecus coquereli, assembly GCF_000956105.1. Lineage (NCBI taxonomy): Eukaryota > Metazoa > Chordata > Mammalia > Primates > Indriidae > Propithecus > Propithecus coquereli. The sequence continues at coordinate 3,547,722 of NW_012134525.1, read as the reverse complement.
TTTGTAAAAGAAAAAAAGGGAAAGAGAAACTACTTTTT
>NW_012134525.1:3541968-3544557 GCF_000956105.1 Propithecus coquereli | reverse complement strand
ATCACGATTATTGATGTAAATACAAACTCAGTATTAAGTGGTATAGAAAGAAAAGCATAATGAGATAAATTTAATTTCAAATACCAGCTCTACTACTTTGAAGCCAAGCAATAATTGGGTGTCACTTTGTCTTTCTTATCTTTTGTTCCTCAACAGAGGGACAGTATATCTTTCTCAAGGGGTATTAAGAATTAATTTAGTATGGGACTTTTTGAGAATTAAAAATAACAAGTAAAAATTCCTATTAGAATGCTTAGTACATAGTAGGCTCTCAATAAATGGTAGCAACTATCCCAACACATTGTAATTCCTTCTCTCTTTCCATTTTTCTTCCTCCTTTAAGAAAATACTACAAATGTAGTTTTATCACAGCTTTCCTCTCTTAGAAGTTATAGATGTATAATGTAAAAACATAAACCAAAAGGGCATTTGTAAGGACAGTGGAAATTTGTAAATTGGAGTGGAACTTGGGGAAACAATGCCAGAATGTTGAATGAGACCCCTCTTCCATCCTTGTGCGTATGTCATCAACCTCCTGCAGTTGTTCTCAGTTCTTTTTTTTTTTATTTTCCTACTCTACCCCTTTCTTAATCCTCTTTCTCTGTCACTCTCTCTCTTTCTCTCTCTCTCTCTCTCTCTTCATTTTCCTTAGTTGCAACAACCATTTCTTTCGCATGCTTGTCATTCATCACTGCTTTATTGGTGGTGAAGATATTAACAAAGGAAGCTGTAAAAGTTGGGTCATTTGTATGTATTACATTGAAAATCTTTGTACCATCTGCCAAGGCTGAACAATCCTAACTGATCTTAATCTGGAGATCAAATTGCTTGCCATTCCTACTGATTGTGTGGAAATGTTGTCTTTGGCATGGTTTGTGGTCTCGCTGAAGTCTTTAGAAGCAAATAAAAGTCACTTTGGGCAAGACAATTATCTATTACCCTTGTCTCTTTTAGACCCCATTTTGTGTCTTTGGATTAGTCAAATATCTTCATGGCAAAAAATAATATGATTTTGAGCTCTCTTGGAAGGATGACTGGAAAACGAATCAGGTTCAGCTGCGTCCCAGCTTGCCCTTCCCTAGTTTGCCTTGTGACCTCAGCAAAGGCATTTAACTTTCTGTCTTCACTTTTCTTCATCAGTAGACAATGAATAACAAAGGCGCACAGGATTGTTAAAAGGAATATATCACCTTATTTTTGATAAGTGCTTTAAAGGCTTAATAAAAGCAAGGCAAGAGAATTGAGTTGATTGACTTTTACAGTTGCTCTGGGATAAAAGTTCATTACTCCCAGGGATACATTCTAGCTACTAGGAGATATATTTCAAATTATTCTCTTTCTGAAGAGCCTGAACCTTTAAAAATAGGTTACTTTCATACATATTCTTTTAGTACAAGGGCATTTTTGAATGATTAATAATTTTACTTCTTCTTTCTGCAAAAATTTGAATTTGACAATGAAGGTAAGCTCCCTAATTTGCTGTTTTGTGGGCAGAGAAGTTCTTAGATTGGAAAAAACCCTTAGCTACAACTTCTGCTTTCCTTGGCACAGGTGCTCATGTTTAGGTAGAAATATCTTGGAAAATTGGATGAAATATCTTTCCTCCTTTGTGTATATGGGCAAAGGTAAGGTGGGAAGTCAAACAAAAACATAGGCTAAGTTGCCAAAAAATGATTTTATTGAAAGAAAAATAAAGTTGTAAAGTTTGCCTCACAGCGGTAACTTTTTTAATAGTAAGTGAGTTCAGTTAGCAATTTCTCAAATCTTTATCTTGTATATTATTCAACAATCCTTTTAAACAGCCTAAACTAATTTGAAGGTCTTTAGGTGGGGAAGGGGTTGGGAAGGAAATGGTCAAATTTGAATTCAGTTTTTATCTAGATGATTAACTTAACCTTCAAGCCTCTTCTCTCCACTCTTAGGTACTTCTTGGCTCTTTAAACTCGATTCATTGAAATGTTGTGCAAGATAATAATGACATAATTTGACAAGTCAAGGGCTTGCATTTGATGCCTCAGGCTTACTAAATTAATGGGAAAGGGATCCCCTAGAGCCACTAAATTTGTCTCACTTCCTGGGGCCTTTCAAAGATCTTTCTCAGCAACCCTGGAAGAAAATTCACTTGCCTTTTTTAAGGCTCTTGGGGCTAACAGTCTATTTAAGGAGATGCCTCTAAGTAACAACTCTTCCATCGTAATATTACAATTATGCATTAGAGGGTGATTTTCCTAATGATGTATTACTCAAAATGCAGTACTAGCCAGGAACTCAGCAAGGGAGATCATAAAATTTTATTTAACCTTTTGTTAATTTAAAGGCTCCAACCCTCTTGAATTTATTTATTATGAATGAAAAGGGGGGAAATGACAATAACCTCAAAGGCTATGAGACCTGTGTGTGATTTTATTCACTGTCTTCAGAAAATATACACCACCAATGGGGCAAGGAAAAGATTTAAAAACCCTAATTAAAAATGCTTGTAAGACTCATAAGGGCCAAAGTACTAAATAGAGACCAATGTAGAATATATCTGAGATGCAAAAAAGCCTGCTGGTCTGCAGAGAAGAGAAAAAAAACCTCAACAAATAC
>NW_012134525.1:3536037-3538748 GCF_000956105.1 Propithecus coquereli | reverse complement strand
CTAGCTCTCTGGGAGGCCGAGGCGGGCGGATTGTTTGAGCTCAGGAGTTCGAAACCAGCCTGAGCAAGAGCGAGACCCCGTCTCTACTAAAAATATAAAGATTTATTACATAAATTATCATTTTAATTTCATAACTGATCTGTTGGGTAGAAACTTTAATTGTCCTCCTTTTAAAGATGATAGAACTGGGATTCAGAGAAGAAAAAGCATACCCCATATACAGATCCCATATACAGTAGAGTGGAACCAAAAACACAACCTGAATTTACTAACATTATCAAGATTGTCATTCAAGTCAGGTCAACCTGGGTTTGTATACTTTTTCTGCCATTTACTGGCCTCTGTCCCTGAGGAAACTATATATCTCTATCTCTATCTCTCTATATCTATTTTTTTTTTTTTAAGAGACAGGGTCTGGCTCTTTTGCCCAGGCGGGAATGCAGTGTCGTGATCATAGCTCACTGCAGCCTTGAACTACTGGGCTCAAGTGACCCTTCTGCCTCAGCCTCCCCAGTAGCTTGGACTAGTGGCATGAGCCACCATGTCCAGCTACTTAATCTTTTTACTACACAGTAGTAGGGGGAGGAGAAAGTTGAAAATTATTGGCACATATAGTAGTTGGTAATTGACATGTCGATTCATATTCAGCTCTAAATTCCATGCTTATAAATAGGAATAGAGAAACAAAAATTATCATATAACAGGAATAATTTTTTAAAGTAAAAGTATTAGAGTTTTTTACATTCACATTTAAATGTAATGATATACTGCTCATCCACCTGTTAAAGGATGTTTTCTGAAACTCTCTTATTCAACTTTTTAAAACCCTAGTTTGTATCATCTAAACTTACATAGAAAAATCAACATTTTTAAAAGTGTAAATCTACAACTAAAGGACATGGGGAGCACTGTATGGGGGGAAGGGCATGCCTTTAACCCACACTTGGGTGAGGCAAAGACATAAAGTGTAACCATAATGTTTGTACCCTCACAAAACCCTGAAATAAAAAAAAAAAAAAACAGTGTGTATAATTTGGATGTAGAAATTTTAAGTCTTCATTCATATTTTTTGTCTGAATTGGTGAGATGACCCAATTGCAAAGGGAAATATTTTCATAAAAATTTAAACCACTCTGAAAAGATGGAAAATTCTCTATTTCCTAATCTGAACCAGTTCATCTGACCTGTATGACCATTGGCCATACCACTGTTTTCTCCACTGTTAAAATACCATTTTTTAGAATTTGCCTTGTGTCAATAATTGTGCTAGTCATTCATGCTAAAAATGTCAGTCATCTGATTTTTCTTCTCTCTGATTGGAATTCATTCACTGTCAAGTTCTATAGTGTCTAGCTCAGCAATATCCATGAGTTTTACTCTACTGTATTAACTCTTAGACAACATTTAAGTTAACTTAATTCAAGTCCCCTTATTCCTCATCTGGATTATGGCAGTCATCTCCTATGTCTGCTTTCAGCTCCCACTCATACCCACTGTCTTGGTTTGTTTGGCTCCTATAACAAAATGCTGTAAACTGTATAGCTTATAAACAACAGAAATTCATTTCTCAAAGTTTTGGAGTGTGGGAAGTTCAAGATCAAGGAGCCAGCAGATTTGGTGTCTGATTATGCCCTGTTTTCTGCTCCATAGATGATGCTTTTTAGCTGTATCCTCACATGGTGGAAAGAACAGAAGAACTCCCTTGGGCCCACTTTATAAGGGCAGTAATCTTGTTCATTGGGGTGGAGCTAATGAACCTAATCACAGTCATGTCCTAATCACCTCTCAAAAGGCCCCATTTCTAATGCCATTACCTTGAGGATTAAGATTTCAACATACAAATTTGGGGGAGATGCAAACATTCAGACCATGGCACCTACTTCCAAATCTCTTTTACATTAAGGCCAGAGAAATATTACTAAAACCCAGTGTTAATGATATAAAACACAGTTCTCTCCTTCATATATACTTCCTTAAAGCTTCATCATTGTTGAGAAGATTTGGTCCAAATTCCTTAGTTTGTCAGAGCCTGGAATGACATGATCCTTTCCTGTGATTCCCATCCTCATCTTTCACAACAATCTGCATGAACCTTCTGCTTTTGCTCTAGCTGTTTCATTTACTCGAAGTCATTTCCTGACTCTCCCCATCTCTCACTCCTGCCTTGTATGTCTCTGTTTAACAATGTTTGTTCTGTGATTATTGACTTATCTTTTGAGTTCCTCAAATTTTTAATCTACCAAGCCAAAATTTGCATGCATGAAATTATGAATTATTCAAGTATATTTACAGTACCTAACACAATACATGACAAAGAATAAAAGTTCAATCAAATTTTTAAATGAATAAGTGAAAGAACACTTAAGTGGTTTAAAGGTGCTTAAAATTTATTTATCTAGAAAGTTGATTCCGGAACAGTGTGTTCTACTTGAATACTTACAGGAAATCAGTCAAAGCAAATATCTTCGTCTCTGAATTAATTTACTCAAGCTCTATAAAACATATCTAAATCATAGGAATTTGGAGTATCTTAACTCTTAGACAATATTTAAGCTTGTTTTTCTTAAAAAATTATTATAGAAAGTGCTTTTAGAGATTTATACTGTGATATAAATGGGGAGGTTATATTTGCTATTTCCTACTCACCCATGTTATAGGAAACTGCTAAAGAAGAAAAATGTGTATACTTAGCATTTTCTAGATAAGAAAAA
>NW_012134525.1:3533679-3535987 GCF_000956105.1 Propithecus coquereli | reverse complement strand
CCACAGAAATGAATATTTGCAGTGCTAACATTTGTGATGTACTTGAAAACTGTTGTATAACTTTTATAGTTTGAAATTTTATTTCTTTAAAAAAAATCTGTTTTCTTCTTTTCGTCCAAGCGGCAATATTTATTTATGTGTTTTCTAAATGATAGCTCAAGTAGAAATGAATTGGCCATTCAAGCTAATGTGAGCAGTAAGCCAGAGTTCGAAAGTATGGCATATTTTAGGATAGACTCAAGAAGGAAGGAACATAATAAGAAAATCTTCTCAGTATGAGTTTAAATATTCATGATTTGCTTATTAGGACATTTTAAAAATTGTGTCACTGAGAATCAGGTTCTTAATATGCAGAACAGAGAAAGCAAAGTACTGAAAAAACAGCAAGCATATTGTCACGGAATTTGCTTAAAATAACCCAAAGCTAAAGCTTAGTGTTTTCAATGTGTATACATGATACAGTAAAGCTTTCTTCAGAAACTAGGATATAAAAAAAAATCAATTGCCCTTTAAAAGTTAATCTTTAAAAGTCAACACATAATGGAACAGAGAAATGGCATGCAAGTTGAGTAAAAATACATAAAGGGGCTCAGGTGATAATCTGATTTGCTATATTAACATGTATTAACATGTAGCTATAGAGTCAATTAGAAGAGGTTAGTGAACCATGGGAGAAGAAAGTGGATAGGAGAGTAAAGGTAAACCTTAGTAATGCCCATCCAATCTTCATGCAAGGGATTTTTAATATTTCAGTTCCATTAGTGAAGTCATTTTTAATATGGTGTCAATGTATTTAGTTAACTCAGGTTAATACCAGTGATTATGGTATGATGAGAAGAAGCTAGAAGTAAATGACAGAATGCCAAAAGCTGCCTAAGGATCAAAGGCACCCCCCTGCATTTACCCATGTCAAAGGCACCCTCTAAAGGGAGACTCTCAACTCTGTGGGCAGATGGGGGTCTCTGAAGAACGCACAAAAGTGACAAAGAGAGGAGGAAGAGTCAGTTTTAAACACTAGACAATCTCAGAGATGCCAATGCTGGATCATCATGAACCTCCAGTAAAAATGTCCTGGTCTTCTTCCTCTGTTTCTCTCTACCTGGCTTGAACCCTAGAAATAACAAGCCAAACAAAACTGTGGTCAGAAAGTTGGGGAATAAGGGATAGAAAATGGGAGTGGAGGACAAGAAAATCCATTTTCCTGTCTGCAGGCTTCCAACCTACAGCAGGAAGAAGAAATCTGGAGTTTTGATTATTACCAGAGACTGAGCATTTCAATTACAGAAGTGAGAATAACCTAAAAGAACCACAGAATTTTTTTCTCATTTTAGAGTATATAAGAAGTCAGGTTGCTAGTTGTATTTTTTTTTTTTTTCAGTGCCAGAGAAAGAATATTCTATAAATGAATTTAAAGGGACAATAGAAGGAAAAATAAAGTTGCTTCTGTATATATAGTGCATATATATTAAATGATAGAAGTTTGTTGAAAGGAAATACGGTAATGAAGGAAAATGGAAAATAGGAATCTTTTTCATAAGCTACATTGTCAGGCCTCATGGAGAACTGAAATAACATTTGAGCTTATGTAACAGCTTTACTGGGCAACTGACATTATCAGTCGTCTGCTGTTATCATGATTCAACTTCCCTTTGTTTAGATCTCTGTCTGTATTTGGTGCTACTATTGTTTCTGCTGACCACTTCTCTGTACTCTCCTGCTTATCCAAGGCTGGCTTCTCTTTATTCATGGGTTTGACTCCCCACCTTCTTTTTTCTGTCTCTTGAACTCTATTAATTTTTCTGCCTTTGTTCCACTTTTTCCCTTGTGCTAACTTCATAAGAGATCCCTGAATGCCCTTGTTTATCAGCACAGGACGTTCTTTTTGAGCAGGGTTCTTATGCTAGGATACTTCATAGACTATTATCAGTCCCATAGAACTGCACTATCAAATATGGTAGCCAACATAAGCAGTGGAAATGTGACTACTCCAAACTGAGATGTACCATAAGCATAAAATATACACAGAATTTTGAAGACAGAATGGAATAAAGAATGCACACTATCTTATTAATAAATTTTATAATGACTACATAAAAGCATATATTTGATTACATAAAATTATATCTTGAAACAAAACATATCACTAAAATTAATGTTTATATCACTAAATTCATGTTTCTTTTTACTTTTTTAAATGTGGCTACTAGAAAAATCTAAAATTGCATATATGGCTTATATTTGTTACTTACATTTCTATGGTATAATGATGTCCTTCCTCTTAATCCTAGATCCGTCTGTAGTCACCAGA
>NW_012134525.1:3524398-3530864 GCF_000956105.1 Propithecus coquereli | reverse complement strand
ATTCTTTTTAATAGTTGTATAATAAATTTATCGCTGCCAGCTGGCTGAAAAATAATTATAGGAATAATAGAAGGGATCCCTGTGTAACAGGAATCAAAGTTTAGTGAAGGTCTAGGTGTCTAGAAGATTTTTCTAGATCATAGTAATAAGTCACACGAGCAATCAGTGAGTCTGGTTACTGCCTTTGCCCCAACTAGTTCAACTTGGGGAATTAAGTCTTACACACAAATCCTGAAATCCTAGGGGCCTAGAGGAGTTTGTAATGATGGATTGCTCTCTGTTGAGCTCAAGACAGTGTGCCTTGGCCTCTTCAGGATACCATCCCACAGCTCAGGTGATTGACTCCTTTGTTTACTCCTTTAACTGTAAAAACACCTTATTCTTTTTTCCTATCTCACCAAACCAAATTTACTGTTCATTAAACCAAAGTTCTTAAAACAGATGCTATTTTAAAAATATATTATTATAGGGCCTATAGACAAAGAGGAAGAATCGACACTTATTCTACATCCCTTTTGAGTTACTCCTCTTGATCAGAAGGCAGAATGCTACCATGGTGTCAGGGTAGACATGGCTAGAGATAAAACTGATACCAGTCGTGCCTTGGACTGTAGCCCCCTGGAGTAATAGTGTTTCTTCTGTTGAGCCTCTTTCTGCACTAAATGGTTCGAGAACGAACAACAACACAAAGCCAGTGAGGTTCTTCAGGTCTCAGAATATCATCTGAATGAGCAAGAATATTTTAGTGGTCCTCATCCAGGAACAATCTTAGCCTGCTTCATTTTCATTGCTTCTTCTGGGCAGAAAAGAAATTAAAAATACTCAATCCTAAACCTGACTTGTTAGAAGTAGGGGCCTCTTTTTTATTAGCTCAATTGCTGTATCTATTTGAGGAAATCAAAGATTAGCAAAATGAAAATTACAAGATATAAAGAAGTACCTACTGATAAGTATGTGAGTTTAGACAGCTCTTTATTCAAAAGAATACATTCCAAATATAAATAGTCTTTATTTTCTCATAAGCTTCATTTCCCTATGCTGCATCTAACAATATGAAGCAACTTCATTTTCCACCAATGTCAAATAATAGCCTACTTTCCAGTTTGGTTATGCCTTTAGCTGGCTAGATGAGCCCAGGACAGTCATTTAATCTCTTTTCCTCTGTTTACATAATTGTAACATAAAGGGGTCTCCGAAATGTTGAGATTCCCAATGTCGGGAGCAAGTTCCCATTTCACATCCAGCCTAGTCTGACAGTTTAGTTTGAAGAGGACACAGGATCTGATTTTAACTGTATGTCTGGAGTGTCACTGAGAGACCCAAGAGGCAGCACGTTTTGGGAAAGTTAGTTCCCCTCTAGAACTAAATGCTTCCCAGTGATACTGTCATAGTCGTCGTCTTTGTAATGCTTACAGCATTGTGTTCAATCTTTGAGTAAGGGTTTTCCAGTTTAAAAAGAACCTAATCTAAGACCAATCTTTTCTGGATAGATTGGAAACTCTCTCAGGCAACTGACTTTTGGGGCCACTAAAGTCCCAGCTTTCCCACTGCAGAGAGCTGATTTTGTTTTATACACACCACCAAGGCTCTCTGACTTACACAACACATGTCAAGGTTTGCCAAACGGAGCCCTGGCCGCTGATGCTCCTTTTACAGCAGCGTTAACACACTTTTTCTGAAGAAGAGCTCAGCCTGGGAGGCTGGTGTAGCCAGCTGGCTCTCTAAAGTCTCCCAGACTCCCAGTCCTGTAAAAAATTTGATTCAGCCCAAAGTATTTCCTCTCCTATAGACACTGAAGTAAGACTTAATTTGAAATCAATCTGATATTGTATAACCAACTGCTTTGATTAATCATGGCTATTATTTGAGGCTTACAGTTTATTATAGTGCTGGAATAAAGCACATTTTAAAAGGGATAATAAAAATAAAGCTTCCACATGGCTGGGATTTAAATGAAAAGCACTTGATTTTTAGTTGCAGGAAATACTTCAACATAACACAACAAAAACAATGCCTTCCACTGGGGGAAATTCAAGAGTTAACTTTTAAAAGTTCAAGTTATTAGTCTCCTGATTTCCTAAAACATGTCCCTATCCCTTTTGCTTTTTTGTACCTTTACAACACTGCAAAAGCTTAATCTTTGCCCACCACCCCCACGTTTTTTCACTTCACACTAAAAATAAGATCTTTATCTCTATATTAGAAATAGTGAGATACTCATCTCTCCTTGGCTTGGCTACTTCATCTTTCTAGAGGAAAAGCAACCACCCAATTATACACAGCCATAAATTAACTTGACAAGCAGCTTGCTGAAATCGCCACCCTAGTCCGAGCTGTTTAAATTGTTTCTACATTTGGAGTCTCTTCTTTGGGAAAGAGCATTACACACCCCAGTGGAAACTGTTTTCTTTTTGTTTTCAAACTTACCAACAATGCACTCTGTGCAGCAGGTTCAGCAGTTACATACTTCCCATTCTTGTACTTACGCAAACAACATTTCCTGTGCCCCTTCCTATGAAGGTAGCCGCAGCAAGGGGGCTCAATTCACTGGTGGTCCATTCATCATCCGCTGCCGAAGGGCTTGGGACCTCCAGTCTGAGAGGTGACAAACTTCACAGGTTTATAATTTGGAAATGTCCCCCACCCCTTGTCCCAAGTCTCCATGCTGCCCTTTCACTGTGAATGTTATTCTGATCTCTGTTGTGATATCCACAGAGGTCATTCAGGGAATGCAACCTAGAAATTGATGACCTAATACATCTGGGGAAAGTGAGAACGTGATTGCCTTTGAGTATGCCACAAGCTGTGTTAAGCTTATTGCTTACTTGCTCTCCTAATTAACAGAAAGTGTAGCATGCAAAATATTTACACTTTACAGTGAGAATTTACATTCACGATGTAATATACATAATGATATATTTAATGGATTTTAAAATAAACCAAAGTAGATTTTTATGCTTATCCTATGGTCAGAAAGGTCAGTTCTTCAACTCCTCTCACTCCAGCCTCGTTTTAGATGTCTGTTCCACTGGATGCTAAAATGGGAGAGGTGAGAAGACAAGCCATTGTGTGATGCCTGGAAGGATTTATTTCTGTTTCTCCTACTTTCCACCTCAACTCTATAATTATAGATAGCTGTTCAGTCCTTCTTCAGTTTAGATGGGCTTTGAGAGGATGGAGGGAGACCTTCCCTTCTCAGCCCCTTTGAGGCTGTGTTCGTGGTGGGACTTGCCCTCAGAAATCATTTGCTCTGCCATGAGAGCCCAACAACCATGTCCCGCCTGTCTTTCCCTTTTCTTCCTCCTCCTCCTCCTGCTCAATTACAAATGCTTCCTCCTTGCCTGGCACACCAATTCATCAGCGTTGCCTCTTGCTTTTTATTCTTTTCCTCACTACCTAATTTTCAATTCTGCAGCTTTTTTTTTGGAACTTGTTATACTTTCTTGTCATCATGGCACAAATAAAATGTCAAGGTCCTTAGCAAAGTCCCATGCAGTAGAGGCTCATGGTCTACAACAAACCATCCCACCCTTACAGGATGAATATGAAATAGTTTAGAGATGACTGTTAGAAAGACTAGTTTAAAACCCTCTATCAATAAGAATGTGTTTTACCTAAAGGGAGCTCTGATAAATTTTCTGAGAATGCTTAGTTTTTGCCTTTCTCATATTGAAAAAAAAATTGAGTAATTCTTAGCTTTCTTCCCTCCCTAAATTAAGAGCTTCTGTGTCAAGTATCTCAAAGTATCTATGACTCATCTCCCTTCCCAGTGCCTGATCTTTTTCCATCTTAAATATTTGTGTGGAGGAAAATTTGTTTCTTGAAAGGTTGTTAACTTCCTGGAATTCTAAAGTGCAGTTGGCATCAAACCATTGGTTAGTCTTCAACTCTGAGTCCAAAAATAAATAGCTACTCACCTGCTCAAATTCAAACGATAGCTTTCATTCAATTAGTATTTCTTTGGAGAAGGAAATTATGACTCAAAACAGAATGATACAATGAAAAAGCCACTAAATAGCTAACTTAGGGGAGGTCTACTTGCTTCCCCAGACACAGGTCAAGACAGGCCGTGTGGGGCCTCTGCAGATGGCGCCTACCTGAAAGCACTCGGATCCAGCTCAGGTGGATGTGGGGTCTTTTAAAGGGCTCCTCCTTCCCCTTGTTGTCCTAGGTCTCCTACTCCAAGCTCCTGCTACCTCCTGCTTTCCTCACTCCCACTCTCCTATCAAAACAGGAAAATGACTAATATCATTCATTTACCCTTGATTGATTTGATTAATTACATTTTACCTGAAACTTGTTCTCGCTAAAATTTTTACCCTCCAGACATGTGCATTTTCTGTTGTAGCCTGTTCTAATTTTGCACCATGGACTGCCCTCACCCCCCGCTTTATCAAAGGAATTTCAAGCGTCAGCAAAGAGATTTATTTTGTTTTCCTCACTCAGAGACAGTGCAAAGAGGTCCCTGAAATCACTCAGTAGCTGGCTCTGCAGAAACATCTAATTTTGTTTTTGTAGGATTTTCTAGATAGTAATGAATATATTAGAGAAACTGATTCTTGGTCTTTGTGATCAGATATCTTCAGAAATCTGGAGAGATGGTGGGGGCAGGGGTGGGGATGGGGAAATGATTCAACAGGAATGGTTAGAGGGCAGCTGTCCCCCCATCACCCTGAACATCACCTTGAAGAAGTGTCTGCTCCTAACCTCTGGCTAAATATTTGTTGATATAAATCAGCAGTTGTGCAAGTCACAGACGTCTCTCTTCATTTCTCTCTGTAGATTCGGGCCCTACCCCACCCTGCTCTTTTTAAAATCCTATTCCTTATCACCTTGGTCTTTTTCCCTGAGTGAAAACAATATATATTAACTGTAGTTCTAAAATATGTCTGTATCCATTCTCTATAATTTGTACCTGTGGTACAAATGCTTCCAACAAGGATAAGCTTTATTATAACGTTGACTAATCATAACAATAGCATTTAAAGTAATAATTATTATTTTAGTTATTCTTTACTGAAACCTTATTATAGGCCAGGTATTCTACTAAGTAGTTAATGTGTGCTATTCGTTTCTCACAAGTAATTGTACAAATTAAATATTATGTCTAGAGTACTTTAGCTCAATATTGAACATGTAGTAATGCTAAAAATGTTAGTTCATAAATTATCATTTTAATCATTGTAAAGTTAAAAATTACAATGAGTATTGTTTACCCATTTGGCCCTTACACCATCCCTATGCAAAAGGAATCATTGTTACTCCACTTTAGAGGTGAGGATACAATGATACCCATCAGGGAAGGGAACAGAAAATTGAGGCTGCACACTCTGACCTCAGAGCCTGGGTTTGCACAAATGTAAGAGTTAAAATTGTGTGTATATAATTTTCTGACACCCTTGTTTTTACATAATATTTCAATATCACCCTTATATATGCTTTTTTGTTTCTATTTCCAGAAGTGAAACTTCTGAAAAGAATAAAATGCTATTGAGACACCTACTAAATTTTTTAAAAAATGTTCCATTACAATTGTGCCCAGTTCAAGTTTGAGGTCACTATATACTGGTATTGCTAGAAATTTTGCTACTGAACATACTACAGCATAAAGTTCATTCTCCTGTGTTCCCCTTTCCTTCTGCCCAGTTAGCTCCTTTACCTTCTTTTCTCGCTCCAAGGAAGGAAAACCATAAAGGCAAATTCTCTCCAGAAAGCAATCAGAGCAGAAAAAGAACTTCAAGCCCAGAGGTGTTTTCATGGCAAAGAGAGTTGACATGTGGGATGCCGGTTACAAAAGACAAAAGAGCTGACCCAGAAAAGAGGGAAGGCCACGGCACAGAGGTGGGGTAGGTGACAGAGGTCCATAGGGGCTGAAGATGGGGAGACTCTTGAGACTTTTACGGGGCAAGTGAATTGCTAAGGAGCTAGCTTAGTTCATGTTTTACTTTAAATGTTTGAGGAAGTTGCGAGAAGAAAATATAATCGTGTTTGGGCCATATTCCTTTAAATGTGGCATAGCCTGAACCGGGAATGGATTCAAGTATGCATGTGGGTGAGTTTTGGGAGATGTTATAGATTTATAAGCATTATAGACATAAAAAATGTATTCAGAAATATAAATGAAAACTTATTTAGGAATATTCTAAACCAAGTATCTTGTAAAACTATAGGCAGATCAGTTATATCAGCTTAAAGTATAATCTCAGAAAGGGGCAGTGGTTAAATTACAGTGGGTCCTTCTACTCAATTAGATTTGGTGTAGGCTTAAAGAATTAATGTATATAAAGTACCTAACATATTGCCTGGAATATAGTATGTGCTATTATATTAACAATATCTATTAACAATAGATATTAACTTCTATTGTTTATTGTTATATAATATATATAATAGGCATCCAGTATATATTTGAGGAGTCTCCATAAAGAAACTTAAGCTCATAGAATGTTATATTTATTAGTGATAT
>NW_012134525.1:3520516-3523098 GCF_000956105.1 Propithecus coquereli | reverse complement strand
GAAACACAAGAAACCAAAGAATCAGAAGATCCAGAGCCAAGAAAGTTTATGACAAAAGTATTAGCTGAAGCCTTTCGTCCCATTGAAGAAGTGTGTGCTAAGCTTGAGGAGTGAGATACTACGTTGAGCAGTTTACAAAGGTTTATCATGCAGTTAGTGAGAACATCACGTGCTATAACGTCATTTATGATGAAACAAAGAAGAAGGCTGTGCAAACAACCCTACATATCTTTTTCAAGAAACCTACTTCAGTGGTAAGCTCCCCTCCTCCAGCAACAGAATCAAATCCTGATTCTCCAGCACCGACTCCATCCTCTCCAGCACCATCTCCATCATCACCTTCCAATTCATGTGAGCCCACCTTCTTGCCTCCAAAATTTCCCTTCCAGTAATCATGACATTGATGCAACATTAGGTATTACCCTTTAATATTCTTTTTGAAATTTCTCCTCTCTCCTATCTAAACTTCTTGTATGAATTTGTTTTTATGTTATGTTTGTCTGAATTAAAAGAAAAAAACACAATAGTTTCTGTAACTTATTATGACAATACAGGGGTATTGTTATTTTTATAGTATTACACTACATTATTATTACCACATAAGAGCCATTATGGTATTATTATTATTACCATTTATGCACTGTTCATCAGGAATCCAAGTGACATACAAATCTAACCTAAACACATTCTCAAGAACCTATCTCATCTGTAACCCAGGGACTACCTGTATATGTATATCAAATCAATAATATCTCAGTCAAGTTTATATAAATTACAAGCAACAAAACTTCTTCAAAGCAGCTTAAGAAAAAGAGTCCTGGGACAGAAATACATCTAAATCTCACAAGGATTGGAAGCCATTGGTATCTCAGGTAGTATTCTCTCCTACTTTCTATATTTTAAGAAAATGCCTTTTGGGGTTGTACAAAATGAAAGCCCTGAAGCTATGGCTAAGAGCATAGGGTCATATAGAAGAAATGTGGAAATGAAGGATCCATTCCTGCCATTGAACAAAAGGATAGCGAAAGGTCCCAATCTTTATATATAACAACAGTGGAAAACAAACAACAAAAAACAAAGAACCCAAAGATTCTGTTTTAACTTTAGAAAGTATAAGTAGATATAAATAAGTTTGAATGATTTTAAAAGATAATCTAGCTCATATCCTAATAACTGAGTTGGACATTTTGTATTTATAAGAAAGAGATGACAAAATCATAGCCCATTAGAAGTGGAAGGGGGTTTAAGAATATTCTAGCCTATTTCTCTCATTTGACAAAAGAGGAAAGAAAGGCTCAATTAAATAGGGGACATGCCTGTGTTCACACAACTCATTAGCTGTAAAGCCAGAATTAAAAGCTGGTTCTCTTGAATCCTGGAGAATATGAGTGTACTGATGCCTTTGAAGCATTGGCCCAGAAGTCTGGTATCACATCTACTTGCTTGGTTTGCTTTTTGGAGATGATCCAGACCTGGTTATAAATAAGAATTGCTCTTTAATTGGACTGTTTTTTAAGGCTATTGCCTTTAAAAATGTCCTTTCATGGTTCCCTGGCAATCTATTGGTAAGAAACATCCTTCCTTTTACATCCCCTGTATTTGATATCACCATATGTACTGGATTGAATAGTGTCCCCTCACCCATCCAAATTCATATCTACCCAGAGCCTGTGAATATTATCCTGTTTGGAAATAGGGTCTTTGCAGATGTAATTAAGTTAAAATGAAGTCAGACTGGATAAGAGTGGGCCCTGAATCCAATATAACTGGAGTCCTTATAAGAAGAGGAAAATTTGGACAAAGACACAGACACGCAGTGAGAACACCATGTGGCAATGGAAGCAGAGACTAGGGTGGTGTGTCTATAAGCCAAAGAACAAATGCCAAGGATTGAGGACAACCACGAGAAGCTAGGAGAGAAGCATTAAACAGATTCTTTCCTCAAAGGAACCAACCTTGCTGACACCTTGATGTCAGATTTCTAGTCTTCAGGAGTAGAACAAAATTTCTGAATTTTATTTAGTTCCTGAAATAATAAATTTCTGTATTTTAAGCTACCTTGTTTGTGATAATTTGTAATAGCAGCTGTAAGAAACTAAGAAACCTTGTGTACGAATAACTTTCCTGTAGATCGATATTTGGAATTTGTACAAAATAAACAATAGTATAACTTAGCATTAAATGTGGTGTGTACAAAGCAGTCCTCTGGATTTTCTTAAGCAGCAGTCCTAAACAAGACATGAGCAGATCTTTACCCTTTACCCTTTTATACCCTTCACAAGCACTTTGTTTAGAATGACAGCAAACATTGTGGAAAAACTTTGAAATGGACCAAAAAAATTGCTGTGTGTCTTCACTAGAAACCTAAGATTGTCTAGGGCACCTTTCCAAGTTATCTCTTCCTTTCATTTTATAACTTCATAAGTTGTAGGAAACTGATACTAATGGAAATGATTCTTGTGCATAGAAATGCAAATGAATTATATTCAGGGAGTGCAAGTATCTAGTTTTCCATCATCTATTTGTAAATTCATTAAGAATTCCTGATCACCTATGTATGTATGATTTTTTAAATTAATTAA
>NW_012134525.1:3518325-3519616 GCF_000956105.1 Propithecus coquereli | reverse complement strand
CTTTGAACTGATCATAACATCTTACTGGTTCCCTTGTTAATTAATGAATTAAACAAAATCTTTGATGTATGCTCATTTTATATTTGCATTAGTCATGAATTTACTCTTTGTAAAAATATATTCTTTAATGAGAATCTAGTATAAATTCACAAAATAATTCTTAATTTTAATAACCTTCCTCAGAACTTAAAGGGCAAAATTTCTGTATCTTTTTACCCTGTGTTGAAGGCCTTTCTAAATTTCCAAGAGCATTTATACAACATCTTATTTCCTGACTATTTTAACAATTATTATCTATTATGAATGACAAAAAGAATAGAAAAAAATCTTCAGAGAAGTACTCAAGAATATTAGCCAAAACAGTGTCCTTGGTCTCTTGAGCAGTGCCAATCCACAGAACAAAATTCAAAGCTATTCTTTGTTTCCTATCAATATATTGGCTAAAAAACAGCTTCCAAGACCTAACATAACCCCAAGATAAGTTGACAACAGGAACTTAATCTAATTTTCAAAGCTTGTCCAGTGATGTGAAACAGCTTTGAAAGGATAATTGATACTGCCCTTTAAGTTCTTAAAAGCTAGGATGAGGATCACACTAGCATGAAAACTGTTGTAGTGATCAAGTCATATCTGCACAACAATCTCATGTCCAACTGGGACAAGAGAAACAGGAGTATTCAGAGGACTTAAGGGAAAAGGCAGCACGCCAGATGTGTCCTGGGCGGAATGGAGTCTATTTTGCAGAACATAAGGAGAAGTAATGACCCATAAAAACTCCTGGTTACTGTTCTAACACAAGAGGGGACTGGAAAAGAGACATAGTACATTTCCTTGCTGCCTGGGTTACCCCAGAGTTTTGTGGGGTTTTTATAGGTTCTTCACATGCTGAGCTGCAGTATCAAGAGTCTGGCTTGGAAATTGTCTCAATTATTGGGCCCTGGATATGTTTGGCACTTAAGTTTCTTTTTATTCTCCTTATATAATTTGTCTTTTTTTAATACAACAGACCCAGAGCATCATGACTTCAGATGGCAAATATCCCACCCTTGTATAGTCATTTTTCTAACATGATTGAGTTTATTTTCACTTCTTATGTCTTTCAGTCCCTGCTGGCTTTGTTACTCAGTTCAAAGTGCACTGTTTCTTCACTGACAGGAGGACCTAGGATGTTTGCAGCTCCTCTGGAGAATCTTGCCTGCTCCCATATCCTCAGCTTGCACCATCTTTGTCTCTCACAGCTCCTCAGGTGGCTGAAATTTTCACAGCTTGTTAGGTGGCTCTGGCTTTCATA
>NW_012134525.1:3516224-3518275 GCF_000956105.1 Propithecus coquereli | reverse complement strand
AGTTAAAATTGTGTGTATATAATTTTCTGACACCCTTGTTTTTACATAATATTTCAATATCACCCTTATATATGCTTTTTTGTTTCTATTTCCAGAAGTGAAACTTCTGAAAAGAATAAAATGCTATTGAGACACCTACTAAATTTTTTAAAAAATGTTCCATTACAATTGTGCCCAGTTCAAGTTTGAGGTCACTATATACTGGTATTGCTAGAAATTTTGCTACTGAACATACTACAGCATAAAGTTCATTCTCCTGTGTTCCCCTTTCCTTCTGCCCAGTTAGCTCCTTTACCTTCTTTTCTCGCTCCAAGGAAGGAAAACCATAAAGGCAAATTCTCTCCAGAAAGCAATCAGAGCAGAAAAAGAACTTCAAGCCCAGAGGTGTTTTCATGGCAAAGAGAGTTGACATGTGGGATGCCGGTTACAAAAGACAAAAGAGCTGACCCAGAAAAGAGGGAAGGCCACGGCACAGAGGTGGGGTAGGTGACAGAGGTCCATAGGGGCTGAAGATGGGGAGACTCTTGAGACTTTTACGGGGCAAGTGAATTGCTAAGGAGCTAGCTTAGTTCATGTTTTACTTTAAATGTTTGAGGAAGTTGCGAGAAGAAAATATAATCGTGTTTGGGCCATATTCCTTTAAATGTGGCATAGCCTGAACCGGGAATGGATTCAAGTATGCATGTGGGTGAGTTTTGGGAGATGTTATAGATTTATAAGCATTATAGACATAAAAAATGTATTCAGAAATATAAATGAAAACTTATTTAGGAATATTCTAAACCAAGTATCTTGTAAAACTATAGGCAGATCAGTTATATCAGCTTAAAGTATAATCTCAGAAAGGGGCAGTGGTTAAATTACAGTGGGTCCTTCTACTCAATTAGATTTGGTGTAGGCTTAAAGAATTAATGTATATAAAGTACCTAACATATTGCCTGGAATATAGTATGTGCTATTATATTAACAATATCTATTAACAATAGATATTAACTTCTATTGTTTATTGTTATATAATATATATAATAGGCATCCAGTATATATTTGAGGAGTCTCCATAAAGAAACTTAAGCTCATAGAATGTTATATTTATTAGCGATATTTAACAAATACTTCATTTCCCACCTGTTGCTCAAGGTTCTCTAAATTTCTGTTCTCTACACACTCAGCTCCTTTACTCCAGGATCAAAACACTTATTTACATGTGTTTAATATTCTAGATTTTACAGAATTCTTCCCGCAGAAATATGTTTTAAAAAATTAGAGTTCCTAAAGTTTCACCCTGGGAGTTTTTTTGACCTTGAGAAACTGGTTCTGTGGAAAGAGAATACAATAGCTTCAGAGATGTTTAACTTGTCTTATTGATCAGTTCAAGAAACACCTGTGGAAAATTACTATCTGAGAAACTGAGATAAGCATGCAGCTTTTCCTCAGCCCCCTGACTTTCTCTAGGGCTGAGGGAAACATGAGTAGGGGCATTGAGTCATGCTCAGGGCTCATCTTCTTGGACAATAAAATTCAGCACAGGCCTCAGCCTCAAAGTACTCAGCATACTCCACATAAAATGGTTTCCATCATGCACAGCCAGGAGCAGAATCCAAATCAATTGGCTTTACCTAGAGCCTTTGGCTACCCAATACATTTTGGAGTCCATAGTTATTTTTTTCTAAGATGTTATGGGAGGAGAACTTCAGGGATCCTTAGGTTTGTTCCTGGGCATCTATGGAGAAACCAGCCTTTTTTGCACTTTACTTGTGTCTGCCACCACTCTTGGGAATCTACCTATGATGGCTGGCGGGAATTATCCTTTCATGGATCTTAGTTTAAATTTGTCTATTTCAGAGACATAATGGAAAGGAGATGCCAAAGTATGGTTCGCACATTGCAACTTGGACATCCAAAGGTTTAAATAAGAGTTGTTAGTAATCCTTCAAAATGTGATGTTGCCTGTAGTGGAAACTACTTGAAATGTATTTACATTCATTTTAAATAATTTTTGTTAGTTAATTGCTTGCATAGTATAATCATTTTGGTCATGGTTAAAATGATCA
>NW_012134525.1:3504706-3506044 GCF_000956105.1 Propithecus coquereli | reverse complement strand
ACAACACATATTTCATATATTCCATTTCCATTACTTTTGATATCTTTGCATGAATACAACTGTAAATGTATTTTTTCTTTCTGTTTAAAGAACTTCTGTTAAAATTTATTGTAATGTTAAGTTTTCTGATGATAAATTTTCCAAGCTTCTGTCTGTCCTCAAAAGTCCCTTTTTGCCTCCATTTCTGAAAGATATACTTATTGAATATAGAATTCTATATTGCATTTTTTTCTTTTAGCACATAAAAAATGCCATTCAACTGTAATTTATTTGCAAAATTTCAGAAAAGTCTTCACTGATCTTACCTTTGCTCTTCTGTGTGCACTGCGTCTTATTAGCTACTTTCAAGAGTTTCATTTTTTTCATTGATTTGCAGCAATTGATTGTTAGTATTATATGTTTCAATATGGTTTTCTTGTATTTATCCTTGTCAATGTTTCATGAGCTTCTCACATCTGGAAGTTTATTATTTTCATCAAAGTTGAAAAAAATCTTGGCAGTCTTTTCTTAAAAATCTATTTGTTTCTATTTTTGGGGATTCCAATTACATGTTAGATCATTTGATATTGGCCAACATGTAACGAACACTATGTTCACTTGTTTCAGTCTTTTATTTCCCTCTGCTTCATATGGATGGATTCTATTGTGTGGCTTAATGTTCATCAATCTTTTCTTCTGCAATATCTAATATGCTATTAAGCCCATATTGGATTTTTCAGTTTAGATATAATATTTTTCATCTTGCTTAATTCTGTTTGGTTCTTTTTACATCTTCCATTTGTCTTCTCCTCACATTTACATTTTCCTTTAGGTAGACTTAAGATTAAGGTGTGAATTTTCTCACATCTCTACTGAATTCTTGGCTATACTCATATATTTCCTATGCCAAATATATAATCAGTAACTTCTCTAAGGAACAACAATTTATTGTTGGAAAAAAATAAGAGTCTGAATGTTAGAATCTTCATCACTATTGAGTCGGTTATTGTTTGTAAGCTTTTTTAAAAGACTGAGATGTATTAGTTTTCTGTTTTTGCATATGGCACACACCTGTAGGCCCAGCTACCCGGGAGGCTGAGGCAGAAGGATCGCTTACAGCCCAGGAGTTGGAACTTGCAGTTAGCTACAATGGCATCACTCTACTCTTACCAGGGACACAGAGTGAGACTCTGTCTCAAAATAAAAAAAAATTTAGCAGCTTAAAACAAGATATATTTCTTGTCTTGTAGTTACCATCAGTCAGGAGTCTGAGCATGGCTTAAGTGAGTCCTCCGGTCAGGGTCTCATGGGGCTGCAATGAAGGTGTCAGTCAGGCTGTATTGTCATCTGGAGGATCAA
>NW_012134525.1:3502292-3502781 GCF_000956105.1 Propithecus coquereli | reverse complement strand
TTATTTAGTTAGTTCCCTATTTTTTGAATGTTTGGATTGTTTCCAATTTGTGTGCCATTTCAAGTAACAATGCATAAAATAAGCCTAAGGTGTGTGTATACATTTGCACATTTTGAAAATATGTCTGCCATAGATTCCTAAAAGCAGTATTTATAGATCAAAACATGAATAAATATATAGTTTTCTAGGTATTTCCATATCTCTTTCTATGGGGATTGAGCCATCTTTAATTTCCACCAGCAAGGTATGC
Source organism: Propithecus coquereli (assembly GCF_000956105.1). NCBI lineage: Eukaryota > Metazoa > Chordata > Mammalia > Primates > Indriidae > Propithecus > Propithecus coquereli. The sequence goes on along the minus strand of NW_012134525.1, from coordinate 3,502,531 downwards.
AAATTCTTGTGTTTCATTCAAAATCATGTTGTCAAACTTTGGATTTTTCCAATGTGACAGGAGAGAAATAACATGTCAGTGCACTTTTAATTTGCATTTTCTTATAGATAAGAGCCCTATGCAATTAAGTACCTATGAAAGGTCTGTTCATATTTCCATTTCATTTTTCTTTTGGTGTATGTCACAGATCTTTTTCTTTTTCTTTTCTGTTTTACTTTTACAAAATAATGAAACAAAAT
>NW_012134525.1:3498164-3500842 GCF_000956105.1 Propithecus coquereli | reverse complement strand
TTCTAAACTACATTATTTTTTCAGTACCTATCTACTCATTAAAAACTATTCTGGAATAATTTAATTCCCAAAGGAGAAGTAGTTATCTTGCACTTCCAGTGAGGCATGTTCTCTAACACATAAGGAAAGAGACTGTTGTGATTTCTTTATAGAAACTACACAGTGCTCTCTCAAGTTATGCAATATTGTGGTGAAACTACCTTTTTTCTTCCCTGAGCAGAAATAAAAGTTATATATAAGCAATATTAAGTGTGTTGCTAAATGATAGTAAAAAATGTCAATCAAAAAAAAGGTAGGGCTGAGCAATCAATTTATATCTGGTTCAGAGCATGTTAAAAATATCAAGAGATTTCGAGTGTTGAAAATGAATCACAGCAGCATTCACAACTGAGCAGCAACAGGGAATGATATAAAATAAGTTCCCAGCTTGGGGTTTTCTGTAGATTTCTCCTTTTGCCACGTAATCAGTCACGTGCAGTATTGCATTCTTTCCATCTCTGCATTCATCACTGTGTTGGCAATTGCACTGGGGAAATCGAACAGAACAGAGGAGGAAAGGAGTCTGGTTGGACTGTTTAGTGACACAAGTATCAGGTCTTTTCCTTTGAACTTGAGGTTGAGGTTTGAATCTCTAAACCATTTGATTTAGAGATTCACTTATAGGCATAGAAGATTGTAGAAAACTCAGATTGTTGGTGACAATCAGAGTACAAACATTTAATATGGGAATTCTGGTATGATAAAGTAAGTTTTTATCAAAAATGAATTTTTAAGAATTCTTGTAGTTAGGATCTAAAATAACCCTATTACAGTATAGAAATAGTACATCTGATTGGTTAGCATTTACAATGTGCTGATGTTTGGAGGCATACAAAATCTTGTCTTTTTTCATGAGTGGGAAATCTTTAAGATATGTAAGAAAAGTAATTTTGTGATTCAACTGACTATATAGCAAGGGCTAGATGAAGAATTCAGGACCAAAAAAAGCTGTAGAATTGAAAGAAGAACTTGGAGTAGGGAATATTTGTGGGAAGCACGAGACCAGGGGTTGGAAAATGAGCATTGAGGAAAGGTAGAAGCAGGAGCAGGGAAAGCTCCTACACAGAACAGGGTGTGGGCCAACTTACCTGGAATGGGGCCTTATTGTAGCCATTCTTTGTGAATATCTTACAGGTCACAGGGACCAACTGCTTGTAATACAGAGGTTTTTCATATTTTAAAAAAATGTCATGGAAAATGGCAAAAAGCTTATTTTCCAAAAGTGGTTTTTGGAAAATATGTGACTTTCCACCTAAGGGATAATCAATATTCTTCACATTTCCAGACTAGTAACACTCAGCATATGATGAAAGGGTAGAGAGAGCCTGGTCTTTAGGTCTGTCATTCACTCCTACATAAAGTATCTGCTTATGTTTATTTTACATGTAACAAATTAATCTACCAATTAATTTTGATGCATTCTAGCCATTCAGCTTTGCAGCAATTTAATATTCACTCTAGGATGACATTGTTATGAACTGAATGTTTTTTCCCCCCCTCACATCCAAATTTGTATGTTGAAGCCTTAACCCCCAATGGGGTAGTATTTGGAGATGGGGCCTTTGAGAGATAATAACGATTAGATTAGGTTGTGAGGGTGGGGCCCTCAAGATGAGATTAGTGCAGTGGTCGCCAAACTTTTTAACACCAGGGACCAGTTTCATGGAAGACAATTTTTCCATGGACAGGGTTGAGGGGATGGTTTGCAGATGATTCAAGCACATTACATTTATTGTAAAGTCAAACCTCTCTGCTAATGATAATCTGTATTTGCAGCCACTCCCCAGCACTAGCATCACCGCCTCAGCTTTACCTCAGATCATTAGGCATTAGATTCTCATAAGGAGCACATAACCTAGATCCCTCACGCACGCAGTTTACAGCAATTTACAGTAGGGTTGGTGCTCCTATGAGAATCTAATGCCGCTGCTCATCTGACAGGAGGCGGAGCTCAGGCAGTGATGTGAGGGATGGGGAGTGACTGTAAATAGAGACGAAGCTTCCCTATCTACCTCACCTGCTTCCCACCTCCTGCTGTGCGGCCTGGTTCCTAACAGGCCACAAACTGGTAGTTCTTCCTGGCCCAGGAGTTGGGGACCGCAGGATTAGTGGCCTTATAAGAAGAGGAAGAGAAATTCTCTCTCCTCAAAGCACACATGCACTGACAAAAGGCCATGTGAGAACACACTGAGGAGTCAGCCATTTGCAGCCCAGGGAGAGAGAGCTTTCACCAGGAACTGAGTCAGCTGGCACCTTCGTCTTAGACTTCCCAGCCTCCAGATCTGTGGGGAAATACATTTCTGTTGTTTAAACCACCTATTTTCTGATATTTTTTTACTTCAGCCTAAGCAAGCTAATACACACAGATTTAATTTTTTGAAAGTTGTTTGATACACATTATTTTTCTTTGTAATGGATATTTGAGGAATTAACAACTCAAAGATGTCTCTAAAATCTGCTAATTTGGGGTGGGATGATAAACTCCTGTTAGAAGGCCAAGAGACTCTTAGTTTACTGACTTTGATTCAAGTAACAATTGTGGTCCCCACTATGAATTCTATTCCCAGATTTTAAACCTGGTCTTTGTTAGAAGTACCTGGATATGGTGGTTCTTGCTATACCTTGCTATACCTCAAAAG
>NW_012134525.1:3495152-3496059 GCF_000956105.1 Propithecus coquereli | reverse complement strand
CTGTATGTCTTCCAAGATATTTTAATATATGCAAGTACTTTGGGACTCTCTGAGCACCAGAGAGTGTATATTAGAAGTAATAGTGGATTTTGATAGCATTAGGAAGGTATTACGGCCAGGAGGCCCAGGAGTGTCCTAATTTGCCTTGTACTAATCTCATTTACTCTTCATGAGGTCCCCAGAGGAAGCTGTATGCAGAAGAAGCAATAACAATGATTTTATAAATAGGAACCTAAAGTAACATTTTAATATTAATAATGTGAATGCCTGATACTCTTTTAAGTATGCTGGTAAAATATGCAGGAATAAATGATCTCTGTTCATTTACCCAAACTTACCAATGTGATTCCATTCATTCTACAACCAATGTGACCAGCTGAGCCAGGCCGGACGTCAGTTTACCATACATTTAAATCAAAATAGGAGGTAGAAGACAGAATATGGTAGACCCACTCTGAGCGCATACTAGCATAATTCCTAACTCATTCCGTGAAGAAAACACATAAAAGAGTGAAAAGCAGAAAAGTAGGATAGGTCAATTGCAGCTCTTACCAAACGTCATGGCAGGAAGTGCTGGAAGAAAAAGACTCGCAAAAAGAAAAAGAGAAGGCAGAGGGCCAGGTCCAAAGAAGAGACTCAGCTCAGTTAACCTATGCAGCTGCACCCAAACAGGTGTGTAAAAGGACAGTGCCCAGGTGCATGCTGTCAAACATCATTTACCCTACCCAGTAATAAAATAGGCTAAAATAAGTGTTCTGAAATCTGTCCACTCAGAGTAACAAATCCTCATCTTTGGGGAAAGGAGACAGATAAAAGAGATTTAAAAAAAATGAGCATCCTCCAGTCCTAAAAATGCATAGTTTGAGGAATTTATTGACCACAGAGTCATTTTTTTTCTTTTATTTCA
>NW_012134525.1:3481790-3483232 GCF_000956105.1 Propithecus coquereli | reverse complement strand
ATTGCGAATCAAACCAGGTACACCATGTATTTATATTAGGGATTAGTTATTATTATAGGTATGCAATTGGGATGATTAGAAAGAAATATTTAAAAAGGACTCCTGTATTTAACCTACCCTCAGTTTATTAATAGTCTGAAATTGAAGGCTGAACATCAGATTCCTTATTGTACATGGGTCTTCTCAAACTTGAAAGTGTCCCCAATTTGATATTATTTTTAAAAAAATATTTGCTGTTTTGTCTCAATAAAACTGTGTTGGTGTTCAAAGTTGGAAATTTTACACAACTACAGTCTCTTAACAACTATCACATATTCAACATACAGGGGTTAGTGGGAAAGATGGGGTAGTAGGTGCTGTGGTCAATTTTTATAAATTCCAAAATGTAAAATGAGCATAAAAGAGAATTACTTGTTTCTTGACTTTTCATGAATGAGTTGTGTATAATGCTAAGAAGGACATCCAACAAACCAGTATTTCCTTGGGGGTGAAGTTACGTAGTGAGATGGTTTCCTGACAAGGAGTATGTGGGTAAGGGGAGAGTGGTATGTGAGGTGAAGGCTTGGAGATACTCTGTAGAAGCTTCTCTAGATGGATTCCATTCATATCATGGATACACCTAAAATTGGAAGGGACACTTGAAAAAAAGGTATCCTGCTCTTTGAAATACTTTTACAGGGGTCCCTAGGGACAAGCAACCTTTTAACTTACTATCGTTGAAGAAAAAAGCACATTCAAATTCAAAAATCAAGTGTGAATTTATAAGATGATTGGATCAAAATGGTAGTTAAGACCATTCACCTCTATCCCCCTTCTAAACTAAACACTAGAAGTGACAAATGATACTGGTGAAATTATAGGCCTATCTATCTATCTATCTACATAAGAATAAAGATATAAATACCATCATTGTTTGAAAACAATCATACTATCAGTGGAACCTCCCTAAAGAAACCCCATACTCATTAGCTGTCACTCCCCATATTTCCCCATTCCCTGTCCCAGCCCCAGAGTTAAGCAATCACTAATATACTTTCTGTCTCTTTTGATTTGCCTATTCCAGATGTTTCATATAGTCTCTGAATTTTTTTTGCAACTCTTTTGGAAGTTTAAAATTATCTCAAAACAAAAAAGATGTATTTACTTTTCTATTGTCTTTTGGATATATATTTTTGTGAATAATTAGTTCTTGTGCATTACATAGAATACTAAGTATGTTACATAACTAACATAAAAACAGAAGATATAGAGCTATGGACCAATATGTAGTTTGCCTTTGATATAAAAATCCTAAATTTTGCCTCAGGAGCCAGCATTTAAACACTATACTGTGTTGCCACATAATACACAGGCCTTAACTTACTCATCTCTACCTTTGCTCCTGTATGTAGCAGAGTTTCTGGCATATTTTAGGTAATTAATAAGTGCTTGTTGAATGAATA
>NW_012134525.1:3480048-3481740 GCF_000956105.1 Propithecus coquereli | reverse complement strand
GAGGATTAAAGCTAGAGTTACGTGTAATACTATACGTTTAGCACAGAGCCCACACCAAAAAAGGCTCTTATTATTGTTATAATATAATAGATCAATTTAGCATCAGTTTTTCTTCCTTGGTATTAATACCTTTACCCACCCATCATATCAGGAACCCATATTCATGATGAAGCCAAAATGTTCTCATCCCAAAATGTTAAATTGCAATATAAAATTATATCACTGTCGATATACATTGTCTTGTGTACATTGTCTCAGTTTTTCACTTGCTCTATACTTTGTTTTTAGGCCTCATAAACAACAACAACAACAACAAAAAACAACAAAAAAAATCTTTTCCAATCCACCACCCATCCGCTGGTTTCCCCGTTTCCACCACTTATGCTGGATTCCATTATGTATTGTTTTAATCACTCTCTTCCCACTGATTAAGAGGACCTTAACATGCCCCTCATCCCTACTGCATTTTGGAGAGATTTCTTCCTGACTCTAGGCCCCTAACCTCCCTATTCTTTAATCATTTATATAAGAAACTTTGTAATTGTAAATTCTTTCTATGCCCCTTTCAGATGTAAATCGTTTTAAATGCCTTTTGTCAAATTTACAACCCAGTAGTGTCATTTCTCAAAAACTGAGGAGTTACTCCTTTGAAATGCAGTCATCACGGAGGAAGTTAGAGCCCCTATCTCCCAGTCTCTGTGGGAAAGGAGGAGCCTAACTTCAGTGAGTGTAAGTAAACCTATTTTTTGTTATGAAGATATAAGAAAATTTACTTTTCCATTGGGTATAGCCAATTAACAAGCAAGGATGGCCTAGGATGCCCCCTTGCCTCAGTGGAGTTAAGTTTAAACTGTAGTCCCTCTTGCTTCTTGCAATAGCCTTGAATAAAGTCTTCCTTTCCTGTTTATTTTTATCTGGCACAGTTTTTGCTTTGATACCATCAATGTTTGGTCCACCTTATCTTCTGCTTTTCCAACTCCAAAACTCATAATGAGTCAAGATTTCACCTTCTCTTCTATTAATTACATCAGGACCATTGTATGTGACTACACAAAATTAGACAATGATGTGAATGGTTGGTAGTATAAAATAGTGGTCCCTCTTCACTCATTTTCCCATTCGAGTGGAAGTTTTTCCCAAATTTCACCACTCTCCTCAACCCAATTAGTTGTCAGCTGCGCTAATACTAGATACTTCCACTGATGGGATGGAAGAACTTTATCAATTTGGTAGCTTAAATCATATTTTAAATCAATTTCATTTGTTTCTTCCTTACACATTGCTGCCATTATGATCTCAAAAAAGACTGCAATATTCCTTTGTTGAGACTTTTAAATTATCACTATTGCCTTTAAAATTCTAATTTAGAAGAAATGTTCTATCATTCAACCCTGCCTATATCACAGTCTTTACCTTTCATCATGCCCTCCTGTATAATCTGTGTTGCAGCCATAGTGAAGTGGTTAATAACATCTTAATGTTTCAGGGTATTTTATATGTCCATGACTTTACTGACGCAGTTCCATCCCCTCATGCATACACTCATTCATTCCCTCATTCGTTCAGCTACCTTTATTAAGCATACATTGTAGGTCTATCTGTCAATTTTCCTTCTTGTATCCATTTGTGCCTGATCACACTGTCTCCTTTTTTAAGATTCAGTTTACTGCCTATTCAATAAAGCATTTTATA
>NW_012134525.1:3464168-3465951 GCF_000956105.1 Propithecus coquereli | reverse complement strand
TAGTCAATGGCTATCTGAGGTGAGGGTCAAACCAAAGTAGAATGTTAGCAAAATTCATATCTCTGTATTTATATATGTGTATGTGTGTGTGTATGTATGTATGTAAAACTTCAAGAGTCATTGAAGATATTATATTCAAATAGGGCTCTCTGATGTTTTGGGAAGCAATTTTGTTTTCTGGGTGCTGGAGTGTTCATTTCTAGAAGGTACCAACCATGTTTCCCATGCTTCTACAATGCCTTAGCATTGGGTGTGTCATGGCTAATACTCAGTAAGTTCTCAGTAACTGTTGGATTAGTTCTTCATTCTGTTTAATCTAAGCCTCTGTTTTCCTCTTTCTTTTGATTCAGATATTTAATTCACAGCATCTCCTTTAGACCTTTCATTTGACTATCCAGGAATGGAGGAATATTTGTGAAGAGGAAAAGCTGCACAATTTTGTTTTGCTATGTGGACTTCATGGGAGCTGGAGTGGGTAACTACAACATGGGCCACATAATGATTGAATATTTGAATGGGAAGGTATTCACCAGATCATAAAGTATTGCTTCCTGTTTTAAAGATAAGGAAACTGAGGCTGGAGAGATTAGGGGATTTGTGGTGGCTGGTACAAAGGTTTCAAAAAATTTTGTGTTTTATTGTAGAAGTGATTTCTCCTTTGGGAATTCTGTCTTGAATTCTAGAGTGATTTTAGACATATGATCATAATTAGTCAAAATTTAAAGCTACTTAGGCTTTGTCAGCACTCTTGTGTCCTGTGTAAAATGAGATAGAGCATCTTAATTCTTTAACTCTGGGTGCCCAACCCCCAGGCCTCAGACTGCTACCTGTTAGGAACCAGCCTGTTAGGAACTGGGCCACAGAGCCAGAGGTGAGCAGCAGGCAAGTGAGCGAAGCTTTGTCTGTATTTACAGCCGCTCCCCATCACTCGCATCACCACCTGAGCTCCACCTTCTGTCACATCTGCAGCAGTATCAACTTCTCACAGGAGCACAAACCCTACTGTGAACTGCACATGCAAGGGGTCTAGGTTGTGCACTCCTTATGAGAATCTAAATGCCTGATGATCTGAGGTGGAGCTGAGGTGGTGATGCTAGCACTGGGGAGCAGCTGCAAATAACAGATTGTCATTAGCAGAGAGGTCTGACTGCACAATAAATGTAATGGGTTTGAATCATCCTGAAATCATGCCCCTCTCCTCCATCCATGGAAAAATTGTCTTCCATGAAACCAGTCCCTGGTGCCAAAAAGTTTGGGGATTACTACTTTAACCAGCTAGAATCACTAATTGAAAATGTGAAACATCCTTACGATAACAAAAGGAAAGCACAAGTGCTTTCTACTAAATGTTTAAAGTAGGTTGTGAAGGGGGTGGTCATTCCTCAAAACAATACTATGTCTTTGTAAATGGACCTTCTACTGAATCAAAGATTGTGTGGGTTCCGTATGAGGAAAGCCTCTTTCAATTTCCTCTGGTGCTGCCAACTATTTAGTCTGAGGCTGTTTACACTTTCTTGGATATAAATGATTTTATCTCCATTGCTGACAATGTTGAATTCAATGTCCTTCTTTTTGATACAGTATTTGCTGAAGAAATTGTATTGATTTACAGAGTCTCTCTTCTGTAATTCCCCTAACATCTCAAGGCCTTTTAGGTTAACCAGTTTCTTTCAAACACCCTTCAAGACAAAAACATATTGGTTTTTAAAATCTCAGCAGGCTCTGGCAATATGGGAATCAGTGTTGGCCCTAGTAATTAATAATTTATCTTTATACAACTATC
>NW_012134525.1:3461669-3464118 GCF_000956105.1 Propithecus coquereli | reverse complement strand
TATATATATAGGTTAGAGCAATCTGAAAGGCTTAATAAAGGAAGTGAGTAGAGCTTCAACTATGTGTTGAAACTTAGGTAGCCTGGGCACCAGCATTTGGAGAAATACCATTTTGAGAAAATCAGGTCCCCCAGATTGCCAAGTAATGGGAAATGTACCATCTACCCAGATATGGGGCTCTGCTCATGTCTTGAATTCCAGAGATATGCTTCCTTGGTGCTTGAATATTGCTCCAATTCTGTGCAGGAAGGACCGTATGGACTTTAGGATGAGACTTCTTTTAAAGTTTCAAAACACAAACCTCCGTGTGTATGTGTGTGTGTGCACATGTGTGTGCATGTGTGTGTGTGTGTTTGATTGCATTCCTAGCATGAATAGTTTGTGTAGAAATGACAGCTTGTATTTCACAAGTCAGATCTAGTCCAATAGATTACTAGTGACTTACTGGAGTATTGTCTGAGCCATGGCTTAGTTCAGCAAGAGAAACATGCCTGGATATGTCATTCATTTCTACTCTGAGGACAGATGGAGATAGTGGGTGATAATCCTATATATCCCCAAATCCAGGTGTAAGGTAATGAATGTGGCACTTTAACATGAATATTGGATTGAAAATGCCAACTCCATCATTATCACTTGTGTGACCCTGGGTAAGCTATTCATTTCTCCCAAAGAGTGTTCATCAGTGAAATGAGATTACTATTTACATTGTAGAAATTTTGTAAAACTTGGATAACAAGTACTGAGCCTTGACTAACACCTAAAATGTAGCAGCCATTCAACATATATTAGCTTTCTTTCTAATTTTTAGCAAATACTTTACAGAGGCCATGAAGAAAAACATGAAACTCTGTATTCCAATATGTGATATATGTGAACAGTATAAACATCATGGTAAATTCTAATCTCTTCATATGAACATCATGGGAAATAGCTACCACTGTCTCACACAAAATGTCCTGTTACATTTATCAAAGATAAATCACTGGGCTGGTAAACCATTCATCTGATCTAGCATGATATTTTTTATGATGTTTAGAGACATACAGATCAATTTTAGGGCTGGTCAATTTACCATAAGTCTAATTCAATATTGCGGAAACATCACAGCATATTTTCATTTGGACATATTCAATATTTCATGCTTTCTCTCCACCTGGTTGAAGTTCAAAAATTCATCACATATTATCAATTTTCTCAGGTTCCTGAAGAACTGTTTAGTTTTTTATAAGTTAAAATATCAGTCTTGAGTTGAAGCTCTGTTCTTATGATTTAATGATTGGCCTTGGGCAACACACTTAATACTCATGTTTGCTTTTTCTGTCTGTAATATGGTATCCATATTTGTCCACCATAGCATCCCACTTGTAAAAGATTAATAGCCTAAAATATCTTCTGAATATGATGAGCTGCTCTCTTTGTCATTGACATTATCCTCTTTGAGGGTCTGACAGTTTCATTTTACTAGATGGATTTCAGTGCCTATTAGTAACAGCTAGTCAATTAAAAATTTAAAAAAATAAACAAGCAAACAAACATCTAAAACAAAATTATGAAATGTCTGAAATACTGTTGTGTTAATATCATGATTAAAACTAAGCAAACCAATTTGTTTTAGTTTTTGGTTTATCTTTTTTTTTTTAAAGTAAACTACAAATGTATCATTGTTTTTGGTCCCTTGAAACTTGGAATTGTAACAATACTACTATAAGCTTTCTGTCTTTTGAACATTCCTTAGTTTTACTCGTATTCTCTGTGGGAGCTAAGTGAATTCTCAGTAATTATGACTTTAAATAGTTAAAAAATCTAACATCAGCCAGGTTATAATAAAGTGAGCAAGAGGGAAAGGAGAGAGAGATGGATTGGTTAGACCATAAGAAATCCTAATTCTGGTGAAAGATGGGACATAGCTTGCATTACTTCTTTTATAATATATGTAAAAAGAGCAAGATTCTTCTCTGGTGCTGAAGTGACTGATTCTGGATGAAAAGCAATGGATAGGAGGTATTTTGGTAGAGAAAAAATGCTATCTAGTAGAAATTAGAAAGGAAATTATTATTTTTTTGGTGAAGTGAAATGGTGCTATTGTTTACCATCTGTGGATAAAAGTAAGGTGTGAAGATTATTGAGAACTCAGCCTTTTCTGAGAGACCTCCAGATACCAGAAGGGCTGGACAGTAAAGTTACTATTTACATTGTAGAAAAGCAATACAAGCCTTCAAAAGATAAAGCGTAAGAATCTCATGACTTGTGATAAGCTCAAATATAAAGCACCTGAACACCATCAGCTACTGAGAGAAGATGCAGGATATTCAGTGAAGAAATTACCTATTTAACACAACTGCCATGTGAGTTGTATTTAACTCATGCTAATTTTGAACCTGGGACTTCGTGAAGCATATGTAACTCACACGTCTCTTCCCCTTGGGAGCTCTGTGAAATATTTTTC
>NW_012134525.1:3461114-3461619 GCF_000956105.1 Propithecus coquereli | reverse complement strand
GCATCATCCACCCTTTATATTATTTTTAATCAGAACATTTTAAGTTTTTAGCCTGATTCTGCCCTTTACTAACTGTTTTGATCAAATGATCTAATCTTATAGGTAAGCCTGAGTGGGTTTACATGAAAATAATGGTGATAATACACTCCCACACCACCTCACTTCATTGTTGTGCAGATCTTGTGTCATATGAGGAATTATTATAATATATGAAGAGCTGTAACTTGGGAGATATATTTTCATATGATGGTATAAAATATTTTTTGAAAATTGCTAATGCATTTCTATATGAATCTACTCAGAGTACCTAGCAGTAATAAATAGTTGAATTTCCTTGAGTAATATAAAACCATTTTCAGAGTTATCTGGCTGGTCCAGATGGGTCTTAAAGATGATTCTTTCCATAGAAGAGTTTTCATTTACACATGTGAGTTCCCATTGATGTCAAAGCAAATATCAACCAAGAAAAGAAACTCTTAAATTGTCTAACTGCTCAGATGTCTGG
>NW_012134525.1:3455013-3457243 GCF_000956105.1 Propithecus coquereli | reverse complement strand
TACAATATAATATTTATTATTTATTTATGCTTTATTTATGCTTATGGTTTAGGTACAAAGAAGTATGTGACTAAAATATGTTTGAAAACCGCTGGTCTGTGGGATATTGTCTATGGTATCATTCCTGGGGATCTTTTTAACCTCATTTCTTGCCACTCAGTCCCCTCAGACCTTCTTTTCCATATACAACTACATAGAGTTCTCTGAATATAACTTCCTACTTTATGCTTCTCAGCGTTGTACATTCTATTCCAGCTAGTTGGAAGGTCTTCTCATTGACAAATGCCTTTTCAGACATTAAAACTCAGTGAAAACCTTTCCTTTTTTCAATTAGTTTGTTCCAACCTGTAACTTTGCAAGAACCATTGTACTAGAACTTACTTCCTCCTAATTCAGTATTTATTTTATTGTTTAATATTTGTTTCCAAATTTTATTTAGTTTTCTCAGGACAGGAACTATGTATTTTTCATTTTTCCATCTCTAGTGCCTATTATAGTGTCTAGCACCTAAGAGCTCAAAAATATCATTGAATGAAAAAATCAATTATTTAGTGTATAAGTAAATGAAAGTTCTGGTCATTTAAGCATGTTTAAACCATTTGCTGATTTGATATTGCCAAACTAAGGATACCTGATACCATTGGAATACCTCCATTTAAATTCTGTAACCACAGAAGAAGAGAAATAATAGAGACTGCAGTAAGGCTGAACTTAGAAGCAATAGTGAAGATTATTGATAGAAACACAAGAAGTCAAAATTTGAAGGTGTGGATTTATATTGGCAATCCTGAATAAAGACCTCTGTCCCAGTTTCAATGGAACTATTAAGATAAATAAATAAAAGGGAGCTAAGATTTGGCTTTTAATTGTGTTTTCAGTACTCATCGCTGTACCTACTGCATCTGTTAAGTTTGATAAATATTCATTGAATAATAAATTTAAACAAGGAAATGTAAAACTTGTACACTGAAAACTACAAAATATTGCTGAAAGAAATCAAAAACCTAAATAAATGGAAAGACATCCTTGATCATAAATTGGAAAAATTAATATTTTTCAAATGGCAATATTTCCCAAATTGATATATAGATTCAATGCAATCCTTATCAAAAGTATAAGCAACAAAAGAAAAAAAAATATACATTTGACTTCATTGAAATTAAGAATATTTGTACATCAATGAACATTATCAAGAAAGCAGAAGGACCATACACAGAATGGGCGAAAATACTTGTAAACCATACATATAATACGGGTTTAGTATTCAGAATATATAAAGATCTCCTAAAACTCAACAACAAAAAAACAACCCAATCTAGAAAACAGGCAAAGATTTAGACATTTGTCCAAAGAACATATACAAAGCAAATAAGCAATGAAACAATGTTCAACATCATTACTTATTAAGGAAATGTAAATCAAATCTCAATAAGATACCAATTCATACCCACTAATATGGTTATAATTTTTTTTCAACCATCATTCAATCATTTATTTATTCACTATGTAAGGAAGAAGCAAGGGAAATGAACTCCCTTCTCACTCCCTCTTTAGACAATCAATAATTCCTGTTCTCGTCCAAGCTTTAATCATTGCCTGTCTGGATCACTGCAGTGTTCTTCTTGATCTTCCTATCTATGTCTTCCCTCCTCACTAGAGAGTTCAAAAACTTTGACTAAATTCATCTTCCTCTCCCTGAAACCATATTACTAGTCTTCAAGTGCCTCTCTTGCTTTCAGAGTTGAGTTTGAATTTCTTGATTGTGGTCAACCTAGTGGAAACCAATTTAATTTCGTTCTACCCTAATGTCAGAGTGCTTTTTAGTTCGTCCATTTTCTTTAAGTCATCAAAAGTTCTTTAAGAGATTTTTCTAGATAGTTTGTTGAATGTGAGAAGATATTCTCTGGATAAAAGGTAAATGTTAAGTGTGAGTTTAGGGCAGAGACCATTAATATATAGTATATTTTCAGTGTGTATATACTGTTCTTAATAATGCAAGTAACTCCCAGCAAACATCTTATTCATGTTCTAAGATGTTTTTTCACATTTATCAAACTGGCATAACTCACATCATTTTGATGACAGTTTGCTGTCTATAATATATTCATCAAACCTGCATTATTTTGAATTTAAGCATACTTCTCCCTGTTTTATGGCCTTTTGGGAATACTTTTGCATAAAATTTCTTTGCTGAAAAACAAGGGGAAGGGGTATAGGTGACTAGAAAGAT
>NW_012134525.1:3441198-3454073 GCF_000956105.1 Propithecus coquereli | reverse complement strand
CAATCAATTTAAAAATATTAATGTAATAAAAAGTTAACACTGTTTATTAATTTATTTATGTATTCAATCAGAAATTATTTGAGCATCTTGTTCTAGGCTCTGCAGTTAAGTTACAGATAAATGTAAGGATGGATAGGTGGATGGTGAATGAATGGAGAGAAAGATGGATGCACTGATGAATGAATGACTAAATCTGTTATCTGCTCAAAATCACAGGATTAATAATGTAATAAATCTTTACTCATGTTCAGTTATATCTGGTTCTTTTCCTTACTGTATCTGGCCTCTGCAAATTTATGATCTGACCAAATGCAGAGATTCCACTCTGCGGTCTTTAAATGTTTGCGTAGGGCATTTTCTAAAGATAACACATTGCTCTGATCTGCATCTTCTTGACATTCTACATAGTTCACTATTCACTTGATTACTTTTATTTTCTGTCCAATTGAATTCAGTGTATTTTAAATGACACGGACAATTTCTTAAATTGTATGCTGTCCTATCATTACTATATAGCACATATATTTATTATTTTCAAACACAAAAAAGCACTTCAATATTTAAGAAAATTTGTGGTTTAATCTTTAAGGTTATCAGTATCTCGCTATATTTGGATTTTGGCATACTAGGTATTCTTTTTTTTTTTTTTTTTTTTTTTACACCCAATGCAACTCTGGAGGTTTTGGCATACTAGGTATTCTTAACTGGAGCTTTGTATGAGATAAGAAAATTTGTGGATCAAGCAGAGGGAAAACTAACCTGGGAATTTTTTAAATTTTAATTGTCTTAAAATAATTGTAAAAGTTTAGATTGAATTTAGTTGATCTAGTGTTTTCATTTAGGAAAGGAAAAGAGGGAAGGAACCAAAACTTTCAAGTAAAACATAATGGGGCTGATCTTAACAATGAGATGGGACTGAAATGCTCACTTTTTGAAGGACCATTAACTCTTTCAGTCAGTAGAGTGTCATTTAGTGCTTTGAGGCTGCCAGGTGATAAACACAATTGGAGCACAGGAGTGGTGGCTTCCTAGAGATTGGTGGGCTCTGGGCTGGTTTCCAGGACTGTGGGAGCTGAGAGAAGAGGGGCAGGCCAGTCTGATTCCGGCTCTCTCAAAGAAATTCTTCTGGCCTGACTCTGGTTTGGGCAGATCCACCCCACCCATGAAAAAGCCTACTTTGCTTATACATAAGGATTGCAAATGAGCACTTGTGGCTGGCCAATATTACAATAGGAAGATAGTATATAAAAGAGCTCCATTATTATCAAGGTTTTTTTGTGTTCTTTAAACATAAAAGTTTTAATACAATTCTCATTCAATTCTCATATGTTTTGTTATATGTAATATCACTTTTTTTTCATTTGGTAAACATATTTTGAATACTTACTGTGTAAAGGCACTATACTACAACCATTTTGGGAATATGAAAATAAACATTTCAAGATCCTTTCACTCAAGGAGTTTTAAATCTATTTGGAGCAATAAACTATTATAACAATATCTATAATACAAAGCAATATAAATTGATAGCTCTTAAATGGTAAGACTCCAGCGATGTTTTCCAAGTAGGGATGGGACTCATCTAACTGTTAGAGAAGCATTGATGAGAAGCGGAAGTACCTATACTCTAATCAAGATAAAAAGATGACATTTGCTAAGAAATATCAAGTTGGCATTATAAAGAAAAGAAAAGATATATTTCCTCTTTTCTCTTTAAAAAACTATTACATCTCTGGGGCTAATATTAAGATAACCCAAAGAACCAAATGTTTTTCTGAAGATTAGTCATATATGTAATACTATTTTTTGAAAAATCGGAGGTGATGGCCTCAGCTTAGACCCCTGAAATGAGTGACGGGAAGATGGTCCCTCTAGCCACATGACAGGAGTGAAACCAAATCTATAAATAGAGAATTTAATAGCATGTGTTATTTTTTAAACTTCATGAAAATTCTGGGTCATCATTTTTTGCATACTATTTTAAAACTTTTTTATTCCTCAAATAAACCATATTTTAAAATCATTTAGAAAAACTGAATGTATTATGAGAACATTGATATTCTTAGATTAAAGGCCCTATATATAGAAAGAAAAGAGGAGTTTTCTATCTAACTATAATTAGATGATTGAAAAAATAAGCCATTGCAATATTGAAATGCCATAGCAGTTGTATTTGTGTTTGTTTCTAGAATGTCATTTATGCCATTTATTTTTTTTTCTCTTGCTAAGGTGTCATTATAAAAAAAAATTCTGAGGTGTGAGTCATTGCTAGGAGAAAATTAACTCACTGTACCATCAGAGGGATTTACTTTGCTGTTACAGCTAGGAGTGTCAATAAAAATTCCACAGAAGATTTGATGCTGAGCTGGGTCTAGAAGGATGAATGACAAACAGGAAAATCCAGGCAGAGTAAAAGTCATGTGTGAAGGGCTAGAGATGTCACAGGGTCTGAAATGTTTGAGAAATGGTGAGATGAAATGTATGGATGAGTGGCAAAAGATTAGAGCTTGGAAATACAATGTAGATTAATGACCAATATTAAAAGTCTCCTATGCCTTACTAGTACACATGGAGCTGATTTTATAGGCAATAGGAACACAACAGAAATAGCTAGGAACATAATCATGTATTTGTTTGAGAATCTTGTATAGTGCCAGTAAAATAGGTGGATTGAAATGTCCACTCAGGAAGGAAATTAGGAGGCTAGTGCTGTAGTTAATTATGGCTTGGCGATGATGCTTTAAACTAAAGAAGAGTAAGTTTAGATAAAAAAGAAACTAGAGATATTTACAAATACCCTGAACCGATTAGATGGGGTGACATTTTGAATAGAGGTAAAAAGATGGCAACTTTGAGAATGTAATGGAAAGATTACTCAGATCATTGCTATCTTATCAAATTATCTTGTCTAGATATGAAAATGTTAATAAAAGCTAGAGAGACATATGGCTCATGTCTGTTGCCAATAGAATATCAACAAACAACACAGTTGGACCAGATGTAAAATCAACTGGAAATAAATCTAGGAAGCCAGTTGTGACTATTATATTTTCCTAGTTCTCTTTTTTTCTTTGCACACATCTGTTATTCTGTACTGTTGTTAAGCAAACAAGAAGAAAGAAAAAGATAGAAAGAAAAGAAAAACAATAATTTTTGGTAGGGTAAAAGCCATTGCACTTTTTGCCTTTTCCAGTAATTTCAGCAACTGAAAGAGGCTTCCTTCCAATAAAGTAGCATTTCTCAGTTATTCCCATATATTTTTTAAAGTGATTAACTCATTTTCTTCCATTACTATGAAAAAGAAAGGACAGGTGGGGCAGGCGTGGGAAGCAGAAAACATTATACCTATTTCTCTTCTACCTCACTTTTATTTGACTTTATGCTTTTTGACTATTCTTATATTATTTCAAAATTTTTGTTAAAATTCTATATTATAGACAGGGAAGGTAGAGACCCCAAAAGGGGAACACAGAGAAGAGAAGTGACTTATGTCATCTAACAACTTAAAAAGACTTGGAAGGAGAACTTAGCTCTGCAGACTCCTATACCCTGTGACTTCTAAACAATAGTACCCGAGTTAGAGAGTGGTGGAGTCCATTTAAATATACTGAAGTTTGGTATATTTGAATGATAAGAGAGTTAGAGGATGATTTTTACTTTTCTTTCTCTCTTAAAGTGTTGATTAGATCATAAAGTCATTTTGATGCTCTCTCAGTGATGAAGATAACAGAAGTATGCAGCAATGTTTCCTAAACCTTTCTACCAAAAATCACTAATGGCATTGGGGAGTCACATTATTCACCTGGATTTAATGAAATGGTAGATGAATTGACCATTTATATGACAAATAAGTTTTTTAGTTTACATTTAATTTTTGAAATCTGAGAATTTGAATTCTACCCTATAATCTATTTATACTATTTAAATGTAAAAAAAATAAATTTTACTGGACTTTGAATAAAAGTAAGTACATCCATCCAAGGAGATGGGTGTATTTGTTCTGTAGGTTCACATATTCTCTGGGAAACTCAAGATTGTGGTACATAAACTCCAGTTTACAAATAAGGATAATGTTCTGCTACATTGCAGTGTTTAGCAAACCACTCAGAAGCAAGACATTAGGCTGAATAGATTGCTCCAGGGATCTGGCAAACACTGTCCAGCCACTGCTGTGTTAACCTGCCCAGATTAACCTGCATATATGATTATATATTTCTGGGATTCAGGCTATGATTTTATCCACTTCAAACCAACTTACAAAGAGACAACACGATTATATCACTCTTTACTGACACACTAGTAAACAAAGTAATGAAACAAAAAAAAGAAAGAAAAAAGAGTCCCTCCACAAAAACAGAAGATGGAAACAAAATAAGAAAAACATAATGACCCTTTCATGGTTGCCCGCTATCTGGAGAAAATTTTATAAATTCACTAGTTCTGTACCACAACACATCCTACCATAATCCCCTTCAGGAACTTAATAAGTGGGATCATGTTTAGTGAGCCCACTGAAGAGTTTTTAAACTATCTTGGAACATAACACTATATGGTATATGTTTATAGGAGACTCCTAAGTTAAAGCACTCAAGATCCAATTCTTTCGATCAAGCTGTCATAAGAATGGAATTCAACATGGTTCCAGATTGCATCAGACATAACTCTGGCTGATACCACTGGGGCTTTAACATTCAGCCACACTAAAATTTCAAAAATATGCTAAATTTCACACTTACTCTGTCAGTAACGCAAGAGTATCTTGAAAGTAAAGAAATTATAAGTACCATATTTGCTGGTGATTACCTTGCCTTCTTTCTCACCTAAGATGTCTAGACAAGCCAGAACATGACTGAAGTGTGCCTCAAGAGCGATAGCAGGCCACTTTTGTTTTAGAATGGGATAACTCTTTTTCTCTGGCCTTTGAAAAATATATACATTGGTGGCTCTCTTTTAGAGCTCTCAGTTTGCTGATAAAGACAATCGACAAGTTTTAGGCTCAGATATCTCAGTATTTGGAAATGATAACCTATTTCACAAGGGACATCTATTTCTTGTCTTAACATGAGATAAACTGAGAAGGCATAATTTGTGTAGACCAGAGGTCAGCAAACTATGTCCTGTAAACTAAACCTGCCCACTGTCTTTTTAAAAATGGTCTCTAAATGTTTAAAATGTAAATAACATTTTAAACAATTAGGAAAAATGAAAAGAAGAATAATATTTTGTGATGTGAAAATTACATGAAATTCAAAATTCAATGTCATAAATAAATTTTTATTGGAACAGAGCCATGTGTATTCATTTATATATTGTCTATAACCACTTTTGCTCTGACAGAATTAAGTAGTCCTAACAGAGACCTATGGCCCACAAAGCCTAAAATATTTACTCGTTAGCTCTTTACAGAAAAAGTTCACTAACCCCTGGAATACATGGATTGGAGACAAATGGAAGAGGAATGTGACACTTTCAAATTGTGAGAACTTCAGAGGGGAATCCAAAAGATCTTTTAGTTATAATACTTTCAGAAACAACTTTTAAATGGAACACAACAATGATCTCCTGAAGAGATCTAGTCCTCTCCCAGGTTTTCAAAGGACCTTGTCAGTAAAAGCAATGTGCTATCTCTTCTGATGTAGCTAAAAACTCTACATTTGACAGGTGTTTTTCCTTCCCCACTCCTTATGCCATGGAGTCAGTGCATTATTTGTCTTCTCAGCATCCAAATACAGATGCAAAACAAAAATATAAAGCCTATCAAGGGACAGCTTTCTTGAAAGAGGTGGGAGTAAAGAGTATATAGGAAACCTCAATTTAGCATCCACAGCTGTTTGTATCAAAAACAATGCCCAAGGCATCAAATTTGACAGTTGTTGTGTCTGACATTGCTATTTTCATCTGTGCACATGCAGCAAAAATATGCCACTGATAAGGCATACAAGGAGTTATGCCATTACAGATTGTGCTGGAAAATATGTTTCGTTTAATGACCCTTGGTAACATTGTCAGAATTGAATAAACCATAGGCAAGATATTACTGGACCACTGGATATTCCATTTACCAGTTGTTTTAGCCAATTTAGTAGAACTATTACTAGTCATACTAATGGAAGCAATCAGTCAAAATGGCTATTTGGTACCATATAGACCACAATGTTTAAATAGATTTTCTACTTTTAACTAATCAACATGTTATCTATTCAACTTTTGCCTCTAAGTACTTCAGAGACATTAAAGAGGTGAAAATGGCCTAGAGAAGGTGGATATAATTTCATGGAGTAAGTGGAACTCCTGCTAAACCTTGAAGAATGTTTATAGGCTTATTGACCTAGAGAAAATGGTTCCAGCCTCAGGGAAAATCATGAATACTGTCAGGGCTTAAAGGAGCTAGGTATAGTTAAGGTTAATGAGGCAGTTTAATTGGTGCAAAGCTAGTTTGTCAAGAGAAGTAGAAAAAAGATTGGATAAATTATGAGGTAAAATGGGATAGAGTCAAGATGGCTGACTAGCTGTATGTGCCTCCTCCACAGAAAGGAACCAAAATAGCAAATATATATCCACAGTTTAAATAGATAATAAGAGAGAACACTGGGATTCAGCAGAGAAGTGATGAAAACCACTGAAAGCAAGTGGGAGATGAAATAAGGCAGCTTGCTCAGTCAGGATTGGCTGGGAGTTGGGATAAGCTCCTGGATGTGGGCAAAGGGTAAGAGAGAAACCCCCAGGGCTCCTCATTTCCACCATTAGCATTTATAATCTTAGCTATGGGAGAACCTCTCAACCCTATGCTGGCCTTGAGCATAACGTAGGAAGCTGCCTACATTGCACAGAGACATTGCTCTAGGAAGGAAACTCACATGGAGTCTTACAGGTATCTGAGCCCAGGGTAGCTTCAGCTTGGTGACATTCTGAAAGACTGACTGCCAGGGGTCTGTGTTCTGCCCAGAAGCTGGACTGATGTGATTGTTGCTCTTGCTACTGCTGGACTGATAAGGGAGAGGGGAGACTGGGCACTTCCATGCACCCCTAGGGTAAATCCCACCACTGCTGCTATGAGCTTCTGCAAGACCAAGGTGCTGGCAGGCTGTACTTTCCACAGCTACCTGCCCACACTCTTCCAGCTGACAGGGGCACTGCCTTCCCTGGTGCAAGCCCACAGCCAGTGCCAGTCTGAGAGCCTAGCCACCAAGGGTCTGCATCCCACCCTGGGGCAGACTGAGGCAGACACTGCTGCAGCCACTGCTGGGCTGAGAAGGAAGAGGGGAAAATGGACACTTCTACACACTCCTAGGATAAATCCCACCACCACTGCTATGAGCTGCTGTGAAACCAAGGTGAGGGAAGACTGCACTTTTTATAGCTACCTTCCCATGACTCTCTGGCTGAGAGGTGTCCCACCATCCCTGGTGGCAGGCCCACAGTGCAGCTGTCATAGCCCACACCTGACCATTCTGCCAGTGGCCTCAGGACTATCCTGCCTCTGCCTATCACAGCCAGTGCCTGAACCCACTACCAGGGGGTCTGAGAACAAATCTACTGTCCCTGTCCCTTCCTCCCAGTCCCTTCCCCCCAGCACTCAAGCATTCCATCCAGGGGCCTGGAAATTGTCAATAACAATCCATCACCACTGGCATCTGATCACTCCTGCTAGAGTCTGAGGTCAGGCTGACCCATCCTGTTGATACCACCACAGCTAATATCTGCCCATACATGCCACCAGAGGTAAGGGACTGGCCTGCCCAACCTGTCACAGCCAGCACCAACACCAGCATGGTCTACTTGGTCTCCAGTGTGTTGCTCTATCACTGCTAATGCCATCACCCACATTACAGTGGCTGCCCAGAGGCCTAAGAACCCATCCAAATACCTGGCCCATGCCTGCCACAACCAGCATTTGAGTAAGCCACCTAGAGGCCCAAGAACCAGCCCTCCAGGACCAATAACACCAGTGCCAGAAAAGGCACACTCAGCCCATAGTTGCCATAATTGGACCTGAAGACAGGCCCAAATTGTATTCTGGTCCCCAGCAAAACTTCACCAAAGCCTCCATTAATAACTGTACCCTAAGCCACTGAGAAAATCACAGATACCACAGGTGCTGTGTACTGCCAAATAAATCATGCAGAGATTACATCACTGCAGGTGCACAAAATAAAAAGCAAAGCACCCTACCGTACAAACAACATGCATACGTGTCCAGGAAAAAAATTCTTCCCTATGAAAACAATTTCAAAAAATTGGATGAAGTAACCGTTATACCAGATGTGCAGATATCATTGTAAGGACACAGAAAACATAAAAAAACAAGGAAACATGACACCTCCAAGAAGCACAATAATTCTCCAACGACAGATCCCAATCAAAAAGAAATTCACAGAATTCCACATCAAGAATTAGAATAGGCTCCACATGTACTCGCCATCAAATTGGCACTGACTGATCAACACTATGGTGCTCACATGGTAGTAATATTCTCCAGGGATTAGGGAGTTGGAGGGGTGGTAAACTCACAACTAATGGATGTGGTGAGCATTGTAGAGGGGAAGGGCATGCCTCTAATCTCACTTGGGTGAGGCAAAAACATAAAATGTAACCAAAATGTTTGTACCATCATAATATCCTGAAATAAAAATTAAAAAAAGAGAATTAAAAATATTGATTTTAAAGATCAGTGAGATACAAAAGAATTCTGAAAAACCAAAGAGATAGATATATTTTTAAAAAAAGAAACAAATAGAAATTCTGGAACTGAAGAACTCATAGAAAGAAATACAAAAATACATTTGAAAACTATAACAATAGACTAGATAAGGCAGAAGAAAGAATCTCAGAGCTTGAAGACAGGTCTTTTGAAATAATCCAGTCAGACAAAATTTTTTTAAAAAATAGGCAATGCTTTCATGAACCTGTGATACAAGATAAAGCAACTGAATATATGAATTATCAGTATCCCTGAGGGTGAAGAGAAAATGAAAGTATTAGAAAATCTATTTAATGAAACAACAGATGAAAACTTCACAAGTCTAGCTGGAGATTTAGAAATTCAGACAGAGAAGGTTCAAAGATTCCCAGGCAGATATAATGCAAAAAATCTTCTCCACAGCACATTGTAACTAGACTGTCTAAAGTCAAGGACAAAGAGAAAATTCTATAAACAGCAACAGAAAAGCACCTAGTCATCTATAAGGGAAAACCCATTTGACTGACAGAAAATTTCTCAGCAGAAACCTTATAGACTAGAAGAGAATGGGATGATATATTCAAAGTGCTGAACAAGAAAACTTTCAGCCAAGAATACTCTATCCAGAAAAATTAACTTTCATAAATAAAGCATAAATAAAGTCTCTCCCAGAAAAATACCAAGGGAATTCATTACCACTAGACTTCCCCTACAAGAAATGCTTAAAGGAGTCCTAAACCTGGAAGCAAAAGGACACTTACCATCATAAAAACACTTGAAAGTATAAAACTCATGGGTAAAACAATCACACAAAGGAAGAGTTGAAGGGGCTAAATTGGTGCCACTACAGAAATATATCAAAGATGACATAAACAAATGGAAAAACATCCCCTTCTCATGAACTGGAAGAATCAATATTGTTAAAATGACTTTATCACCCAAAGCAATCTAGAGATTTAACACAATCCCTATTAAAATACCAAAGTCATTCTTCACAGAATTAGAAAAAAAAAACTCTAAAATGCATATGAACAAAAAACGAACCCAAATAGCCAAACCAATCCTGAGCGAAAAGAACAAAGCCAAGAGCATCACATTACCTGACCATGTTACAAGACTATAGCAACCAAAACAGCATAGCACTGGTATAAAAATTGGGACACAGACCAATGGAACAGAATAGAGAAATTCAGCAATTAAGGCACATATTTACAGCCAACTGACCTTTGACAATATTGACAAGAACTTATGTCAGGGAAAGGATGCCCTCTTCAATACATGGTGCTAGGAAAATTGTATAGCCACATACAGAAGAATGAAACTGGACCCCTATCTCACACCATATACAAAATCAACTGAAAATGGATTAAAGACTTAAATGTAAGATGCAAATACTGGAAGAAAACCTAGGGAAGACTCTCTTGGATATTGGTCTAGGGGCAAAGAGTTTATGACTAAGACCTCAAAAACACAGACAACAGAAACAAATATAGGCAAATGAGACTTAGTTAAACTAAAAAAGCTTCTGCACAGTAAAAGAAATAATAAACAGAGTGAAGAGACAACCTGTTGAATGGGAAAAAATATTTGCAAACTATTCATCAGACAGGGATTAGTATCCAGAATATACAAGGAACTCAAGAGGAAAAACCAAAAGCAAAATCAAATAATCCCATTAAAAAGTGGGCAAAAGGGCATGAATGGACATTTTCTCAAAAGAAAACATACAAATGGCCAACAGGTATATGAAAAAAATGTTCAACATCACTAATCAGCTGAGAAATGCAAGTCAAAACCACAATGAGATATCATCTTACTCCACTCAGAATAGCTATTATTAAAAAACCAAAAAATAACAAATGCTGGTGAGGATGTGGAGAAAAGGTAATTCTTATACACTGTTGGTGGGAATGTAAACTAGTACAGCCACTATGCAAAACAGTATGGAAATTTCTCAAAAAACTAAAAATAGAACTACCATTCAATCAAGCAATCCCACTACTGGGTATCTACCCGAAGGATAAGAAATCAGTATATCAAAGAAATACCTGCACTTGCATGTTTATTGCAGCACTATTCATAATAGCAAAGATATGGAATCAACCCAAGTGTCTAGCATTGGATGAATGTGTAAAGAAAATATGGCATGTATGCACAATGGATTACTATTCTGCCATAAAAGAAAAGGAGACCATGTCATTTGCAGCAACATGAATGGAACTGGAGGTCATTATCTTAAGTGAAATAAGCTAGGCCCAAAAATATAAATATCACATGTTCTCACTCCTGTGTGAGAGAGAAAATATTTGAAAACATGGAGGTAGAGAGTGGAAAGATAGAGCACATGAGTTGTGAGGGATGGCTGAGTGGCAGAGAGGGAGGACAACAAACAGAATTGGGTCAAAGGATGCCAGCATATGGTTAGAAGGAATAAATTCAATGTTTGGTAGAAGAGTAGGATGACTATAACTAAACAAAAATGTGTTGTGCTTGTGAGATGGACACCCTAAAATACCCTGACTTGATCGCTATGTATTATATACATGTAACAAAATTTCACATGTACCTCATAAATTTGTACAAATAAAAAAAAGTATTAGGTCAGGTAATAGAAGGCCTGGGAAGTCAGTAGAGAAAGTCAAACATGTTTGGTATTATAATAGAAAATAATTGCAGACATCTGAGCAAAAGCGAGATCTGATAAAGGCAGTGTTTTAAGTCAGCAGGATGTGAAGAAATAGAGCGCAGTGCATTAAAGATGGTGAGGAAGTACCTAACATTTGGAAGGACTAACATTTTGGAATCACATGTGATTGTGTTGTTTATCTTATGTTTGTTATCCAAGTATAGGAATCACGAGCAACAGATAATTACGTGACTTTAAAGCCATATTTTTTCGACCTCGTCACTTTGCCAAGTTTGACTTTCTGAATATCAGTGATTCCCAGGGCAACTCTGCATGCTCAGCAAATCCTCTGTCCCATTTCTCCTGCCCTCCACATCAGTAAACATGGTTGTGACTAAGCTCCTCTCTTCCTTCCCTCCCATAGTTCTTCACTTTTGCAATCTGCAATAGAGTTTTAGAGAATGTGTTAGTCTGGACTCCGTTTAGAGTTGTGATCTGATTGGCTTTTGAAATAACCCGGAAGAATACCTTGGAATCCTGGGCTAGATCATTTGTGATTAGAGTCAAGTAAAGGCTCAATTCAATAGATATTTCAGAGGCACATCCAAGAAGATTTGCAGAGAGAGGGGACTTAAAAACTAAAGCAAAAATAAAAGCATACAATGAAGTAAAAGATGTCTGGAAAGGCTCGCTGGAAGTTTGAGTTTTCATTGGCAGAATAACTGGGACATTTAGGAGAGTTTATCAGAAGGACACAGAATAGTTAATTTGGGCACTCTTGTGACACAGGAGGAAACTGTCCAAATAGAGAGATCCCCTCCATAACATAACTAGGTCTGGAGTCAGAGGGCAGGAAGGGATATGTCATTTTGGGATTATCTATTTGATGACAAAAGTTGAAACCTCAATTACATGATGACTTTAAGATGATTATGATTTTTAGTGGTAGATTATAAAGGAGAAGATACTGAGGGGGCAACAACATCTAGAGAAAGATATGAAAAAGGAAAAGAAACCAGAGAAGGAGAGAGCAATGAGTAGTCTAAGAAAGGGCAAGGATAGTGCATATTGATTCACTTGATAATATATGATGGATATCACCATAGACATAGATATTTGTTTTCAAAATGCAGAATGAAACATACTGTGGCTCAAAGACATTTGTGGCTTTCTTATTGACATTTTGTTTTTAATATTTGGCAGATTACTCTGGTGATGAGGGCTTCCATTTGTTTAAATGCATGCCAAAGAGAAGTAGTAACAGCTCACACTAATAGGTTCCTACCCAATTTAAACAGACTTGAATTTATTTTATAGCTTTTAGTGTGCATAATAACTCCATCAGATAGGTGTTATAGTCAGCATTATACAAATAAGGAAAATGAAATATGAAATGAGATAATAAGATATGTAAATATGGGGATAAATATTTTCCAATGCTCAAATTCAATCTTAAAATCAGAGGAGAGAACACAATATATTAAGGTATGACCCAAGTCAGTGATATTTTGGAAACTTACTAACAAAACTCCTAGAAGTTACTTGCTTTAGTTGTGCTATCGAATCATC
>NW_012134525.1:3436326-3437544 GCF_000956105.1 Propithecus coquereli | reverse complement strand
GATAAAAAACAATATCTAGAGGCTGCTATTTGTTATTTTGTTGATAGAAATTATGTATTATATACACATATATACAATATTTGGGATATACTTATACTAAAAATTATTCATTGTTTGTCTAAAATTCAATCTTAATTCAGCTACATGTATTTTATCTGGTAACCCTATTTTTCAGTCTCATGAAATCCATGGAACCTGTTTGATAAAGCTAACTTTTAACAATCAGCAACCTCTAGACAACTGCACCAAATTTGACTGAAGTAAAATTGCATTTGCCCACAACTTTTTGCATTTCTGCAGAGGCATCAGAACATTTCAGATGGCTCTACAGAAGCTGATTTCATTTGTCTAAGTAGATATTGAACTTGTCTCCATCAGCATGACAATACTTCTCCCTGATTTAATTTGCGATTCCCCTCCCAAGCCAAAGGAAAACAAATGTTTAAACAGGATAAATATGAAGGCAATCCATGTCATTTTATTTTAATAAGGACTTCCAGAACAAAGGTTGGCAAAAATCTTCCCCAAACTGACCATTTTCTCTTTTCCCCCATTCATTAATTTGGCTTCACTTCTGAAGGAAGACATTGAAATATTGGAGAAGACAATAATATTTTATATGAGAACACAGTAGCAGCATTATTCTATTTGATGCATCTTTGTTTTTTATTAGAGATGGGGTCTTGCTCTGTCATGCAGGCTAGAGTGCAGTGGCATAATCATAGCTCACTGCAGCCTCGAACTCCTGGGCTCAAGAAATCCTTCTGCCTCAGCCTCCCAAGTGGGAGGCTCCCCAGGTGGGACTACAGGTGTACACCACCACACCTGGCTAATTTATTTATTTATTTTAGAGACCGAGGTTCTTACAATGTTGCCCAGGCTGCTCTTGAACTCCTAGGCTGAAGCAATCCTCCGATCTCAGCCTCCTGAGTCATTCGGACTACAAATGTGAGCCACCAGAACAGATCTATTTGATGCATATTTCCATGACTAATACTCAAAATTTTTTGCTACTATTTTTGTATTCATTCTCATAAACTAGCTTACTAGAGTCTTGTAAAGAGACATTACTGAAAAGTATAAAGAAGTATCGGCCATACCTATATTGATAGACCGATACAACCCAATTAATTGGTCATTACCATTTGCCTTAAATCAGTACAATTAAGAACACCTGAAACAAATTTGTATTAATTGGAGTTTTTTGGTGAAATTAAA
>NW_012134525.1:3435016-3436276 GCF_000956105.1 Propithecus coquereli | reverse complement strand
TGCATTCTATATCTGAAAGTTAAATTGTCATCTTTCTTATCTTTTATTTTTTGTCCCTCATTGAACAAAAGGCTTATTTTATGGTCAAATCAATTAGCAATCTTTGAGTAGGAAACTGTTATCTCACTGACATGAACATAAAAGATATGGAAATATTCACTGACTCTATTACAGCTGCTTAGATAACTGAAATGAAATTTGAACTATAATGAATTTTTTTGTAAGCATGTCCTAACAATAGTTTTCATTAGTTTAAGACTATGGAGTGAATTTGACCTATTTTAGAAGTGTAATTTTTATCTCATGGAGTTACATTGTTTCTGCTTTTGTTTACCTTCTCAGAGACATTTTTTATGGAACAAAACATTCAATTTTTCATATATTCGTGTGTGTGTGTATGTGTGTGTGTGTCCTGTATTTTTGTAATTTTTACTCAAGGAATTATCAATAACCTAAAAGAAAGTGAAACTTTGAAATATAACATCATCAAATCTTATAATTGAAATGAGTTTTAGAGAGTATGTTATCCAAATTTCTTATTTTATGAATGAGTATATGGAGACATGGAGTAACAGGGATGGTATGTTCATTAAACCAATAGCCAAGCTGGGATACAAATATACCTTCTCATTTCCAGCCAAGCACTCTTTTCACAAAAATATAATTTCTTACCGTTTTAATTGCCATTCACACCCTATAGAGATATTTGGAAAGGTAGAGTTTTTTACAGCTTTTTTTTCTTTTCCTGGTTCCTTTGATATGCAAAGTATTTTCTCTTAATGGGTGGAGTTTGTAGTCAACACTTTAGTTTGTCTCTCCTTTAAGTTTGATTTATTTTATTTTTGATATAAGTCAAATTGTACCCCAAATTATGTTATGATGTGGTTTATGATTTCTGGCCTTGACTATTTTTGAGATATTTTGTAATTTTCCCCATACTTTGTAAATTATTCAAAATAGGTAGATTGAATGAGAACACGACATCTGTTTTAAAAAGCAATTTGATGAATTCACAAAGTAACCCAATTCCCACTCTTCTCTGGTTGCTGTCGTTAGTTGGAATAAATACTTTTATTTTTCAGATATCCTACTAGTTCTTTTGTTTTCTCCTATATAATAAAAAAACTATTACCATTTTATGCATTTATTTCCTATTAATGAGAGTTAGGCACATTTGGGTTATAATGAAACATCTCTCTCAGATACAATGAAATAGATTTTGTCTTCTGCAGATAACCAGATTTTTAAAGTTAACTTTTA
>NW_012134525.1:3427931-3429699 GCF_000956105.1 Propithecus coquereli | reverse complement strand
ACAAAGTAGAATGATTAAATCAGGCTAATTATCATTCACTTATTTTTTGTGGTGAGACAGTTGAAATTTACTCTTTTAGCAATTTTAAAATGTACATTAACTATAGTCACCATGCTATGTAATAGATCTCAAAAACTTACTTCTTCTGTCTAGCTGAAATTTTATAGCCTTTCAACTGCATCTCTTCATTTCCTCCCCATAGCCACCAGCTTCTGGTAATCACCTTTCTGTGTTCTACTGCTAAGAGTTAGGGTTTCATAGATTCCACATATAAGTGAAATCATGCAGAATTCATCTTTCTGCGAGTGGCTTATTTCACTTAGCAAGGCTTCCAGGTTCATTCATGTTGTTGCAAATAACAGGATTTCCTTCTTTTTTAAGGCTAAATTGAATTTTATTGTGTATATATACCACAATTTCTTTATTCATTCATCCATTGATGGACACTTAGGTTGATTCCGTATCTTTGCTATTGTGAGTTAGGATTTCAACATAAGAATTTTGTGGGGACGCAAACATTCAGATCATAGCATGGCCATAACCCAAATCAAAACCTATAAAGCAAATACTATGAAATATAACCAAAAATGAGCTAGGACTCTGAAAATTAATAAGTTTTCTGACGTCGGTCAGGATGTAAAAGTTCCTTAAAGAAAGCTAGCAACATCAACAACAACAAAAAAAGAGTAAGTGTAAGATACTGAGTAACACAATCAGTGATGTTTTGATCAGAAAAACCATGAACAGAATGGAAACTGTCCCTGTAGAGACCCATCCCACATAACAGAATGACAGGGGAAGTACAGTTCAAGGAGAAATGCCGACATGTCATTTCTTGTCTCCCAGAAAAAAACACAAATGACGTCGAATGAAAAGGGGCAGCAAACAGAAACTGCCATCCATTCCCAATTCATGGACCTGTGACCCAAGCCACAGTGAAACCCTGAATCTTGAAAATGGAGAGGAGATGAACATCTAGGGCAACATACACACACATAAACACACACACACACACACACACACACATGGAATGCATGTGAGCATTCACAGAAGAGATTATAGGATTATGGGACTCCAGAACGAAATGACAGAGTAAATTTAAAGCAACTCATAGATGAAAGCCACATTTGAATAATGTAAAACTGAATAAACTTGATGGAAAGCATAGTTAGGGATATGGTTGGCAGCTCAAGGAGATCACATGAAATAAAATGAGAAAGACCAAAGGACTTTCAAATCTCATTAGAGAGAATATATGAAGGAAAGGTACAAAATAGATATACATAATAACTGGTATTCCTAAAGAAAATTACAGAAGAAATAAAAGAGAATTAATTGATCAATTAAATATTGATGGATAGTAAGTTATTTTTAACTGTAGTCATCCTACAGTAGTATAGAATGCTAAACTTATTCTTCCTATCTAGCTGTAATTTTGTATCCTTTAACATACCTCTCCCTACCCTTTCCTTTCCCCTGCCCTTGCCAGCTCCTACTGTTCTCTGTTCTACTTTTTATTTCTGTGAGATCAACTCTTTTGGCTTCCATACATGAGTGAGAACATGTGGTGCTTAACTTTTTGTTCCTGGCTTATTTTCACTTAACATAATGACCTCCAGTTCCATCCATGTTGCCATGAATGGCGTGATTTCATTCTTTTTTTTATGGATTAATAGCATTTCATTGCATATATATACTACTTTTTCTTAATCCATTTATCTATTTTTGGACACGTATATTGGCTATTGTGAATAGTGCCACAATAAAC
>NW_012134525.1:3414653-3415146 GCF_000956105.1 Propithecus coquereli | reverse complement strand
AATTTATGGTTATAGATATTACTGTCAGGCAATCTATTACTATTTCTTTTTGTGTGTGTGCATATGTGAGTTAGTTGATATGGTTGCTAAAAGATATGTCATTTTTTCATCCACCATCAAGGTAAAATCATCTCTCATTTTTCTTGCCTCAGATTTAATTTGCAGCAAGTTGTCAAAGAGGTAATTTTATAACCTTTCATTTTCTTTGTATTTTCTTGAAAGCAGAATGAAGATAATTTTATTTTCATAAAAAAGAAATATGTAAAATTCAATCAACATCATGGGAGCATGAATTTTGGTTGCAGAAGATCTGGGCTTTAGTTTCTGATCTTTGTATCTTTGTAGTATCTTGGTTTTGGTCCATTGCTGAATGGCTGCAGGCAGGATTTCTCAATTGAAACACCGTATGACAAGTTTTGTGCTCAACCCTGCATAGTTTGAAACTAGACTTTATTGGTTCATTCACCAAAAAAAAAAAAAAAAAAAAAAAAAA
>NW_012134525.1:3401679-3404198 GCF_000956105.1 Propithecus coquereli | reverse complement strand
GCATCCACACCAACATTTATTGTTAACACAGGGATGCTGTGAGTAATAATTCCAAGATTTCTAAATTAGTAGTCTTACAAATCTCATGGGAAGATGGTATAGTCTTTTAGAAATGTTTTTAAAGCAGTGCTTGCCTAACCAAAGTACAGTTTTAAATTTGTTTTTTTTTTCAGTTTTTATTTTTATTTTTATTTGGTTTTTTTTTTTTATTTCAGGGTATTGTGAGGGTACAAACATTATGGTTACACTTTATGTCTTTGCCTCACCCAAGTGCAGGTTAAAGGCATACCCTTCCCCCCTACAGTGCTCCCTGTGTCCTTTAGTTGCGGATTTACCCCTCCCCCCAATCCCCCTAATTCCTGGAGAGTATTTCTGCCATGTGATCACCCTAGTGTTGATCAGTTAGTACCAATTTGATGACGAGTACAAGTGGAGCCCATTCTTCCGCTCGTGTGGTGCCTCACTTTGGATAATGGGCTTAAGTTTAATCCAGGAAAGTATGAGAGGTTCTAGATCACTGTCGTTTCTTATGATTGAGTAATATTTCATTGTATACATATACCAAATTTTAATAATCCACTCATGGATTGACGGGCACTTGGGTTGTTTCCACATCCTTACTGAACATAAAGTTTAGGTTTTGGGGGGCCAATGTTTATATAAATTTTGAAAACTCTCTGTAAGAAAAAGAATACAAAATTATAAATAGAAAATTAAGTAGACGGCTTAGAAGAACTGCATTCAAGTGAAGTTTAGGTTTCATTCATTTCATGAAAAATCTGTTTCTGCTTATAATATGTGTTTATTTGGGATAGATTGAAAGTTGTGATAGGGCTATGGGGGCATTTGGCTAAAGTCTCCCCATTCTACATCTTTTATTAGATTTTGCAAGTGAGGCATATTGTTAACACAGAAAAGAGAATGATAATATAAACTGTGTGTGAAATAATGTAGGAAAGGTGCTGTATAGTCCTTGGTAAAAAGCTCCATTTAAATACTTGGTATTATTACTATGGCTTACACAGCCAGCTATGAAGATCTAACCATAATCCTGTGAAGCATGTGGTTCCACTTACCCTTGTCTATCTCAAGAGGAATTGAATTAGGCCTCTGCCTTAGTGGGAGAAATCCCATTAATCAGAAAAGGTATTGCTTCAAGGTTATCTCTATTTAGGCAAAGAACAGAGAAAAGGTGTGTTTGTAAGTGGAAATGACACTGAGCTGAGAACTAATGAGTGATACATTCTTACTTAAAATTTTTGTTAACCTACCCACGTGTGTTCACTTAGTTGTGTGCAGGCAATTTATGGGTATACATTTTAATTTATCTTGAATAGATATCTAGGAGTAGAAAGGCTGGTAGTAGTAAATGTAGTAAGTAGTACAAGTAGTAAATGCTTGGTTAACTGAAGAATCTGTTAAGAATCTACCAAAACTTTGTCTACAGTGGTTCTATTATTTTACACCTCCACAAACAATGTATGAGAGTTATAGTTGCTTCAACATTTTTTCTAATAGTTGGGACTGAGGTTTTATTTTTTTACATTTTAGTCATTTTAGTAAAAATATAAATGCATCTCATTATGGATTTGTTTGCATTTTTCTTATAAGTAATGTTGAGAATATTTTCATGTGCTTTTTGGGCCATTTGTATATCTCTTTATGTGAAGATTTGTTAAATTCCTTTCTTAATTTTTTACTAGGTTTGTCTTTTTGATGTTACATTTTGATTGATCTTTTAATTATTTAGTTCTTTTTGTTATTAGCTATATTATTATTTTGTTGTTAGCTGTAAAAAATTAATATATCTGGATATAAGTATTTTGCCAGATATATGTATTATGAATATATTCTCTGGCTTCCTTATTCATATTCTTTATAATGACTTTTGTTGGGCAGAATTGTTTAATTTTGATGAAGACTAATTATATGTCCTTTATGACTCATGCCTTTTATGTACTAAGAAATCATAACCTACCCAAGTAATGACATAAATTTATCTTTCTGTATTTTTTCTAGATGCTATATAGTTTTCACATTTAAAAATTTTTTTTAGAGATGGGATCTCACTATGCTGGCCGGGCTGGCCTCAAATTCCTGACCTCAAGTAATCATCCCACCTCAGCTTCCTGAATATCTGGGACTATGGGTATGAGCCACCAAGCCTGGCTAGTTTTCATATTTTTTTGTGCTCATGAATTAACTTCAATATAGTTTGAGTTGGGGGGTGGTGAAAATTTTTGTTTTTTGTATGATTATCTAGATTTTTTCACATGATTTTTTGAAAAGATTCTTCTTTTCTTATGAATTGCTTTGGAACATTTTCAAAAATTAATTGACCATGTGAGTGGTAGTCTATTTCAAGATCCTCTATTTTGTCCCATTGCTTTGTTTACCCTTATGCCAATACCATACTATGTGGATTACTGAAACTTTGTAGTAAGTCTGGATATAAAGTGATATCAATCACCCAACTTTGTTCTTTAAGTTTTTTTAGCTATTCTAGACTGAATACATTG
>NW_012134525.1:3400269-3401629 GCF_000956105.1 Propithecus coquereli | reverse complement strand
GGTGTAGACCTGATCTTACTGTGTGACTTACTCTGTGCCTGATAGTTTATGTTCATTATCTCTCCAGTTCTTATAACAAACTAAAAGGATAGATTTTATTGTCCCCACTTTTCACATGAGCTAGAATAGAAGAAAACAAAGTAATTTGCTAAATTTCACACAATAGTAAATGGAGAATTTTTATTCAGATAAGACTCCAAATTCTAAGCTTTTGTTTTCCCCCCACAGAACTCAGATTACTCTTTCGTCACCCTGCCTAGGGAAATATTTGGCACAAAGCTACAGCAAAATAGAACCCTAGCAGATTGTCTACCTTAACACCTAATACGTTATCAGGAAGTAATGTAGACAGGCCTTCAAAACGGATTTGGTGCCTCACTTTCAATTAGGAGTTAGAACAAGAAATGGCAATTGATGAACACAATGCAACACTCAAAAACCATCAGAGTCACTATAATACAAATGCAAGACAGCTCATTAATTTGTTCATAACAAAGAACATTCATATTCAAGCTGAATAAATAATGGGGTTTACTTTAACTTAATCACATGTTTCAGCTCCTGTGGGTGCATACACGTAGTCATGATCCAAAAACAGCTTGGTGATTCAGAATCCATCAATATCAATGTGCTAAGCTTTTTTATTTTAGAGGCCCAACTGACTCTCTAAGTCAGATATTTCTGTAAAAGTGTTGATCTTTCTGGGGAAATCATTAAGCTCCTTGCACTCCTAATTTCCAACATATCTGCAAGTTCCTGCCTTTATAATCCAAAATGGCACTATCATCATTGTTTACCATTTAGGCGTATGAGAAGAATCAGAAAGGCAAATAGTGCATGGGATAATAATCATTTCTACCTTTTACTACCAGAACTCACAGGCATGAAAGGATCTAGTTTGGTCCTGTCAGAATACATAGGACAATTTACTTTGCCTCCTGAGGCTTTGATTCTCTCATTTATGAATTAAAGACATCCTCTCAATGATGTCTCAGCTCCTTCCATCTCTAACATAGTATGATTAACGGAATTTATATCCATGTGTACATCAGACTTGACTCATGATTTATTTTGAAGAAGCCAAATAGTACTCTAAAGTTGAGGAATCATGTTTTTCCTAAAACACAAATGATAACTGTTAGGTTTTTTTTATTTTTTTTATTTCAGCATATTATGGGGGTACAGATGTTTAGGTTACATATGTTGCCCTTGTCCCCCCTCGCCCCCAAGTCTGAGTTTCAAGTGTGTCCACCCCTCGGATGGTGCACATTGCACTCTTTGTGTATGCAAATACCCGTCCCCTCCTCCCTCCTTCTCCATCCCCCCTCCCACCTGCCCAACATCCAATAGATGTTATTCT
>NW_012134525.1:3380955-3390534 GCF_000956105.1 Propithecus coquereli | reverse complement strand
TATATTTATTAAAATAGGTCTTTAAAATAGGTCTTGACATGTTTCGTTCATGTGAAAAAATTGACAAGGAAACGTAAGTAAAAATAAATTGGTTGAGGAATTTCTAAGTTAATAGCAACTACCTTCAGTGGCCACCTGGCTGAGAATGATCTTAAGACCATCCTGATTGCAGAGATGTTAAGATGTAAAATAATATAAACATAAACTTCTTGCTTAAAAACAGAACAATTCCCAACACTGCCGAAGCTCCTATATATACCTCCCTAATCATATCTCCTTCCTTTCACGCAAGAGAAAACCACCAGCCAGATTTTGTATTTCTCATTCTCTTGTTATTTTTCTACAGTTTTAATTAATATGTACTAAAATATATTGATTTGTTCTTGAACTATTCTACGAATGTGACTATATTATAGGTATTCTGTGATTTGCTTTTTTAACTCAATATTATAGAGATTCATCCATGTTAATGTCCATATCTACTGTTATTCATTTTCACTTTTGTATAGTATCCCACTATGTGCATACGCCCAGATTTATCCATGCTTCCATTAATGGATGTTGGGGACTATTTATACTGTTCAGTTATTACCTATTATTTTGCTGTAAACATTCTTGTTGTTTCCTAGAACATACATATGAGTTTCCTCATATTATATACCTGGGGGTGGGATTGCTAGGCCTAGAGAATATGTTTGCCTACTCTGATGCCAATAAAATCTGCTGCACCCATTCTGTCTCCAAATATCCTGACCTTCCTTGGTTTATGGCCTTGGCTAAGTATCTATGTTCAATAAAATTCAGGAAGAAGGAGAAGATGAAAAGAAAGAGTTAAGTGTTCTTTCTAGCCTGCAATCTGTGATTTTTTTTTTTTTTGAGGTGTAGCTTTGGAGGACAGAAGCCAGAAAGAAAATAAATCATCACCATTGTCTCTGTTGGGCATAGGGGTGAGATGTGGCTACACTTGGAGAATGAGGTCTCAGGCTGCAGCATAGTTGAAATCACAGAATCTACTGTGAAGCCACTACTAAATTTGGGGACAACACAAATTAAAACAGAAGACAGCATGTTATTTTTATGAAATTTAGACCGTGTAAGAAAAGTTGGAATTGGCTTTCTTGAGATACTTCCCTGAACTCTAGTCTTCATTACAACTTCCTGCTCTTTTTCCTGTTTAAGAGGCTTCAAAGGTTACTGTCCCCTTGGTCTAAGATATCATGGCACTGGGGACTTCAGCCTTTCAATTTTCTTGTCTCTGTAATGACCTTCATATTACTCCCCTAACAGCCTTAGACATAACGTCCACCTCTCCACCATGTGTTGGAATCACTGATTTTGTAGGAGTATTGGCTTTAAATCTTCTCAAGAAGGATTTTATCTTACTAAGGCTCTCACTTGAACAATCTTTACTAGTTGAAGATTGACTCTTCCTCAGTATATGA
Source organism: Propithecus coquereli (assembly GCF_000956105.1). Lineage (NCBI taxonomy): Eukaryota > Metazoa > Chordata > Mammalia > Primates > Indriidae > Propithecus > Propithecus coquereli. The sequence continues at coordinate 3,389,092 of NW_012134525.1, read as the reverse complement.
GATGTCCTATACTGCTTTGCCATGGGTGGCTGGTGCCTCTGTAAGGAGAAGAGCTGTGTCTGCAGGCCCCGGACTTCACTACCTTTTTAATTTTAGTCTTCTCTAGTAGTTCCATTGCTAGCCAAGGACCAGTGAGAGGATGATTTTCAAATTGACTGTTTCCTGTTAGCTTTGATTTTCAGCACTTTGACTAGAATAACCTTAGATGTCGTTTTATCAGTGTTTATCCTGCTTGACATTTGTTGTCTTGGATCTGTGGGTTGATATCTTTTCATTAAATTTGATAATTTTTTAGCAATTACTTCAACTCTTTTTCTTGGTCCAGACTTCTTCCTCTACTTCTAGGGTTCCAATTACGTGTATATTGGACTATTTGATATTATCACAAAGATCATGGGAACTCTTTGTTTTTTTGTTTGTTTGTTTTGGTTTTTTGGGTTTTTGCTTTTTTTTTTTTTTTTTGGTTGCTTGTCTGTTTAACCATTTTTTTTCTTCTGTGTGATTTAGTTTGTTTATTTTCCATACCAACCTTCAAGTTCATTATTCTTCAGTCTACTGTTAAACTTATTCAATGAATATCAAATATTTTATTTTTCATATTTAGGATTGTATTCAACTCCTTGTTCATAATTTTTATCTGTAAAATTGACTGCCCATTTACTATAATTTTTACCAATTCTTTCAGATCTTGAATATATTTATAATAGCACTTCTATTGTTCTTTTCTCTAGTCCAAATCCATATCATCTCTTGATCTCTTTCTATTTACTATTTTTTCCTCTTGGTTATGAGTTACATTTTCCTGCTTCTTTGTAACATTTTTAAAATGTATACTGGACATTATGGATGCTGCAATGTTATAGGTCTAGGTTTTCTTGTTTTCCTTTAAAGGATATGGAATCTTGTTCTGGAGGGTAGTTTGTTTTGTTGATAGGTTAGACTCATGCTTTGTGGAGAATTTTGGACTTTGTTCAGTCAGGTCTAATGGAGTGTTTGCTCAAGGACTACTGTAGATTTGCTTTCTACTGTGGCCTTTCTGGCATCATCACTAAATGCTGAGGGCTTTCAGCATGTTTGGTTGGTTCTAATTCTAACATCTCTCAGTGCTATACATACACCAGAATCTTATTTCAGCTCACTTTCTGCAGTAGCTGTTCTCTGCTGAGCCTCATGGAGTGTTGTTCTCAACACAATGGCTTAGTATTTGGCCAAATACTCAAGGTAACTACTATGCAGTTTTCTATGGCTCTTTTACCACATAGGTCTTTCCTCTCTAGTACCCTGACACATAACTTTCAGCCACCTCAGCATCTCCATATTCTGATCTCAGTTTCCTTTAACAGGTGACATTCTATTCTATTTATTCTATACTTTCCTGTGCTGCTGTTTAGAAGTGCCCCAAAGCCAGTGTGATTGTAATGCTCTCTGGGTGTTTGTCTTCTCTCAGGGATCACAGCCCTGCACTGATTGTGGTCCAACGCCTGAAGATAGTTGCTGCACATATTTTATTAAGCATGTGGTAGCTTACAGTGACATGTAAACTCATATCTGGTACTCTATCATGCTGTATCTTCAAACCTTAATTTGAATACAAACTTCACAAATTTTTAGTGTTGTGACCTTGGACAAGTTTCTCAAACTCTAAGTGTCTTGGTTTTCCCATCTCTTAGAAGAATTCAAATAATTCCCAATAACTGTAAAGCATGTAACACAGGCCTGCCATGATAGTTCATTAACAAATGTTATGTCCATATTATCTTTCCCTATCTTTTTATTACTTTTATCTTGGCATAAGACCACTGTGCTTGAGCCAGATAACTAACCTTTTCAGTTTTCTCTGAATCTTTAGGGACATGGATGTAAAGAACGGAATGAGACTGCTTGGGAAAGGGCACTTGTAAGAAGAACTATGTGTTCTGAGTCCTAAAAGTGCTTAGAATCCCATGTTTTACATGTCACTATGAGGACTAATACTGAGGTATTCTGACCACTCATCATCTTCCTTTATGTGTTTAGAGGGTTATTATCTTCCTGCAGCTTTCAGAATAACCAATACCATGCCCTTGGCTTAAATGGAGAGTTTGCCTAAATATGATTCTATGTGTATGACTTTAAAAGAGGAAAGAAACTATTCAGTGAGTCAATGCAGGAATGGTTTTAAAAACTTAAAAACTTTTATCCAGGCTCTACAAGCTTTGACAATGGTTTTATTTTAAGGTATTTTTAAAATTTTAAGAACTGTTCTGAACAATGGACATGTTTAGAAACATGCTATATATAGACTACATTAATGCAATGTAGAAACACTTTACAAAGGATTTATGGTATATTTTTAAATGACATACAGTTATAACACAGCAACAGCCATTGCAAATGCGTTTACTTTAAGTTACCCCATTGATTATAAATAGCTCACTAAAAATGCTAAGCAATTATATTGAAATGTGACATCCTTTTAGAACAACAAAAAGAGGATATAGTTCCTGTTGATGTTAAAATTCTCCTATTCTTTAAGTACATTGTTCTTGATATTCATAAATTGCTACATGCTATACAAAGTGGGAAAACATAAAGGGAAAATAATCATTCATTTTTTAGGATAGTACTAGAACTTGAGAAAAATAAATCCTAAGGTTTTTCTTAATAAAATAACTGAAGTTTGCTTTTCTAGCAACTCTAGTGACCCAATAAAAAATAAAGAATTTGCATCATTTATCCATCCATCCACCCTCCCTAGAACCCACTCACCCATCCATCCACCCATCCCATTATTAGTATAAATAAGAAATGTTTATTAAGCTGAATTATCCAATGAACAGAAATGGTAAGGCCCCTCCAGTCTGAGAGAATAGCATGTGTACAAGCTTGGAGAAAGGATAATACAGCCACATCAAGAAAGACATTTGGAAGGTCAGCAAAATAGACGTGATATAAGAAGTGATAAATGCTAAGGGATATGAATGAGGCTTCGGAAGCCTTTTAAGGAGTGTGGACTTAATTCTAAAAGTGATACGGAGTCTCTGAAGCCGTTTAAGCACTGAAGGAATTGATGTCTTCTGATTTTAAGTGGCATCATCTTATTCTAACATTTTTAGCACCTTCAAAATCCTATACTGACACAGAGTTTAATATGGAGATTTACCTGCACCAAGTTGCTGAACCCAGTTTAATTTAGTAAGATCCATTCCCACTGGGAGAGAAGACTAATCTGTTTTGTGGTTTTAGGTGAAGGAGCTCAGGAAATTTTACCGCAAAATATGACTCCTTGGCATAAAGAATATTTCAAATTAAAGGCCATTGGAGATTAAAAAAAAAAATTGGAAGGGGCTTTCCCTCTATCTGCATAAACTGGGCTAATCAATCAAAAGATCAAAAGAACAAATGACTTCCCTTCTCCTCCCTGTTATCTCAATATATTGCAGAAAAAAAAAAGATCATTTTATTTTTCTATTTTTTGTCTTATCGTGGCACAAGTTGCTTCAAATTTAAACTTATCTGAAATATATAACTGTGAGCTCAGACACAAGTTAAAAGGTCGTTTGAAAAACAATGATTTGCCACAAGGTCCAAATGGTTTAGTTCATGGTAGATGAACATTCTAATGTACTCATCAGGTTCTCACAATTTTATGTCACTATAAAGCAGATGATTAGAAACAATGGCATATACTAGTAAGAGCAAAAAAAGTAACACCTATCAACAGAGGAAAAAGCCTGATTTACTTAATGTAGGCCCAGAAAATATAAAACATTTAAAATATATATAAAGCAGAACTCTTATGCAATTTAATAATACATATTAACAAGGATGAGACTGAATCACTAAGAAATGCTTATATTTTGAATTATAAACTCTGTTGAAGAAATTGTAGAAATGTTGATGCATTTTAAAATGACTTACAAGTGGCTAAAATACAAGGACATGGTACTTAAAGTATTAGGAATAATCGAATGGAAAATGTGTTGGTTCTTTAGGACTCAATGTTTTAAATGGCAGCAGTGTGTCATACTCAACTCTCTGTTTCCTATCTTTTGAATGTGGTAAATAAGTCACAAATTAGTGAGAAAATAATAGCATAGACTTACAGCCACTAGACTTGGGTATTCTAATTCAGTTACTAGTCAGGTGAGCAGTTTATGGAAAAATATTTAACATGAGCCTCAATTTCCTCCTTGGTAAAATGTCAGTAATAATAATCATTTTGCAGTAAAGCTCTGAGGATTAAACACTTTAACATGCCAAGTATAATACCTGATATGTGGCTACTGAATAAATAACTGCCATCATAAAAGGTGGTAAAAATTGTAAAAGGTTATAATTATTCTTAAGGAAGTTTCACCCATCAGGGGACTCATTGCATGGATATTAAAACAGGTATTATACAAACACCCCAAGGTAGCTCCTGAGTATCAGTTGCTGTACATGTGAAATCATGCCAAACTTCACATATTAGAGAGTCTCTAGTGCAACAGGAGTTTGGACATTCTACAGATAAAAATGGTGAGGTCCAGGAAGAGTAGGAACCTTGCCTGAGATCGTGTAGATGGTAGCAAGTTTATTTTTCCAGGTAGAATGTTTACTAAGCCTCCAGCCCTTGAAGGTTTCTTTTGGCACCTTAAATGTCTTACTGGGCATTTCTATCTTGTGTTCTTCCATCCTTTGAAATTAGAACAGAGGCAGCTCTCTAATCTGTGTGTGTGTGGCTTAGAGGAAAGCAGTTGATAAAGGTATATAAGGAAAATAATTTGTCACTGTATTTAAACAGAAAATTTATGATTTACTTAGATTAGGCTTGAAGTTGGTTTTGCAGGAGCTAGAATATTGCAAAAGGCATTAATTCATCATTTTTTTATGGCTAAGTAGTACTCCATGGTATACATATACCACATTTTGTTAATCCACTCATGAATTGATGGGCATTTGGGTTTATTCCACATCTTTACAATTGTGGACCAAAAACATGGAGCCACACAAAGCAAGTGACTCCCCATCATGGGACCATGGAGATAGAGCCATGGGGACAGGGATGGCTCTGGCAGTATGGGGACTGCAGAGGTGGAGCTATGCAGGGCAGGCAGCAGTGTGGGAGTTGTGGGGGATGGAGCTGTGGGCCAGGGTGCTGGGTGGCTGGGGCCTCCACCCACCCAGGTCCCATGGAGGCAGTCACTGCAAGGCTTCTTCAGTGGTGTCTGTGGCACCAGAGGCATCCCCTCTGCTCAGATCCTACTCTGGCAGGGATGGGCACTCGGCTCCTAGTCTCAGGGCATGGCACAGAGGAGCATCGCTCTGCCCCTTCCCTCCCCAGCCCAGCAGGCCAATTCGAAGACAGCTGGTGCAAAGCTGAGTCTTGTGCAGATCTGCCACCCTGTACCTAAGAGCTCAGAATGGCGTCAGTTGCAGTAATTTGATACGGGTAGCCACTAGATCCCTGCTGCAACCACTCTCTGGTGTAATGTCACTGCATAGACTCCAAGCAGATCCCCAATTAGTCCAGTGGTCTGTGGTGGTGGTGGTGGCCGCCCTCTGAGCACTTGAGGTACAGTGCCTGCAGTGGCAGCGTGGAGCCCTAGGTATCTCTCCTCCTGTCCTTCCCCACGTGAGGATGCCTCCCCCGGGTTCCCTTCTATCTTGCCCAGTGAATCACCTCATCACCTTCTCCATCACTCCGAATGTCCTCCATCACTTCTCTTGTGTTTTACAGTGGTCTTTCCAAGAAGAGCCATCTGTAGGTGGGTATCCACCTGCAACTTTCGATTCTCTCCTTGAGAGCAACATGTATAGGCTGCTTCTAGTTTGCCATCTTCCACAGCTTGTTTTTAGATTTTCATGAAGTATTAATAAGAGATAATAGAAAACTTTGATTCACCTTTTAAATAAACATTTCCTAGCTTCCATAGTGTCCCAACATTCTTCTTACAGATCTTTTAGTACCTGCAGTTCACAGGGTGACAGGGGCTGCAACAGAGACATCTGGACTTCCCAGAGCAAAGAAGGAGCAATGACCGTGGACCAACACAGTGGGCTGATGGGAGAGACAAAGGTCCCATTATTCTTTAAATAAGCTTTCTATCCTTTTTTTCTCTTCTTCTTCTGGAACTCTCATAATGCATATGTTTGTCTGCTTGATGGTATCCCATAAAATCCTCAGACTTTATTCATTCTCTTTTCTTTTTGTTAATCTTACTGTTAATCTCAAATGACCTGTCTTCAATTTCACTGATTCTTTCATCTGCTTGATCAAATCTGCCATAGGAGCCCACCTATGAACATTTCAGTTTAGTTATTTGTATTTTTCATCTCCAGAAATTGTTTGGTTCTTTTTTTATATTATCTATCCCTTTGTTGAAATTCTCATTTTGTTCGTGCATAATTTTCTTGAGTTTGTAGAGCATTTTTATTGATGATTATTTTGAATTCTTTGTGGGTTAATTCATATGCTACCATTTCTTTAGGATGAGTTTCTGGAGATTCATTTTGAATCTTGTGTTGAACCCTGTTTCTCTGTTTTATAATGTATTTCATACATTCATGTTTGTATTTATGCATCTCTCAGTCCTTTTTGAACGGGGTTTGCACAGGGGAAGAGACTCTGATAAGAGATTCTGGAAATTTCTATAATCCTTTTTAAGGGTCTGGATGCATTAGAGAGGCTTACTGATTTCTTTTTTAGGAGCTCATAAACTCTTGCTCCCTCTGGTATCTATTTGCAGCACTGCAAGTTCTCTAGTTCTACCGCAGCAAGCTGCCCTGCTCTTCCATGTTCTCAGCTGCCACCAGGCATCCAAAGTATCCCAGCTGTCTGTCAGGTCCCAAGTAAGGCAAGATGTATACCAATTCCTTGGTCAGCCTCTGAATATTTTAATGCCAGATTCAGACTCCTCAGTTCTCTCCCCACTGAAGGAAAATCCTTAAGTTGTGTGCTAAACCATGCCCATCACAGAAGCTTCCCCTCACTATTATTTGTTCTCAGTGGCCCTGAGACATACAAGCTATGCTTATTCCATCACTGCTCCACTTTTATTTTTTCAACAAGGGAAAATTCCTAGCTGGGGTGATCTCGCTGGCAACTGAGCTGTGTCAGTGAGGAGGAAGGGCTGATGTAAATAAGTGAAATTGCTCTGTTTTTTCAATTTCAATGCAGCTGTTCTCAGCTTTGTGCTTGCTTGGGATACTGAAACTTCTTAATTCCATTCTGGAATTTTCATAAAGGTATTTTGGCTAAATATCATCGTTAAATCAGTGTTTCTCTGGGAGAACCAGGCTGGAACTTCCTATTCTGCCATCTTGCTGATACTATGCCTCTTTATTTTCTAACATTCTTCTTTAATGGCGAAGGCATTTAAGGATTCACATTTTCTTCTAATTAATGCTTTCACTTTGACCCATAGATTTATGGTAGATATTGTCAGTTTTCTTAATTTCTAAATACTAATTTTGCTTTAAATTTATCTTTTAAGATTTATCTAAGATCTATATCTTAATTTGTAAGTATTCACCTAAATTTGGTCAATATTTTTTTAAATTTCTTTTTCAATGAACTTATGATCAGAGAATGTACCCTATAAACACCTCAATTTTTAAAATGTATAAAGGTTTCCTTTGTGATTAGGTACATGAATAATTTGTGTAAGCATTCCATAGATACAGGGAAAATCCATAATCTCTATCCAAGTAGTGTAAATATATTTATATATATTTGTCAACTTTTGGTCCTTTGTCCTCCTGTTTCACTTGGTACTACCTATCCCATTCTCATTCCCATCACTCACTCCACAATCTGTCCCACCTCTTCCTGGCTCACTTAGATAATCCTACTCAGGTAACAATCTCCTTTTGAACTTCCCGGCTCCTGTGCTCAAATACTGCTATCTAGGTGGTTGAATCCTTCAGCTGGTCACTTCGGCTTTGAACAACTTTGGTATTTTAACCTCAGTGTTAGATAAAAGTTATTATTTTATATTTGTGTCAAGCTGCAAAAACACTTGAGAAGTCTAGGGCTATGATTATGCTTTCATGTTTGCAACACGCTAATGTATCAATGTATATATGTCTGTATATCTGGAGGAATCCTTTTAGTCATTGTTTTACAAAAATGGAATCTTATTCTTTTATTTTTAATAATTATTTGTGGAATTCC